>NC_092145.1:144310652-144613682 GCF_043159975.1 Macaca nemestrina
TGTGATATTTATAAGCCACAAAAATCCAAGAAGAACCTTTATCCCCGAGTATCTCTGAGTCAAGGAAAGTGACTTCCTTCCCTCTCTTTGCACTCACCCTCCCTTCCCCCATCACTCCCCTAATCCCACACTCATTTTCAATGTAGCAATGTCAGAAGTTTACAGTTTGATCTGGCAATCCCGCAGCTCCAGGCAGGACAGTCACAGGCAGTGAATAAAGCTGTGAACAAATTGTCCCTCTCTTGCATGACAAGGCCAATGGAGGCAGAGAGGAGCTTGCTCCCTGCTTTGAGTTTCTGGGACTAGTTTTATGTTAGTGTCATCCTGTACTTCCCATACAATGGGAACTGACAATGTCGTGTTTGGGGCCATAAACAGTTAAATTATGTGTCTTTGGAGTCTTGGGGTTTCAAAGACCACTGGGTGGCTGGTTGATACCTAGTACTACAATGAAGTTTTCTGTTTCTACATGGTTTTTCCTTTCAACTCTTTGCCACAACCAGATACTAGTAATGGGTTGAGATGATGGGAAAGTTGTGAGGAGGAAGGATGCTGTATTTTCTTTCACTGACCACAGTGATGCACATACGTATATATACATACACGTATATTTATATACAAACACACACACACATGTATGTGTGTGTGTGTGCACACGCGTGTGTGTATATATATGAATGTTGTTTGCTCTGTGGTTGATGGGCAAAAGAATGAACACAGTGAGAGAGTGGAGGCAACAAAGTGGCCCCATGAAGTGTGGCACACTCCTATTTCAAATGCCCAATGCTGACCTCCCAAGAAGAGCAGAATGCAAGAATTTCACCATTTGGGGAGAATGAAGTTAAATTTGAGGGCAGGAGAAGCAGGGACAATGTGGAAGGCAGGCTCCTGAGAGGGCTGGCAAGAGCAAGAAAGGATGCCAGCTTCAGAGAACCTAGGCACTACACCGAGGCACTACAAAGGCAGGCTTTGCTCCAGGCTGAGGGGAGAGGACAGGCTAGCACGGTGAGTGTGTTGGGGGAGCATGACACAAATAAGAAATTGAGGGTCATTGGACCCTGAGTTTTACAGATAAGGAGGACCACAAGATTTTGTTTTTCTTTCTTAAGCACAGAGCCCAGTAGGCTTTCTCACATTACCCAGTTATTTTTTATTGCATGTTATGGAGGAAATTATAATTTTTGTGGTATTTCTCAACTTGAGGATTCACAAGAATGTAAATGGTCTGTTGTCAATAACTGGATTCAAGTTTTAGAAATATCTTGATGGCGTAAAAATGACTTAAATGTTGCAAAACAAGAAAGTTACCATCACAGAATTAAAATGTCCCCTTATCTGAAGATTGCAGTTGTTTTTAATTACTAGAGCTGAATCATCGTTGTTCTTTTGCCTAATGTCACCTAGAGTATTGAGCTAAAGCAAGCTTGAAGATAGTTTCAATGTCACTGTGTAGGGTTGTGTTTGTTCATTGATGTTTACCCAGAACCTCCCTGAAAATGCAGGCTGGGAGCTTGGCCCCAGAGTCAGGAGTCGTTGGTGTAAAAATCAATGTTAAGACATGGCCATTCAGCAAGGTCTTTTCTGTTTTCAACATCAGTTGAGAAGTAGTAATTTAATAATGATTTAAAGTAGGTCAGAGGACAACAGGGCTTCTCTGCAGAATTACATATCATATAGATTTTTCTCTAGAAGCAAGATAGTGTTGTAGGAAAGTTTAACCAATTCCCATTGCTGCTACATGGTTATCTTTTCTTTTTTTTTTTGAGATGGAGTTTCACTCTGGTTGCCCAGGCTGGAGTGCAATGATGGGATCTCGGCTCACTGCAACCTCCGCCTACCAGGTTCAAGTGATTCTCCTGCCTCAGCCTACCAAGTAGCTGGGATTACAGGCGCCCACCACCACGCCCGGCTAATCTTGTATTTTTAGTAGAGACGGGGTTTCTCCATGTTGGTCAGGCTGGTCTCGAACTCCCGACCTCAGGTGATCCGCTCGCCTTGTCTTCCAAAGTGTTGGGATTACAGGCGTGAGCCACCGCACCAGGCCATGATTATCTTGATATCAGAAAGATTCTATGTGTTTATTTCACTGCAGAAACATGGCTGCTTCCTCCAGGAGGCAGCATGGGTGACTGCGGTGCAGACGTCTTGCTCCTCTTCGGTGTTTTCCTGCCTCAGTCCTCAGTGTAGTGCCTAGGTTCTCTGAAGCTGGCATCCTTTCTTGCTCTTGCCAGCCCTCTCAGGAGCTGGTGTGCTTCCATGTCTTACAAAGTTCTTAAAGTTGGCCTGGGCATGCCCCCTTTCTATTGAGATAGCAAGAGGCAGCCCCTCCAAGGCAATAGTTTCCAACCCTGGCTACACTTTAGAATCTGAATGCAGATGTGCAAGCCCACTTCCAGAGATCTTGAATTAATTGGCCCACAGTGGGTACTGGGGATTCTGATGTGCAGTTCGGGTTGAAAATACTACTTTAATCAGTTGTAATTTTGGTTCCAGCCCCTTTGAGTTTCACCCAATGTTAGAATAAACTTTCAGGAAAACCCTCTAATGAGGACTGTATAACTAGATTGGGTCAACAGGTTTGGGGATATTTAAATGGTGGTCACAACAGTTCAGCAATTGAAGTTACAGAATGATTGCTTCCGAAGAGGGTCTAGAATCATTTTACTGATACTTACATACTTCTGTGGTTGATACAGTGAGTAGTTCTTTGTTGGCCTGGACTAGGCTTTGAAAAACACTCATGTGAGCATTAAATTTTGTCCTCTATGGCTCTGGGTTTTTTGGAGGCTGCATAGAACTGACAGGTAGACGAGCAGGCCAGGATCATAAGCTGTGAAAGTATTAAAATAGGCTTGAAGTTTGACAGCTTGCCACATTCATTCAAGCTCTGGGAAGATGCTTATATTCGGGAGGTACTGGGTCATTATCTGCAGAATACGTTTGTCATGATCATAAATGACTTATTTCTTCAGTTTAAAAAATACTGTTGGCAGAGGAGAGCCAGTCAGTTTTTTCTTTTTTCTTTTTCTTTTTTTTTTTTTAGTGGAGGTATGATGTGATAAAAACTGTGGTTAAGGATTGCTTCTATAATAATACAGTCATGCCCCACGTAACGTTTTGGTCAAGCATGAACCACATATACAACAGTGGTCCTGTAAGATCATAATACCGCATTTTTACTGTGCTTTTTCTACATTTATTTATTTATTTACTTATTTAGAGACAGAATCTCACTCTGTCACCCAGGCTGGAGTGCAATGGTGCGATCTCAGCTCATTGCACCCTCTGCCTCCGGGGCTTAAGCAATTTTCCTGCCTCAGCTTCCCAGGCAGCTGGGACCACAGATGTGCGCCATCATGCCCGGCTGATTTTTGTGTTTTTTGTAGAGACGGTTTTGTCATGTTGCCCAGGCTTGTCTTGAACTCCTGAGTTCAAGCAATCCACTCACCTCAGCCTCCTGAAGTGCTGGAATTACAGGCATGAGCCACCACACCTGGCACTTTTTCTATGTTTAAATGCAAAAAAAGATACTTACCATTGTGTTACAACTGCCTATAGCATTCAGTAGTCACATCCTGTGCAGGTTTGTAGTCTAAAGCAGTAGGTCATACCACATAGCCTAGGTGTGTAGGTTTGTACACTCTATGATGTTTGCACAATTACAAAAACCACCAAAAGAAGCACTTCTCAGATTGTATTCCCGTCGTTAAAGGTTTGTAGTCTAAAGCAACAGGCCATACCACATAGCCTAGGTGTGTATAAGTACACTCTATGATGTTTGCACAATTACAAAAATCGCCAAAAGAAGCATTTCTCAGATTGTATTCCCATCGTTAAAGTGACCCACAACTGTGTATTGGATGGATGGCAGGAGAGGGAGAACCCCAAAACGGCAGTTCAACATTACAAATTATACCTCTAAATTGAGACAGGGGAAGTGGCACTGTGGCCAGAGGGTTTGAGGAGGCTTCATGGAGGGGATGGTTGGAAATTGATCTGAACCTTGAAGGATGCACAGGATATTTGGAGAGAGGTGAGTCATTCCAGGGTGGGAGACATTTATGAACTGTTATCCAGTCATGTTAAGAAATAAAAAAATTGGCCGGGCGCGGTGGCTCATGCCTGTAATCCCAGCACTTTGGGAGGCTGAGGTGGGCGGATCACCTGAGGTTGGGAGTTCAAAACCAGCCTGACCAACATGGAGAAACCTTATCTCTACTAAAAATACAAAATTAGCTGGGGTGGTGGCACATGCCTGTAATCCCAGCTACTCGGGAGGCTAAGGCAGGAGAATCGCTTGAACCCAGGAGGCAGAGGTTGCGGTGAGCTTAGATCGCGCCATTGCACTCCAGCCTGGGCAACAAGAGTGAAACTCTGTCTCAAAAAAAGAAAATAAATAAATAAATAAATTAATTAACAACTTATTTGGAACTCCTTCTCATTGCCCATTCACATTCTGGGCAATTGTCTCACTTCTACTGCTTCTTGCATGTAAAATCTGTACTCTATGCCAGGGCCTTGAGTATCTTGTACAACACATTCAAAAAAATCTCTATAAATGTCTCTTCCCAAGTCTCTCCTTTCAGCCATTCAATTTCCCAGCTCCAGCCTGGACACCACTTATCCCTTCAGGTGGCTTCTCCCCTTCTTCCATTCCTCCCCTCGTAAGATTTCAGCCCTGTCCTGGTTTCTTTCTTTAGTCTTGTTACTCCCACCCAACAGGCAGGATTCCTTAGGTATGGAGAGGCCATTTTGCTGAGGATAAAGCATTTGGAGTACCTCCAGCTCTCTGCACCCGCCCGCCTGCTGTCATAGAGTGAATTGAAGAATTTTTTTTTTTTTTTTATACTTTAAGTTCTAGGGTACATGTGCACAATGTGCAGGTTTGTTACATATGTATACATGTGCCTTGTTGGTGTGCTGCACCCATTAACTCGTCATTTACATTAGGTGTATCTCCTAATGCTATCCCTCCCCCCGCCCCCTCCCTACAATAGGACCCGGTGTGTGATGCTCCCCTTCCTGTGTCCAAGTGATCTCATTGTTCAATTCCCACCTATGAGTGAGAACATGCGGTATTTGGTTTTCTGTTCTTGCGATAGTTTGCTGAGAATGATGATTTCCAGCTGCATCCGTGTCCCTACAAAGGACACGAACTCATCCTTTTTTATGTCTGCATAGTATTCCATGGTGTATATGTGACACATTTTCTTAATCTAGTCTGTCACTGATGGACATTTGGGTTGGTTCCAAGTCTTTGCTATTGTGAATAGTGCCACAATAAACATACGTGTACATGTGTCTTTATGGCAGCATGATTTATAATCCTTTGGGTATATCCCCAGTAATGGGATGGCTGGGTCAAATGGTATTTCTAGTTATAGATCCTTGAGGAATCGCCACACTGTCTTCCACAATGGTTGAACTAGTTTACAGTCCCACCAACAGTGTAAAAGTGTTCCTATTTCTCCACATCCTCTCCAGCACCTGTTGTTTCCTGATTTTTTTAATGATTGCCATTCTAACTGGTGGAAGATTTTTTATAAAGGTGCTTTTTGCTGTGCAGCTTAAGTACAAACATGATCCCTCACTGTAAGAAGCTTATGATCTCACTGTTGGGTGGGGCTATACAAGACTGAAGAAAGAAGCCAGGACATGGGGAAAATTTTCCACATAAGTAGGGTAGATGGTGATATCTGAGCTGGAGGAAAAATATGAGCCCAGGAGTTGCATGGCTCAGAGGAAAGACTTGGGGAGAGGCATTTATAGGAAATTTTATGAGATGTGCTATGTGCTGTGCAATGTAAATTTCTTATTCATCTCCTCAGGAGACGATCAATGGATTTTCACTGATTCTTTAGTGCAAATGGATTCTTTATGGTGTCTGAAGAGAGTGCTCAGTCCTGCTTGTGGTGAGAGGACAAAGGCTGCTACCTGTGAGGTTGGACACAGGGACTTTCTTGCTCTCCTGCTTACTCTTGGCCCAGCATGGTGGAATACAGGCTGGATGCCCAGTAAATACTTCTGATTCAAATGTATTTTTATTTTTACAACTTCCCTTTGAGACCCACAATTTTATCCTTGTTTTCCAGATAGGAAAACCATGAGCCTGAATTACCATACTTCTGCTTCCCAGATTCTTGCATACTATAGGAGAGATACTAGAGGATTTATGCCACATACTGTCTTCTACTTTATACATTATATCTGAATGCACAAGTCTTAGTTCAATCACACAGCCTTCATTTTTGTGTTTCATTTTCACTTTTCAGCACAAAGATTATATATTATATCTGGGTAATAAAACCAGAGGTAATGTTTGGCTCCACAAAAGCAAACTTTGATCTACCTATGTTGAAATTTTACCCCTTTTCCACAATAGTTCAATAGCCATAAGACTCATGCCTAAGGAAGCAGTGATAAATAAGAGGAACGTGTGTACAAAACGTTGGTTAAAGGCACAAAGCCTTGGGTGCTCAAGGAATTCAGAAATATTTGAACTCATCAAGAATCCTGTTGGAGTTCTATCAGTGTTTGCTGGACTTCATGATTAGTGATGGTTCTCACTGCTCTTTGAATTACAGTAGACATTTGGAAAAGGGGCTTATTGTAGAACAGAACGCCGTATTTAGATGAATGTTGTAACCACTTCCGAATTCAGGATCTTGTTTCTTAAAACAATACATGATGTTAAGGGTGGAAGGAGCCTTAGAGATGGGGAAGCTGAAACCTCAAATAGCGAGTGAATTTGGTCCAGAGTCCAAATCTCCTGAGGCCCAACTTGATGTTCTTTTCACTGGATGTTCTGTTGGCACAGTGCAGGGCAAAGGGTTGAATTAACAGACAGAAAGAAAACTTAATATTTCATTTGCGAGTATAGATTAGATGGTCTCTCAGAACCTAAAAGAGTCCATAGTCCAAGAAAAAAAAACCAGATTCCACATTCCATGAAAACAAATGAGGATGTTTATTCCTCTTTAACTAAATTTCTTAAAATTTTACGGCATCTTATCGCTTTGTAAGCAAATCTCCTTTTGAAAATCATGTAGAAGATGACTGACAAATTAACTTTTGACTTATTCACTTGAATTTGAGGCTGATCAAGACAGAAATAAGCATACTTTTCACCTTTCTCAGGGTGGAAGAAAACAAATTTACTGGGGATGTGGGAAGGCTGCCCTGAAGGTAACCCATAACTGGGTTGGACTATCAAAGAAAGGGAGTGGGTGGAGACTTCTGCTTAGAAGTCTAAAGAGGGAAGAAACTTGATTCTTGGGTGCTATGGATCCTGGGGATAAGGAAGAGGGACCAGGATGGAAATTCCATAATCAGAAGACAGTGACACTCACAGGAGTGTAGCACTTTAGATGTGGAAAGATCATAGAGAATGCTCTGTTGATGGTGGAAGCATCATGGTTAGCAGGCATTGTAGCAGCTGACCAGATCAATGGTGCCCAATCAGTGATGGGGGAACTGTTCACCAGAGGTCTCAAGACATAGAAGGGAGAAATACCTCAGCACTGCTACAGCACTGGGAGCCTTTGAGGAGGCACCAAGAAATTGATGCTTTAGTTTTCTGCCAATACCCGTTCAGCTGAATGGGTGCTCAAGCCATATTTTCTTTGATTTAGACAAAGCCATGCGTTGTAGCTATTTTCCTAGTACCAAGGAGTAGTTTATACCTGTTTTATTATTAATAATTGTAATAGTAATACTAGCTATCATTTGCTTACTGTCTTTTGTTGTGGAATGAATTTTGTGTCCCCTGAAATTCTTATGTTGAAGCCCTAACTCCCAATGTGATGATATTTGGAGATGGGGCCTTTGAGTGGTAATTAGGGTTAGATGACGTCACGAGGGTGGGGTCCTCTTGATGGAATTAATGCCCTTATAAGAAGGGGAAGAGAGAGAGATCTGTCTGCTGTTTGTCTGCAACCCAAGGAGAGAGCCCTCACCAGGAACTGAATCAAACGGCAACTGGATCCGAGACTTCCAGCCTCCAGAACTGTGAGAAAAATAAATTTTTGTTGTTGAAGTCACCCATTCTGTGGTATTTTGTTTGGCAGCCTGGGCTAAGATACCTACCATGTGCCAGGAACTTCCTGTATGTTGTTTTGACTAATCCTCAAAACAACTCTTCAAAGTAGGTATTTCTACCTGGCAAAGGAAACAGAAACAGAGAGGTTAACCACCTTGCCCAAGGTCACACAGCTAGCATGTGAGAAAATGTTTATAAAATGCTTAGTGCAGTATCTAGTACAGAATAAGCCCTCAATAGAGAGCTTTTTATAACTCAAAAGCTCATGTTGTTTTCAATATACATTCAGGTCACCATTTTGTCTGAGCTTGTAAGCTCTCTTTGTTCTTTCCACTCCATAGCTACCAGTTGACACAGGGATTCTGACCTTATTGTGACATTCTGGAAATTAAGTTCAGCCAAAGGTGGTTCCTGACCTAAACAGAGAGCCCAACCTCATTGTTCCTTAAAGTCTCTCTGAAGTAAGAAGCCTCTGGCATAATAACCAGTAGTGATGGAATCCCAATCAGGAACCCAATGGGGAACTTTTCTTGAGAAACTCTTCCCCTAAGGCCTGAGCCTGGGTGCTGCTTGACTGCTGCTCCATGGCTTACTATGGGCAAGGTCTGGAAAGCCTTGGAGAAGTCTAGGCAGTCACAGGTAGTAGCCAGTGTAGAGGATATTAGAGGACAGAGCCAACATAGGAGGTGGGTTCATAAGGCAAGAGGCTGGGGACAGACTCCTGGCTCTTCCTTGGATGGGTCCAAATCCCAGAGCTGGCCTTGCATTGGGAGAGTGATCAGAGCAGGAGGGACTTTTCCCAAGTCCTATCTGAGCCACACAGCAAACCCTGGGGAGTGTGGAGGGAGCAATGTACCTTTAATCCCAAGGTTGACCATATATCCATGCCATTGAGAGGCAAGACTAGCTGGAATTTCCAAGGCTAAGAATCCCTCAGCCTAGCTGGGAAGGTGACCGCACCCACCTTTAAACACGGGCCTTGCAACTTAGCCCACACCCGACCAAACAGAGAGCTCACTAAAATGCTAATTAGGCAAAACAGGAGGTAAAGAAATAGCCAATCATCTATTGCCTGAGAGCACAGCGGGAGGGACAAGGATCAGGATATAAATCCAGGCATTGGAGCCAGCAACAGCAACCCCCTTTGGGTCCCCTCCCCTTATGTGGGAGGTCTGTCTTCACTCTATTTCACTCTATTAAATCTTGCAACTGCACTCTTCTGGTCTGTATTTTGTTACGGCTGGAGCTGAGCTTTCGCTCGCCGTCTAGGAGACTGCTGTTTGCCGCTGTCGCAGACCGGCCGCTGACTTCCATCCCTCCGGATCCAGCAGGGTGTCCTCTGTGCTCCTGATCCAGCGAGCCACCCACTGCCACTCCGGATCAGGCTAAAGGCTTGCCATTGTTCCTGCACGGCTAAGTTCCTGGGTTCGTCCTGATCGAGCTGAACCCTAGTTACTGGGTTCCACAGTTCTCTTCCGTGACCCACGTCTTCAAATAGAGCTATAACACTCACCGCATGGCCCAAGATTCCGTTCCTTGGAAACCGTGAGGCCAAGAACCCCAGGTCAGAGAACACGAGGCTTGCCACCATCTTGGAAGTGGCCCGCCGCCATTTTGGAAGTGCCTGCCACCATCTTGGGAGCTCTGGGAGCAAAGACCCCCCCAGGTAACACCATGCCTGGGGTTTCTGCCATTCAGGGGTTCTGGGGTCCAGCAGCAAGGGTGAAGTGAAGAAAACAGGAGGAAGAAGAGAGGAGAGGGAGAGCAGGGTGTTTGGAAGCCTCAGGATCTGGTAAGAAGAGGAGAAAGCAAAGAGCAGCAGGAGCCACGAATGCTTCATTTCCTTCTTGTCCTCCCTGCCTCATTCTTGAATGAGGATCTTGAATTAATGAGTGAGAAGGATTTTCCTAGTTACTAGCATAAGGGAGCATAAGAAAATAGTAGATATTAGCTCTGGAATAAAGTCCAGAGCTAATAAGAAGCACCTTTACTATTGAATTCTTCTGAGAAAATTTCAGAAGTAAAATTCCTAGGCAAATTTTAGTTTATGTTCCATGCTAGGGAAATGTCAGCCACTCTCCTCTAATTAACATTGCTAAAAGCTTAGAGCAAAGGCTTTCATTTCCTGTTGCTTTTTACATGGACTTGCCACAGCAATCAATGTCTGTGTAGCTTTCGTTCCCTCTGCTCTTGATGTTCTTTCTCTGACCTTAAGAAATTCTCTTCCTCCATGGAACAAGTGTTATTTTGTTAAAACCAGATGCCTGTCATTTATTCCTTGCAACTGTAAACCAAAAAGGAACTGAGACAAGTCTCAATCAATTTAAAGTTTATTTTGAGGGCTGGGCGCGGTGGCTCACGCCTGTAATCCTAACACTTTGGGAGACCGAGGCGGGTGGATTGCTTGAGCTCAGGAGTTCAAGACCAGCCTGGGCAACATGGTGAAACCCATCTCTACTAAAATACAAAAAAGTAGCCGGCCGTGATGGCACACTCCTGTAATCCCAGCTACTAGGGAGGCTGAGACTGGAGAATCGCTTGAACCTGGGAGGTGGAGGTTGCAGTGAGCCAAGATCGTGCCATTGCACTCCAGCCTGGGTGACAGAGCGAGACTCTATCTCAAAAAAAAAAAAGTTTATTTTGAGAAGGTTAAGGATGTACTCATGACACAGCCTCAGGAGGTCTTGAAAACATGTGCCCAAGGTGTTTGGGCCACAGCTTGGTTTTATACATTTTAGGGAGACATAAGACATTAATCAATACATGTAAGATATACATTGGTTTGGTCTGGAAAGGTGGGACAACTGGAAGTGGGGGCTTCTAGGTCAGAGGTGAATTCAAAGATTTTCCATTTGGCAATTGATTGAAAAAGTTCTTCTAAAGGCCTGGAATCTTATAGGAGGGAGTGTCTGGGCTAAGATAAGGAGTTATGGAGACCAAGGTTCTTATTATGCCGATGATGCTTCCAGGTAGCAGGCTTCAGAGAAAATAGATTGTAAATATTTCTTATTAGACTTAAAAAGGTGCCAGACTCTTAGTTAATTCTCTCCTGGATCAGGACGAAGACCTGGAAAAGTAAAGGGATTCTCTCCAGAATGTAGATTTTCCCCACAAGAGACAGTGTAGAGTCAGGCTGGAATTCGGTGTCTTATTGCTACAGTCTTTTTTTTTTTTTTTTTTTTTGAGACGGAGTCTCGCTGTGTCGCCCAGGCTGGAGTGCAGTGGCCGGATCTCAGCTCATTGCAAGCTCCGCCTCCCGGGTTTTTACGCCATTCTCCTGCCTCAGCCTCCCGAGTAGCTGGGACTACAGGCGCCCACCACCTCGCCTGGCTAGTTTTTTGTATTTTTTAGTAGAGACGGGGTTTCACCGTGTTAGCCAGGATGGTCTCGAACTCCTGACGTCGTGATCCGCCCGTCTCGGCCTCCCAAAGTGCTGGGATTACAGGCTTGAGCCACCGCGCCCGGCCGCTACAGTCTTAAGATGTCTGTTGTAATGTGAATGCTGGTCGGTTGTGCCTGAATTCCAAAGCAAGGCGGGTATAACGAGGCATGTCCAACTACGCCCCCTCCGCCCCCCACCCACCAGCCCCCAGATCCCATCATTGCCTGAACTAGTTTTTCAGGTTCTTTGGAATGTCCTTGGTGAGAGAAGGGGTCCTTTCAGATGGTTGGGGGGCTTAAAATTTTTTTTTTAGTTTACACAACTAATATACATTTTATCAAAGGTTTCTGATGGTTCACAAAGAAGTCCCACAGTGCAGTTCTCCACTGGAAGACATTTTTATTTCCTAGGGCTATTAATTGGCTTACAATAAAAACTTTAAAGCACTTTTCTTTCCTGAGAAAATTGCTCTCAGAATCAATGGGATTGAGCATAGATAATGGAAGAGACAGTAAGATCTTCTTGACTGTAACCAAGCTCCCGTTTAGCGCTTAGTTTGTCTGTCTAACCTGGAGAATTGTGGGATGCCCCAGGAACTGTAACTGAGATTTAAGTTTCACATTGGGACTTTAGGGTTGTTTCCTACAGATTGACTCTTCCCAGAGGGGGTGATCCATCCATGGAACAACCTTGAGTGGGCCTGTGGGTGCATCCTTAAAACAAATGAGGGCCCACTCTGAATATAAGGCAAGGTTTTTCAACTGTGTCACTATTGACATTTTGGACTGGACAATTTTGTGTTATGGGAGTGTCCTGTGCAATGTAGGGTGTTTAGCAGCATCCCTGGCCTCTACCCACTAGATGCCAGCATCCACCCCCAAGTTGTGACATCCAAAAATGTTTCCAGACACTGCCAAATGTCCACTGCAGGAAAATGTCACGCCATGTTGAAAATCACTGATCCAAAGCACCCACAAATATTTATTCTGGTACAGTTGTAGAAGGCCTTGAACACTTTTCTTCAGAGGGCTGTACAGCCTTAAGAGACCACTAGAGGGCGAGCAGGGCTGCTAATTTGAGCTGCTTCATAGAGGTGTCACTGCGGGACCTGGCAGAAGCAGGGGGCAAAGGGACTCCCCTTGGGAGCTTGATGAAACCATTGATAAGAGCAAGTCCTGCCATCCTAAGAGCATTAGGGAAACAGCCACCAGTAAGAACACACCCCTCACCCCAGGAGCTGAGAAGACCATGGTTATGAGGTGACTGTCAAGTGATGGGCTCCATCACCCAGGGTGAGGTAACCCTCTGTGAGGAGGGGTCAGCCAGCCTCTTCTGTCTCCTTGATGTGGTGTACTCAGTGCAGAGAAGAAAGAGATTATTGGTCTTATCTTGATTTTTCATGAAGGGGTGATAGCATTCAGTTCAATAAGCATTTATTTCACGTCTGCTATTTACTAGGTTCTGAGTTTGATTATGGGGATATTGGTAGATTGCATAAATGGCCACAAATTATTTACCTGTCTGTCTCCATGCTTTGGGCAGTCCCCTCCCACACTGACTCTGGGCATAGCCATTTGATTTGCTTTGGTCAATAGCAAATGTGATGCAAGCGGAGACCTGAAAGCTCTTGCTCACTGGTGCTTATCCACTCTTGAGGCTCTTGAGACCCTGCCACTGCTGTCGTGTGAGGAAGCCCAAGCTAGCCCGCTGAATGATAGAGATCTGTGACCCCAGGGGCTCCTATTACCTCAGCCTTCAGCCAGCCAACTTCCAGAAGCTGAGACACCTAGATGACCAGCAGCCAAATGGCACAGCTTAACTAAGTATAGCAGAAGACCAACAAAACAAAGGCCCAGCCCAAATTGCCAGTCCACAGAATTGCAAGTCACGTAGTTGGCTGTAGTTTTTAGGTCACTAAGCTTAGGGTGGATTGTTATGCGGCAAAAGCTAATGAAAACACAGATGAATGAGACATAGTTCTTGCCTTCAGGACACCATAGTTTAAGAGACCAGTAATTTGCTCCCAAGGGAGGCTGCTTGTGTAATTGGACCCTTAGAGCCGTGCTAGACAGTAATAGCAGTCACGTTTGCTTTTCACTCCTGGAATACTAGTTAAAAGCATGAACTTGAAAACCAAAGCACTTGAATTCAAATCCCAGCTCCGTCACTTACTAGCTGTGTGACTCTGGGTACGTTCCTTAATCTTCATGTCTCTATTTTCTCGAAAAGGGATAATAATAGAACCTACCTCATGGAGTTGTTGAGGGGATTAATAGATACTCATTTCTTATGATAGGGCCTATGATTTAGTAAGTGTTTTGAAAGTACTAGCAATATATGTTTGGTCTAAAATGGAATCAGCATTAAAGTGTTTTCTTTTTGAATAACACCTTCCACTACATGTAATAGGAATACATGTTCTTTGTGAAAAGCTAAAAAAAAATACAGGAAAACTATAAAGAAGAGAACAAATGTCATCCCTTAGATTTTGTGCCAACTTTAGAAATAACACATTTTGTTTTAAATCAAGCTACTGTGATCGGCTTTGGAGAAAGGTCATTCAAGATACTCAGGGAATAAAGGTATCAAGTGCTTAGCCGAGTGAAGCTCTTTATATAGACTTTGCTCAGTATACATTTCTCCAGTTGGATTGAAAGAGATCAAGTAGTTCCTTGTCCTACAGCATCTGGGATATAATTTGCAGATCCCAATGGGCTAAATTAAACACTGGAGTAAAGTGCAAAGGAAAACCAGAAAGGAAGGCAATGATTAGCAACTCTGGACCCATGGAGCATTTTTAACTAAGGAGTATGTTCTTATTTCATTTTTATTCATATTATTTTTAATCAATAAATCATAATTGTACATATTTATAGGGTATAATGTGATATTTTGATATATGTATAGAATATGGGATGATTAAATCAAGATAATCAAGATAATTAACATATCCATCACCTCACTTATCATTTTTTGTTGTGCGACATTTGAAATTTACTCTTACTTTGAAATATACATTATTATTGACTATAGTCACCCTGCTGTGCAATACATCTCAAAACTTAGTCCTCCTGTCTATCTGAAATTTTGTACCCTTTGACCAACAGCTCACCAATCTCTCTTTTCCTCCACCACTAGTCCCTGGTAACCGTCATTCTGCTTTCTACTTCCATGAGTTTAACTTTTTAGGATTCCACATATAAATTAGATCACATAGTATTTATTTTTCTGCACCTGACTTATTTCACTTACCATAATGTCCTCCAAGTTCATCCATGTTGTTGCAAATGACAGAATTTCCTTCTTTTTATGGCTGAATAATATTCCATTGTGTATATATACCACATTTTAATTATCCATTCATCTGTTGATGGACACTTAGGTTGATTTCATATCTTGGCTATTGTGGACAGTGCTGCAATAAACATGGAAGTGCAGATATCCCTTTGACATATTGATTTCAGTTCTTTTGGCAATATACCCAGAAGTGGGATTACTGGATCATATGGTAGTTCTAGTTTTAGTTTTTTGAGGAACCTCCATACCATTTTCCATGATGGCTATACTAATTTACATTTCCACCAACAATGTAAAAGCATCCCTTTTCTCTATATCCTCACCAACACTTGTTATCCTCTATATTTTTGACAAAAGCCATTTAAGGCTTGTTCTTAGATGTTCTTATATGCTGCCTCTCTTGATGTGCAAGGCTGTTTAAGTTTGAAACGGCACGTGTTATTAAACTGACTTTTGCAGAAGCAGAAGCTGTATCTTAGAATGGTATAGTAGCTGGCCAATGTAACACAGGTAGTGATTAGTGGAGCTGAGCCCAGGCTACTGACCTAACCTCCAGGGTGTTTTGTGTCTGGCTTCTTTTACTAGCATAATGTTTCTGAGATTCATCCAAGTTGTAACATGTATCAGTGCTTTGTCCCTTTTTATTGCTGAATGGTACTGTGTTGTATGAATATACCACAGTTTGTTTATTCATTGATGAACATTTTGATGGCTTCTACAAGTCTTGTAGAGACATATGTCTTATATAAACACACATCTTCATTCATTTCTCTTAGGTAGATACTTAGGAGTAGAATTGTTGGGTCCTATGGTGACTCTCTGACATTTTGAGAAACTACAAGACTTGTTTTCAAAGTAAGTGTACTATTTTACAATCCTGCTAGCACTGTATGAGGATTTCCAGTTTCTTCACATCCTCATCTATACTTGTTACTGTTTGTCTTTTATATTATAACCATTCTAGTGGTTGTGAAATGCTATCTTATTTTGGTTTTGACTTGCATTTTCCTAATGCCTAATATTGTTGAGTATCTTTTCATTTGCTTATTAGCTATTTGTATATATTTTTGGTAAAATGTTTTTTCAAATCTTTTGCCTATTTAAAAATTTGGTTATTTTTCTTCTTTCAAATTATTTTGTTGTATAAAAACTCAACATGAATAAAGGACTGGGAAAGAGAGAATGGCAACTTGGAGAACCTGGTGGTTAAATATACCTATAGCATGAATCTTATTAGAAGGCTAAAGAGGTAGGCATAGTCCTGACCTTGTAGAATTGCAGTATCCAGTATGGTGGCCCCTAACCACATGGGGTTATGGGCATGTCAAACGTGGCTAGTCCAATTTGAGTTGTGCTGTAAGGGTAAAACACACACCAGATTTTAAAGACTTCCTATGAAAAACTGAATGTGAAGCATCTCATCAGTAATTTTTGAATTATTATATATTAAGATGACACTATTTTGAAAATATTGACAAATAAAATACAGAATTAAAATTAATTCTATTTTTTTAAATAAAAAAATGGCTACTATGAAATTTAAAATTACATACATGGCTCCCAATATATTTCCATTACATAGCAATGTTCTAGAACCTTGACCATCAATAAATTAGATCTTGATATGTAGAGAAATGGGAAGGCTTTGATAGGTTTTAAGCATGAAGAAATTATGACCGCTTTTTAAAAAAGAGATTACTTTCGATGCACTGTGGAGAATAGATTGGAGAGGACAGGGAATGCCTGGCCAGGAAAGAGAGTAGGCAGCTTTGCAGTAGTCTAGGTGATGGATGATAGTCACTTGATAGTGATACGGAACTCGATAGTCACTTGATAGGGAAAAACAGCGTTCTGTTCAATATCTCAAATCTAATCACAATTTTGTAGAAAATATTAAAAATTTATGTGTCTGTCAGGGCTAATATCATCTGGAATATACTTTAAGAGGGAGCTACTTAAAATTCTAGACTCTTCTGTGCCTAAGGTGAAGACCACAGGTTACCTGGATCACATACCCTTGTAGGGAAGAGCCATTTAAATAGCAACTGTATAGTATGCAAATGTGGTGCTAGCTTATGGTAAAGATTTGGCTTTGACCCTGAGTGAGGGGAACCATTGAAGGCTTTGGAGCACACGAGTGATGTGACCATCAAGTCATTGCTTGTTAATTGGATAACACTGGCCACTGCACTGAGAATAGACTGAAGGGAGTGAGGGTGGGAGACAGAGGGCCCTGTGATTTAGGCAATTCTTTATTGTTAGGCATTTTCATTGTTTCTAATTTTCTCTAATTTTAAACAACAGAGTAATCAATGTTGTGCAAAATTTTATTACATCCTTCATTCATTTTCTTAAGACAAATTCCAAGAAAAGTAGCAGTCGTGGTCAATGGGGACATCTGTTATTACAGCTTTTGATATATCTTGCCAAATTGCCTTCTAGAAATTTGGACACAGCTTAAATTGCCACTGCTGTGTAGGAGAGTGTCTGCTTCCTTCTTCTTGTGCCAGCCCTTGGCAGTGTTACTCTTTCTTAAACTTAAGCAAGAGTTCCAAGTATGCCTTTAAAATAATTCTCATATGAATTAGTCTACATTTTTCTCCATGAAACACTTTTCCCCATTGTGTCCTAGTTCAGCTATTTTATTAAACTTTAGGAAAATTATATATTCAATCATTTCAGGCTAGTGATGACAATTTATTATATTTTTTCTGTTCCTAAAGGTGGGAAGATCTTGTCAAACTGGAACATAATTTGATTTCTACTTTTTAAATATTTTTAAAAGGAATGAAATGATAAACCCAAAATAAGTAGAGAAAAGCAAGCTCTGAGCACTTTTTTTGAACTTGTGAGATATTAAACTTTTGGTGAATTTCTAATTGAAGCACATATACACCATGGAATACTATGCAGCCATAAAAAAGAATGAGTTCATGTCCTTTGCAGGAACATGGATGAAGCTGGAAGCCATTATTCTCAGCAAACTAACACAGGAACAGAAAACCAAACACTGCATGTTCTCACTTATAAATGGGAGTTGAACAGTGCGAACACATGGACACAGGGAGGGGAGCATCACACACTGGGGCCTGTCGGCAGGGGCATGGGAGAGGGCAAGAGGAGAGAGAGCATTAGGACAAATACCTAATGCATGCGGGGCTTAAAACCTAGATAATGGGTTGATAGGTGCAGCAAAACACCATAGCACATATATACCTATGTAACAAACCTGCACATTCTACACCAGAACTGAAAGTAAAATAAATAAAGTTTTTTAAAAAAGCAATCTAGACTTATTTGTTGGGAGAAAAAGCATAAAGGTAAACAAACTATGTTTATAAATGTGCATGCCTATATTTAAGTATAAGTTCTATTTCTCTCTGTTCCCTGGAAAGTCACAGGATGAAATAAATTTTAAGAGAACATTGACCAGGTCTTTTAAAGGTTAAATTAAACTGAGGGGTGGTACTGCAATTTGATTATGTTTTCATCTTTTTGGATTAGTCATTGAATACAGATTAAAAACCTATTTTCATGCATCTCTGTAGGACACCTAAATGGCTTGTTCAAAATTCTAATTTTTTTCCCTCATGAATAATTTCCCTCAAAAGGTAACCTTTCTCCTCTATTGGCATAATAAAAGTGTTTATGTAAAAATAGCAAAGGGAAATGGATTATATTTTGTAACATATTGAGTTGTAAAGCAGAATTATGCCTTTGTACTGTGAAGCTGTTCTTTTCTTTTTCCAAATGTGAAGGTTTAGAAGAGAGGTGACCCGCTATTGTAGCTATGTGAAGAGGGGGAGAATCAGGGCTCCCATTACATAGCATAGGAGGGATGATGAATACCTTGGTGAGGTTTAGTGCCATTCAAGAGCCAAAAAAATTTCTGTCACAAACCTACCCCTGCTGTCTCACATTTCTGATATTAGCTCCCATTGATTGTTTCCTTGCTCCTCATTGATTCTTCCAGAAATTTCTTCCTCCTTCCTAATGTCCTTCGGCTTTGCATCTCATGCCATCAGACTTCACCAGTTTTTCCTCTTTCTTGTTGCAGTCATCTCCAGAGTCCTGGGTCACTCTTCTTTCTTGAAGAGTGCGAGGAAGAATGCTTCCTGTCATTCTTTCCAGCACTGCTCCAGCATAATTCCCAGTGATTTAAATACAGTTGATTCTTATTATTTGTGGTAGTTAGGGTCTATAAACTTGCGATGAACACCAAATCAGTGAATACTAAACATCGTTCCTAGGGGAAAAACAGGTTCCTGCAAGCTTCTGGTAACTACATTGTCATGAATAGATCAAACATGACCCTGTTTTATATGTTTCTGTCTAAAGACACCTTGTTTAAGATATATTGTTGATTCATTAACATTGAACTTACAGCTAGAAGCACTATAATGCATGCTTGAAAGAAGCTTTTCTAACACAATTTTTTTTTTCCCCCATAAGGTACATCACAGCCTTCTTGTACTTAGGAGTGCTAGGTGGCACTAAGCTTGAGGACCATTTTTAGGTTTTTTGTTTTTTTGAGACAGGATCTCACCGTATCACCTAGGCTGGTGATATGGTGGCACCGTCATGGCTCACTGCAGCCTCGACCTCCCTGGGCTCAGGTGATCCTCCCATGTCAGCCTCCAGAGTAGCTGAGACTACCGGCGCATGCCACCACCAGGCCTGGCTAATGTTTTTTGGTATTTTTTGTAGAGACGGGGTTTTGCCATGTTGCCCAGGCTGCTCTCGAACTCCTGGGCTCAAGTGACCCACCCGCCTCAGCCTTTCAAATTGCTGGGATTACAGGTGTGAGCCACCCTACCCAGTCATTGGGGACCATTTTGAACAGCAAAATCACCAACAAAAAGCATGAAAATGCAAAAAACCTGGCACTAAATAGTGAAAAGAACACTTGTTTATAGCCTGAGAGATGAAACAAGAAGGCAGAGTATCGCCTCATTTGACTTAGCTGGTAGCGTGCATGTTGGGCAACTCAAATTTTTTGCTGCTCTGCACATGTCTGCAAATGACTGCTAAAGTTCCAAGCGTATTGATTTTTGGGGCTGCAAATAAATTTTAGAAAGTAGACAAATTTGCAAACAGAGAATCTGTGAATAATGAGGATTGGCTGTGTCTATGTTGATGATCTTTCTGATGATATGAGCACTGCATTTCTTGACTTTCTCTCTAATAATGATCTTGTCTACCATACTATTTTAGCCATGTACCCCCAAGATCTTGCCAAATGTGATGAAAAGACAGTATTTCCCATCCCAATACCTGTTCTTTATACAGGGATCTGAAAGTGTCAGAACCAGGGCAATTTTTTCTTTGATGTCTCATCCCTTTTGTGTTTACACCCCCACCTCCCTATCCATATGCTGAAACCCTAACCCCCAGTGTGGCTGTGGCCTCTAAGGAAGTGATTAAGGTTAAACGAAGTTATAAGGGTGGGGCCGTGATCTGATAGGATTAATGTTCTTATAAGAAAAGACACTGGGGTTGGCCCACACATGCGCTCGCTCATGCTCATGCGCGGTCTCTCTCTCTTTCCCCCTCCTTGTACGCTGAGAGGAAAGGCCATGTGAGGATGCAGGAAAAAGGCAGTCATCTGCAAGCCAGGAAGAAAGCTGTGGCACCACTAGAATCTGCAATCTGCTGGAACCTTGATCTTAAACTTCCCAGCCTCCAAAACTGGGAAGAAATTTCTGTTGTTTAAACCACCCAGTCTATGGTACTTTGTTATTGCAACCTGAGCTGGCTAAGACACACTTTTAAGGTATTTTTCTCTCTAGAAGAACTCTCATTGTCTCACCTAAGTGCGCTGTCCTAAACAGGTATTCTGTTCTTCAAACTTTTCCTACCCACCACCAAAACATACCTTTTAAATATTCCCCAGTACTTTACTTTTCTAAAATTGATTCACTAATAAACCAATTGCCATCAATTAGTATTATTTTTATTATCTCAACTAACATTTTAACTTTAAAAGTAGATATATGTTCACTTTAGGAAATTTGAAAATGACAGAAAAGCATAAAGTAGAAAATAAAAATTACTTTAATTCTAAAATGTTGGCATTTTGATATATTTCTCTTCAGTCTTTTTTTTTTTTTTTTTTTCTGTGAAAACTTGCCGGAGTTCTTGGTTGCAAATCACATTAAACTACCCTCATTACCTTGATGAGAAAAGAAACTTATTGGTAAGATATTAGGCAGCTCAAAGAAATATGGGACTCTTGGAGAACCTGACTGGGAACGTGGTAGGAGGCATCCATATTAAACTCAGCTACCAGAACTTCTTTCGAGCGCCCTCTAGTGGAACAGTCTGATTTGGACGCTTCTGTTGCCACTGCTGGACATATTCTGTGGGTGACACTGCTGCACTGGATACTAGAAGCCTTGTCAGCACCACCACTAAGACTTTCTTTGGGTCATTAACTCAAGATTCAAAGAGCTGAGTGGGAGCACCTGATTGGCCGAGCTTAGACTGTGTGCCCCCCTCCTAGCGCAGCAGCCAGAGCTCAGAGAAAGCCAGAATCTGACCTTTTCTTTTGCAAGCGGGAGGAACTGCCTTCCCTAAGGCTCGCGCCATGGAAAATTCTCCAAATTTAAGGATAGCATCCAGATCCTGGAAAAAAAAGCAATTACAATTTATTCTTTGGCTACTTGATATCCACATGTACTTTTCTTTCCGTATTTTCATGTCACAGTAATCAAGGAAATGTGTAGAGTCTACTGTCACCATTTATATTTCTGCCACAAGGCAACAGCTGGTATTTATAACTCCCACCTCTCCCTATTCCAGATCTGCTTTGCCTACAGCCTGTACCTCAGATTCTCAGTGTGTTTTACTTAGTAGAGTCACTCAAATCTTCATTTCTAAGGAAATTGAACTCTTGGTGGGCCTGCCTGGATTGTCCTATACTAGTATTTCATTAGTTTTTATTACTGGACAAGATAATACTAGGAGGAACCGTAAGACTCACCCAATTTCATTCATACTCAACCCTGCTTGTATTGAGTAGCAGCAACTCAACTGACCCTTAATAGTAAGATGATACTTACTCCTCACCTTTTTTTTTTTTTTTTTTGATGAGTTTTTTTCTCACCTTTTTTTCTCAAGGAAATGTATGTGGAGGCCAGCATGGTGATGTGAAAGTCTTGGCTTCTCACTAAATGAAAATCATTCTTGTGGAAAATTCATTTCTTTAGGCACTAAAGCACTTTACATACATTAACAACTTTAGCCCTCCCCAAAATACTGTGGGATTTTACCTTTTGCAGATAGGAAAATAGAGGTACAGAGAGGTTAAATAACCTGTTCAAAATCACACAACTAGAAAGCAGTAGAGATAGGGTTTGAACCCAGCCAATCTGGTTCCTGCTCTTCATGTCTTCTTAATATGATACAGTATTCAGGAATGTCCTGTACGGTGGCGAGAAAGTCAAGGTTCCTGCATACCAAATAGTGGAACAGAACTAGAAAAGCCCTGTGACAAGTTGATAAGATGTTCTACTATCCCTGCTAGGTAAAAGCAAAATGCTTCTGGTGTTTATCAGATAAGAGACAAAGATATCTGACTCTGCAAGGATGGACATTTTTGTTTGTTTTGCTCACTTCACTGTACCTAGTACCTAGAACATTACCTGGAACATAGTAGTTGCTCAATTCACTGAAGAATGAATAAATACCAGACATCAGGGACTGGGTTATGTTTCCCCAGTAGTAGGCTACATCCATAAATGCAGCTGCAATTGGAATCACCCCCTCCTGAAGCACGTATCAATCCACCATCATTCTCTAAGAAGCCCCCATCTTCTGCACTGGACAAAATGGAAAGTTAGGTGGGGATGTACTAGGAATCACCTTCCCTGCATTTCTTAAGATTTTCATGGTGATGCTAATTGCTATAATTTTCTCAGATACGGTATTGCTTTTTATTTTTCGTTTTGAGTGAAATGGGTAGTCCTAGGGGCTTCCATTGGACTTATTTTAGCTGTGGTTCGGAGACAATGTGGGGATTCTAGCAGTGGCTAGATTTACTTATTCAAAGTAAATCCTTAGAAAACAGATAGATAAACTATCATGGGCTGAGTTCAGAGTGTTAGTATGTCCACTTTAAATTAGACTGGGACTGGGACGTAAATGCTGTTGATCACCTGAATCTTGTAAGTCTCCACCCTAATTGGTGAGTGACAGTGTTGTTTACTCAGATTCAATGTTCGATAATCTCTGAAATGGGTAGGCATTTCCCTTTGCCCAATACACTGTTTCCTTGATAAATATTTACAAGTCTCTTTGGGACAGGATAGGAGGAAGATTTCCCAATATTTTTGTGAAGTAATTTCAGGACACTTCTTTAAGGCCCTGCCTGACTTCCCCTTCATTAGGGGATTCAGGGCCTGTGAAGGATAGTCTTCCTTGTGCAAAGTAATTCTTACAAGGAAAGAGAGTTACAGAGTCTTCAGGTGAGTCGTGAGCTGCCTCAGACATGGGAAGAAGAATGGCTTGAGCTGAAAACCTAGGTTCAGTGGAGTTGGAGATTTGGGTGTTTGAGGCCTTGACACCTTCCCACTTAACACCATTGCAGTTCTCAGGGTCTGCTCTTTCCTTATTGATGCTCTCACTTTCATATAAGGCCCTTGATGAGTCTGTGATTCAGTTGATGTTCTAAATTAGTCCCCACTGGAGTAGAGGATTGATTTTGGGTAGTTTTGTACTGCTGCTACAAAAAATAAGACATTCTTTTTTAGCACAGGGATACAAAATCCCCCTGGTTTCAGGTTTTGCTTTCAGCTAAGAACTAGGGATTTGAGTATCATTCTCTCTCTTTAAACTTTCCAGTATTAGCCACCTCATTCTCCAGTCCTGGTTTCTCATGCTGCTACATATGGCGCCACCAATGTGGGCCCCCAAGGCTTGCTTACAAACCACCAATGTGGGCCCCCAAGGCTTGCTTACAAAAAAAAATTACGGTATAAATTACAGTTTGATAAGTTGCTCTTCCACTCTGGGCCACTGGTTACCAGATTTTCATTCCTGAATGTTTGCTGCCCTTACCCCAACCAACTTATATAACCAATCCTGGATTCTCCTCAATTCCAGAAGATCTGCTGTCTGAAGTCCCTCCTGGTAACAATTTCTGATCCAGTTAGGATTCATGACATGAACAGCATAAACTGAGCTTGCTTATCCTAAGCAGAAAAAGAATTGATTAGAAGGCTATCAAGTATCTCATAGGACTGATGGGAAAGGTGTTGAACCAGGCTCAGGAAATTGACTAGAATCCTGTGGTCCCAAAACGTCCCAAGCCAGACTTTTTGGGTCCAACTGCTCTTCTCACTGGGCATTGAACGCTGTTGTAACTGACAATATTAGAAGACATTCCAGACTTCCTTCTTGGTATCCTGATTGGCTGAGCTTAGGTCGTGTGCATCATCTTTCTAGCACCTGGGTCCAGGGAAGGCAAGTACTTGGCCTTTGGTTTCTGTGGGGAGGGGACCCTACTTGCACCCAAGATTCGAACAGTGACAGATTCCTCCAATCTATAATGTGCATATATATTATGACATTGGGATCACAATTGTGAGTAAAGGGTTAACCTCAGCACTGGGCTGATCCAGGCCTGCCTGTGAGAGCCACCGACCACAGAGTCCTGTTTCTTTGGAAACTGCAGTGATCAACAGATGTGGGATATTGCACCTGCCCTGCTTGCTGTGCAGCCCTGCTCTGTGGGACCGCTCCTGGACTGGGGCTGCTGGGGGTTGACATGCAGGTTTGGGGCTTGTGTTACTGGAACCATATAAAAGATTGTTGGGGCCGGGCGCGGTGGCTCAAGCCTGTAATCCCAGCACTTTGGGAGGCCGAGGCGGGCGGATCACAAGGTCAGGAGATCGAGACCACAGTGAAACCCCGTCTCTACTAAAAATACAAAAAATTAGCCGGGCGCGGTGGCGGGCGCCTGTAGTCCCAGCTACTCAGGAGGCTGAGGCAGGAGAATGGCGGGAACCCGGGAGGCGGAGCTTGCAGTGAGCCGAGATCGCGCCACTGCACTCCAGCCTGGGCAACAGCGTCAGACTCCGTCTCAAAAAAAAAAAAAAAGATTGTTGGGAAGCTGTGACTGTGGCTTTTCTATGTCAAGGTGATTTTCTGACACTTTGGATGTCATTCTGTGGCAAACTTGCATTTCCTGTGTGGATGTGGGGGCAAAAGAAGCTGTGCACTTGGGTAGCTGTCAGGCATTGCATTAGTTTCCTATCACTGCTGTAACAAGTCATCACAAACTTAGTGGCTTGAAACAACATAAATTTATCACTTTATGGTTCTGTAGGACAGAAGTCTGACATGGTCTTACAGTAGCTAGGATCAAGGTGTTGGCAGGGCTGCATTCCTCTCCGTAGGCTCTAGGGGCGAATCTGTTCTCTTGGCTTTTCTCGCTTCTAGAGGCATCTGGCATGCCTTGGCTCATGGTCCCTTCCTCCATCTTCAAAGCCAGCAATGGAGGATTGAGCCCTTCTTACACTGCATCACTCTGACCTCATCTGCCAACCTCTTCCACTTTTAAGGATGCTTCTGATTACTTTAGGCTCATCTAGATAATACAGAGTAATTTTCCTATTTTAAGGTCAGCTGACTTATCAACTTTAATTCTATCTGCACCTTAATTCCTCCTTGCTGTGTAATGTAACATATTAGCAGGTTCTGCGGATTAGGGCATGAATATCTTTGGGGTACTGTGATTCTGCCTACCATGGGTATCCTGAAGAAATGAAGGTGCTGTACATGCTATTTCCTGTCTTCTATCTCTCCACAAGATCAAGTGAGTGAAAATTAAAGCCAGTAGTGCCTTGCATCTGATCACCAATTTGAACCTGCAACCACTGCTGTGTCAATACCCAGTAGGACACAGTTCGGAGAGGGTGGATATTTTATTGGGGACATTTTTACATGTTCAAACACAATTTATTAAATCTCTACAGGGGTATATTGTTATCCTGAAATGGACTAATTTCTTAATTATGTAGCTCCTAGGATTTATTTTCTTTCCAAAACCTCTGAAAATAATTCTAAGATAGGATGCTGGGAAATAGGTTTCTTGGACTCTTGTAACTATCTAAATCTCCAAAGCTTTAGGACTTTTCTTGGCTGACAGAAAGAGTTGAAAACTACTGTTTTCTTTTAGAGGAAAAGTGTTAAAAAACCTGTCTAATATAAATTTTAAATGAAGCCAATATCCTAGGCTGGACTGATGTAAAATTATTTTCATCATCACATTCATTGTGTCAACCAGATCTTTGGCTCCAAACATGCTGTCCTTGTAAAAATTTCATTTCAACTGTCAGGGTAATCAAAATGGTTTCGAAAACTTTTCTTGAATACTGAATTGAAATAAAATAATAAAACACACTATCAAATGCCAAAGTCTGCAAAAGGACAATACCAGATATGGGCAGGTTTTACATTTTAAAAAAGTCAATTTTATTAAATTCTTTACTTGGATATAACTTTGGAGTACCTATTTATAAAATATACAATTTCAGAATAAATCAAGTTGATTTTCCATCTGAAATCAGATTTGGTACTACTACATAATGAAACACACAAAATCAAAAACAATATTTCATTGATTTAAATTAACTTTTAATGGCACAGTTTATGTTGTGTAATAGTATTTTTATAATGTCATTACATTACATAGACAGAAAAAGAAAATAATGGCTACAAGTTTTATCTTTAAAATTTTGACACCACAGATCTGTATTTCTAAAAAACCATAAGCTACAGATGTCTGTAAGTTATAAGATCTTATTACTCTATTACAGAATGAAGATGTTGTTGAGGTTGTGGATGATACAGAAATGGATATGAGAAACAAATTTTGGAGTGAACACATTGAGTAGTCAAAGGGCTATACAAAATATTGTTCAAAAGATGCTTCTTTTTAAAATCATTACCCAGCTTAGTCACAGTTAAAAATCCCCAGTAACATATGGGAAGACCTTTTTTAGAGGCACTGTGGGGCTAAAAGTACGTGTTTTGCTATTGTTTCAGTGTCTTAGTTCATTTACTATTGCTATAAAGGAATATCTGATGCTGGATAATTTATAAAGAGGAGGTTTATTTAGCTTATGATTCAGCTCGCTGGAAGGTTCGACACTGGGCATCTGGTGAGGGCCTCAGGATGCTTCCACTCATGGTGGAAGGCCAAGGGGAGCTGAGTGTGTAGAGATCAAATGGCAATAGAGGAAGGGAGATACCAGGTTCTTTTTAACAATCAACTCTCACGGGAACTAATAGAGTGAGAACTCACTCACACCGTCGCCCCCAGTCAGCCTTTCTCCCTGCATTAGTGTTTTCATGATGGATCTGCGCCCATGACCTAAAACATTTCCCATTAAGCCTCACCTCCAACATTGTGATCAAATTTCAACATGAGTGTTTGGGGGAAAAACATCCAAACCAGAGCAGTGAGTATCAGAGCATCAGGAATGTAAATTTTCATCTTCCCCATGCCTCTTCTTCAAGGAAAGTGTCTTGACAACCTTGCCCATCTGTCCCCAATTTCCTACCTCTGACCGCTTCTGTATTTGCACCTCACAATTCTTTCCTGTGATTGGTGTTCACCTATCTATTCGTCTTTCTTTCCAGTAGCATTTCATTGAGTACCACTTGTAGGAAGTTAATTATAAAAGAATTGATACAGTTGGGAATGATACTGATCTGTATTACCTAATAATTCAGACATAGGGAAAACTTCAAGGGAAAAGGGAATGGATTAATTCACCAGTTTCCAGAGTCCAGGCCTTGCCTTGCCATCAGTCATTCTTGTTGACTACTCGGATTGGTCACTGCGTTAGGCAATGGCAGGGTAGTAAGATAAAAAGGACATACGTTAGCAAATTGCACATGGGGATCAGTTAACTAGGACAAGAATGGGGAAGAAAAGGGTAGGCTAGGAAAGAGGGGTTAGACCACATTGCAATGTGATTGGAATTTTCCATCACCATTTCATATGCCTAGAATCTGTTGGTAGCTACTCCTTTAAATTTCCGGGACATTCTATTTTTCTGTAACTAGTGAAGGAGCCCTTCACTCTGCACTCCCAGTCTCCACTGGGGGACCATGACTGTCTCTGTCTCTCATCTCTGGATGCTACCATTCTGGCATCTCTCATGAATGTGCCTTTTGTCCCACTTCATTATGGAAGAGTCCTGTTCTAAGGGCTGGTCTTTTCATTTGATTAGCCAGCAAGTGAGGATACATAAAAGGAGACATTCTCCTTGGAGGCAACATGGAAATCCTAGTGGCTCTAATAAAACTCACCAGATAGGCAGGACTTTTACTACCAAACACATCACACCATGTGAATAATTACCTATAAGTGGTCTTGATATGCACTTTGCCAAAATACTGCTTCTAATTCAGGAGCAGCCAGTCAATGGTCCTTGCTGAAGTTTCTCTATAGTAAATGGCAAGAAGTGTATGTGAAGCTTCTGCTACACATGTCTTTTCCTGGAGTAGGGCACAGTGAATTCAGTTATATCAACAACAGAACAGATCACAAAAATGGCCTCAATACTTTGCATCTCCTCCCATCAAGAGTTGGAGTCTGTTTCTTCACTCTTGAATCGGGCCTGGCCTTGGAAATGTGGTAGAAGTGGCATTGGAAGAGTTTCAGACCTAGACATCAAGGCGTCAAGAGGCCATGAGGCTTCTGTTTTCATTTGTTTTGAGACCCTGTGATCACCGTGTAAAGGAATCCAGGCAGTCTTGCTAAATGATGAAAGACATGTGGCCCTGTTGCTCCAGTCTGCCAACTGCCATACATATGAATATGACTACCTTAGATGATCCAGCCACCAGCTGCTGGCCAGCTGACTGCAGATGCATGCTTAAGTTTAGCAGACATCAACTGATCCAGCCCAGATCAGAGGAACAACCCAGGCGACCTCTACAATTAGCTAAATAAATAGTAGTTGTTTAAACTACTAGGCTTTGGGGTAGTTGTTTACACAGCAAAAGCTAACTGATACAAGTGTTCATATAAGAATATGAATATGAATATGTAATCCCAGCACTTTGGGAGGCTGAGGCGGGCAGATCATGAGGTCAGGAGTTCCAGACCAGCCTGACCAACATGGTGAAACACCGCCTCTACTAAAAATACAAAAATGAGCCAGATGTGGTGGTGGGCACCTGTAATCCCAGCTACTCAGGAGGCTGAGGCAGGAGTATCGCTTGAACCTGGGAGACAGAGGTTGCAGTGAGCTGAGATTGCCCCACTGTACTCCAGCCTGGGCAACAGAGTGAGACTCTGTCTCAAAAAAAAAAAGGGGGGTGGGGTGGGGGGGATGGGATGGATTCATCAATGGTGTGGATTTAGATCTATAAAACTTGGCTTTGTAGCCTGAAGGGGAGAATAATTGAAAAGAATGTAAAGATGTATATGTCTATAACATGGAATACTACTCAGCCATAAAAAGGAACGAAATAATGGCATTTGCAGCAACCTAGATGGAATTGGAGACCATTATTCTAAGTGAAGTAGCTCAGGAATGGAAAACCAAACATCGTGTGTTTTCACTCACGTGTGGGAGCTAAACTATGAGGATGCAAAGGCATAAGAATGATACATTGGACTTTGAGGACTGGGGAAAGGGTGGGGGGTGGCAAGGGATGAAAGACTACACATTGGGTACAGTGTATACTGCTCAGGTAACAGAGGCACCAAAATCTCAGAAATCACCACTAAAGAACTTATTCATGTAACAAGACACCACTTGTTCCCCGAAAACCTATTGAAATAAAAAATAAAAAATATATATATATCTCTAAAACTATCCAGAAAACTGAAATCTGTTTCTAATACTTGGTATGAAAAATCCATAGGGTATCTGAATAGGTTTGCGTAACATGCCCCCCAGCATGAAGGAAGACGTCCTGATTCTAGACGGCACTCAGCTTTTGTGCCATATATCCAAGTTCAGCTCAAATTAAAATTCAGACATTGGTGACTTCACCAGGCATCTGTTTATATGTGTGATATGCCTGACTACCTTTTTTTTTGAAAAGAGAGGGAGTTCTTGGTTACTTGGCATAACCTGAATGCAACTGGGGTCACATATAGCTCAGTCTCTGAGCAGTGTTGCTTTCAAAACACAGCACTGTGGCAGGAAACAGAATGACAGCTATTCACATCTGTACTCAGTCTCTTGGAAAAAAAAAAAAAGCCAATGGGAGAGTACATTCATAATGCCAGCAAAGTTCACTTAAAAGAACATCCTTTGTAGACGTCTTTATCGTTCTCAATCTTTCTAGTGTGCCCTGCAGTGGAACTTCTAAAAACTTTCTGGAAGTGGCTCATGAAAATACAAAATGTTCTTTCCCCACACTATTGAGTCCTTGAAAACTCTTTCCTGAAAGCAAAATGCATGTCTCTTCTGTCTCTTGACTGTGAGTTCCCACAGTCTTTTCCTCTCATCTAAACTCTTCCATAATCACTGTGATACTCCCTCATTCACTTCCTCTTTTCTGTTCCCATATTGTTCATGCATAGTGGTCCCTTCCTAAAAGCTAATGCTCCCTGCACCTGACCCTCCACGACGTATTCAGGCCTCTGGGTGGGGTGGGTAATCTGGTTTTATTTCCCTGAGGATCATCTCATTATCCAGATTCCACACACTACAGGAGAAACTAGATGCTTAACTCTCAAGTAAGATTCCTTCTCCTTTAGAAATGGGGTTAAGGGGAGACAGGCTGAAGTATTCATATATTAATATAGCCTTATGTGAATTTAGATTATATGAATATGAAATAATGTTATGTAAATGTACTAACAAAGTCTCATTTCTGGAACAAAACTTGAAATAATGTGAATTTCCCCAAATGAGGAAAAATAATCAATAATTCTGTATGTTCAAAGGTGGACTGAGTGAATTCGGAGCTCTATTTGTGTTATTGCTATGGTAGCTGGAAGACAGAATGACCTGCTACTATTCTTTGCCAGTCCTATGGAAAATTGTTCTTGAATTACATGAGTTTTGAATTACGAAAGTTGTCCTGGAAAACATAAACTGACGTCAGTGTTCTGTTTTGTTATGTTTGCTTTTGTTTCTGCGGTCAGGGGAAAACGTTCGGGGAAGACTAGGAAAGGAGGGTCAAGTTTTGAGTCCTCATGAAGAAAGGCAGAACCAGGCACTGAATGGGCTGCTTGAGGGTCCAGGTGACAATGGGCATCACTATGAAAGGACAAGAGCCCGCTAGTGTCTCCACTTCTCCCTGGCACCCAGGATCACTCTGGAATTTTCAAAACTGGCAACTCCAGGACCACGAGGAGATACGGACAAGGGTGTTCTCTGAGGCTCCTGCTAGTGGCTGCATGAGCAGACACATTGACCAGGAGGGGATGGAGAGGAGAGAAAATACTGTGAAGACACAGTGACTGGCTGATACCTGGTCCATGCAGATAGGAGAGATAGCCTTTGAAGACTTTTAATAATATTTGGGGCCAGATGCGGTGGCTCACACCTGTAATCCCAGCACTTTAGGAGGCTGAGAGTGGCGGATTGCTTGAGCCCAGGAGTTTGAGATTAGCCTGGGCAATATAGTGAAACTCCATCTCTACAAAAAATACAAAAATTAGCTGAGCATGGTGGTGTGTGCCTGTGGTCCCAGCTACTTAGGTGGCCAAGTTGGGAGGATTGCTTGAGCCCCGGCAGATTGAGGCTACAGTGAGCTGTAATCATGCCATGGTACTCCAGCCTGGGTGAAACAGTGAGACCCTGCCTCTTTCTCTCTCTCTCTCTAAATATATATATATACACATATATATATGCGTGTGTGTGTGTATATATATATATGTGTGTGTGTGTATATATATATATGAGTAGGAGAATTTTTTTGGAAGGCCTGTGTAATGACCTTGAATTTATGTCCACAGGCTGCTGAGGCTTGGAATTCTTATTGCTTCTATACACACCAGTATGCTGATTTTGGTCCTTCTTCTCTTTGTGGGATTAGACTATTTAAGGCCTTAAACCTCTGATTCCTCTTTTGTAGAATGGGGGAATAATAACTTTATGAGATTTTTTTGTTTGATGATTCAATGAACTGATGCAGGAAAGGAACTTAGCATGGTGTCTAGCCTGTATTGTAAATGCTCAATAAATGTGAGCTATTATTGTGTCATTGTCACATCCATGGTCTTTGAAGTATACACTTTCAGTTTCACAGAATCCTTGGAGTTGTTAACATGGTTCGCTGACCAGACTTCCCTGATAGTATTAGTAACTTCTGGGTCTTGGATCCCTGTTGATCTTTAATGATTGATGTGGCAGGAGGCCACAGCTAATGATTCCTTGTTAATCTCAGGCCCTCTGTAAAGGGAACTGCCATTGCAGTTGGTGTTTTCCAATTTTCTGCCACATCTTATGGGAAAACAGTAACTTCTTACTCAGGAGAGATGATATTTTATTAAGCAAAACCAAGCTATTCTGGGAGAGGAGAAATTACCCATATGTTCTCATTCTCTGACCTTTTGGGAAATTTACTGCTGTTTGCATTCTTCTTCATTAAATGGTGGAAGCATTTTTCTATTAAAGAAATTAATGGAAAGCTAACTATATTAAAGCCACATTTGCTGTCTCTATTACAGTCAAAATGGCAGGTCGAATAAACCCTTGACAGTATGACTAGGGGTTTCCATGGCAACCAGATGGGGATGAAGAAAGAGGCCAAGTTCGGGCTTTAGGTAGTTTTCTCTGACTCATTGGGGACCCTAGAGATTCCCATGTTTGTGGTTCAGGAATGGGGTTGGCTAGAGGTTTCCTTGCTATGACTCCCAGCCCAGCCCAAATTTAGGGTTCCGTATGGCCCTTTGTACTCATGGTGGGGCTGACAAAGGTTGACAAAGTGACTGCCCCCATGAGAAATATTGCCAGAGATTGGATTATGGTTTCTAGTTCACAAAATATTTTTATTTACAATATTTCATTTAATCATGTTGCATTTACCGTAAGGTAAGTTGTCTGCATTCTAAAGGTAATGAAGCAGATTCAGAAAGGTGAAATGGTTTGCTAGAGTCAAGTGGCAGGGTCAGGGCCTGTATCATCCCACTCCAAGGCCAGTGTCCATTCCTTTGGGCCATGGTGTCTGTTATAAGGTCTGCTTTATCCACTGTGGCAGGTTGGGTGGTTGGAGGGAAGGAGGTTTTACCTGTCCCTGTTGGAGGCTGTGCTAGAGAACAGGACACAGCTGTGTGCACTCTCATGGAAGGCTTAGTTGCCTTAGATGAAGACGAACACTTTGTGGAAAAAAGGAACATTGTACTTCTTCCATGATGCCTGATTCTTTGCTTATTGGAATGTGTAGCTCCTCACTGATTGTAGTAATGAAAGACACTCTTTTATTGTATCTACTAACACAACTGTTCTGTAGTTTTCTTCAGTGACACTGATTATTTCCCATTATAAATTTCTTTTCTGAGCCCTTGCCTCAAGAAGCCTCTGCAATTTCATCTCCAATTATTATATTATTGTAAGAAGTGGCTCCCCAGAGGCACAATGGAATGGATGGGATTTATGTCATTTCAACTTCTCACATGAAGCATTCTCTAATTTTTGTTTGGGATAAAAGAGCTGGTTGCTGACTGGAGTTGGATGGGGTACATAAGTATCCTAGATCCTTAATTATTATGAAATAACATTATAATTATTTTCCAACTTTAGAATCATCTCTCTCTTTCACTTTCTACTTGCAACCTGCCACTAAGCATTTCCTTCTTTCCTTCCTCTGCAATATTTCTTGGCCCTCCTGCTTCCTTTTCATTCTTACCCCAATCCCATAATAACCAGTAGGCCATCTTAGATCCACAGTGCATCATCTGCCTTCTTTCTGGTTTCTCTGTTTCTTGTCTTTATTCCAATGCATCCTACACATAGCAGCATGAATCCTTTCTTCAACTATTATTGGATTAGGCCACTCCCATTCTAAGAAGCCCAGAATAACTCTCAATTTCCTCTTGAATAAAATGAAACCTCCTAATCACATACTCTAAGCTCCTTAGCCTGTAACCTCCTCTACCTGATGCCTCCCTTGCCTGCCTCAATTGGACATCCTACTGCAGCTACATAAGCCCATCTACACTTCCTGCCTGTTGTGTGTATTTACACCCACCAATTAACTCGACAAAGAGCCTTTGGGCATCTCATCTCTCCTGTTCAGAATGTCTCTCCTCTTCATTTTACCTGGGAAACAATTGGTTTGGTTTAATTTTGTTTAACTCAGTGTTTCCCAAATGTACTTCACCGTGGAACACTTTTGCTCACAAGATAGCTGTTAAAACTGTACTGGATAGCTCTTGTCTTCTCCTTCTCCACCCACAACCCTCCTCTATTCTGCTATGTGCCTTCTGAGGGAGGTAGACCTGTATGGTCTGCATCAACAGGTCCCCTTTGATCTCCATCATGGTTACTTTAATGTGTCAACTTGGCTAGGCTCTATTACCCAGTTATTCAGTCAAACACTAATCCAGATACTACTGTGAAGGTATTTTGTAGATGTGTCTAACATCTACAATCAGTACACTTTAAGTAAAGCAAATTACCCTCCGTAATGTGGGTGGGCCGTATCCCAATTGTTTGAAGGCCTTAAGAGCAAAAACTGAGGTTTCCTGAAGAAATTCTAGCTCAAGAAGACAACATTAACTTCTGCCTGAGTTTCCAGCCTGTCCTATGCATTTTGGACTTGCCAGCTCCCCTTATCCCAACTCATCCCCCAAACAAATGAGCCAATTCCTTAAAATATTTCTGTCTCCCCACCTTCACCTGTCTTTCTCTTTCTAAATATTGGTTCTGTTTCTCTGGAGAACCCTGACTGACACACTCTAACTTCCTGTTAGTTTGGCCAGTGGCTGTTGATCTTATGATTAGAAGGAGGAAGGACTTAGGATATTTATCCTCTGGGTCACCTACAATTCACTGCATCTGTGGACAGAAGTCACAGTTCCTCTCTGGAGCCTTCTTTCTGTGACTCTTTCCTTCTTGCGTCTGGGTTCAGTAAACCACCCCATCCTCTTTTCCCTTCAGGACTGGGGATGGTAAGAACTTCCAGCTGTTACTAGACCTGGGATACTGACCTATTTCTTGTGGTTTCCCTACACTCTGTCACATCTTTGTGAATAGCCCATTATTCATCTTTCCTCAAATAGCCCAATTCAAATGTACTGTTTCCTGACATGACTTTCACTAATATAATATCTCATGGAATTAGTTTTCCAAGGAAACTGTGCTCCAACTTCAACCTTTCTCTTACTAGGATGGCAAAGTTGTAGGGTTCACTGTTTCCCAAAACAGCCTGGGGAAGTCCGGACAAGCTTCACAGAAAAAGTGATTCCGGGTTAGGAGTTGAATCATGGGTAGGTTAGTTCCGCTGGAGAGAAGGTGGGCATGGCAACAGAGAGTGACAAGTAACATTCGTATATTTGGCAGTTATAAACTTCGTCTGTATATCTTATCTCATTTGATCCTCTCAACAGTCCTGTGATGTGAGCAATTATTCTTGTGTCACAGATAATAAAAAAATGAGCAAACAAGCAGGGTGTGTTCAGGGATGCAGGAGAAATTGTTCTAATTAGAGTAGAGAGTTCTTGATGAAAAATAGGGAAGAATAAAGGTTTTAGTTTAGGCAGGGCCAAATGATGTGTGATCCAGAGGGTGGAGGAGTTTGATCTGATAAAAGAGGCTACAGAGAACTTTTGAAGGATTATTTCAAAACTTTTTAAATTGACTATATAAATAACACACATTCATGGTAGAATATTTGGGAAAGTAAAGTATAAAGAAGAAAATAAACATCATCTGTAATTTTATCACTGATATGATTTGGATCTGTGTCCCTGCCCAAATCTCTTGTTGAATTGTAATCCCCAATGTTGGAGGTGGGGCCTGGTAGGAGGTGATTGGATTATGGGGGTGGGTTTCTCATGAATAGTTTCGCACCATCCCCCGTGGTGTTGTTCTCGTGATAGTGAGTTCTCCCGAGATCTGGTTGTTTAAAAGTGTGTAGCACCTCCCCGCTTGCTCTCTGTCTTGCTCCAGCTCCTGTCACGTAAGACGCCTGCTCCCACTTTGTCTTCTGCCATGATTGGAAGCTTCCTGAGGCCTCTCCAGAAGCAGAAGCTGCTATGCTTCCTGCAAAGTCTGTAGAACCATGAGCCAATTAAACCTCTTTTCTTTATAAATTACCCAGTCTCAGGTATTTCTTTACAGCAATGCAAGAATGGACTAACACAATCACCAAGTGATATCCTTGTTTCCCCCCGCTTAAAATTTGAGATCAATCAGCATTCATAACATTGTGCCCTGTTTTATTCATCTGACTCAGAAGTTTCTCAACCATGGTGATACTGACATTTAGGGCTGGAGCATTCTTTGCTGTGGGGGCTGTTCCTGTGCACTATAGAATTTTTAGCAGTATCCCTGACCTTTACCCACTAGCTGCTGGTAGCACTCCTCTCCCTCCAGCTGTGACAACCAAAAATATCTCCAGACATTTTTATTTATTTATTTATTTATTTGAGATGGCGTTTTGGTCTTGTTGCCCAGGCTGGAGCGCACTGGCATGATCTCAGCTCACTGCAACCTCCGCCTTCTGGGTTCAAGGGATTCTCCTGCCTCAGCCTCCCGAGTAGCTGAGATAACAGGTGCCTGCCACCACGCCCGACTAATTTTTTGTATTTTTAGTACAGATGGGGTTTCATCCTGTTGGCCAGGCTGATCTCAAGCTCCTGACCTCAGGTGATCCACCCGTCTTGGCCTCCCAAAGTGCTGGGATTACAGGCACGAGCCACCGCACCCGGCCTAGACATTTTTGCCAAATGCTCCTTGGTGGGGAAAATAATCTCTGGTTGAGAATCTCTGATTTAACTTTATATTGTGAGCACTTTCTCCATATCATTGAGTAGTCATTTAAAAAATCCGTATGATAGACATACCGTACTTCATTTACTTACGGCTTTTTCCCCCAAATATTTAGTTTGTTTCTTTTCTTTTCTTTTTTTTTTCATCATGAACAACACAGTGATGAGTATCCTTGCCTACACATCTTTGGTAGAATTTCTAATTATCTCTTAAGCACCAATTCCTAGAAGTACATTTCTTTTCCTTTTTTTTTTTTTTTTTTTTTTTTTTTTTGAGACGGAGTCTCACTCTGTCACCCAGGGTAGAGTGCAGTGGCACAATCTCGGCTCACTGCAAGCTCCGCCTCCTGGGTTCAAGCAATTCTCTGCCTCAACCTCCCGAGTAGCTGGGATTACAGGCACCCACCACCATGCGTGGCTAATTTTTTTTGTATTTTTAGTAGAGACGGGGTTTCACCAGGTTGGCCAGGCTGGTCTTGAACTCCTGACCTCGTGATCCACCCGCCTCAGCCTCCCAAAGTGCTGGGATTACAGGCATGAGCCACCGCGCCCGGGCTAGAAGTACATTTCTGAGTCAAAAGACACGAACATTTTAAGGCTCCTGGAATATTGTTCTGAAAAAGTGCCTCTATGTTATCAATCCTCATAAGCCCTGAGGATTATCCTTAGGAAAACTCCTGGTATGTATATAAGTTTTAAAAAGCGGACATCCTATAATTTTAATTTGCACTTTTTGATCTTTAGTAAAGTTTTTCTATACGTTGCTGGAAAGTCTGGATTTCTTTTTATTTCCTCTTGCCTAACTTGTAGATTGTTGGATGTTTTAATCATTATGAAAGCAGTGTTTAGAAAGATACCATCTGACCTGTGTTTAGGGGGATTAAACTGGTTTGCATTTCTGTTTTTCAGGTCTCTTGTTTTTCCAATTTTCAGTTCTGATGTCAGAAATTTATTCAACTTTGTAAGGAAAATCTAACTCCAGGCCGGGTGCAGTGGCTCATGCCTATAATCCCAGCACTTTGGGAGGCTGAGGCGGGCAGATCATTTGAGGCCAGGAGTTGGAGGCCAGCCTGGTTGACATGGTGAAACCCCATCTCTACTAAAAATACAAAAATTAGCCACGTGTGGTGGTTCGCACCTGTAATCCCATCTACTCAGGAGGCTGAGGCACGAGAATCACTTGAACCCAGGAGGTGGAGGTTGCAGTGAGCTGAGATTGCACCACTGCACTCCAGCCTGGGCAACAGAGTGAGACACTTTCTCAAAAAAGAAAAAGAAAAGAAAATCTAACTCCGTCCTCAAAAGAAGCATGGAGGGAAAGAAAGCAAAGAAAGACTTGCAAATAGACTTTTCAAACTTCTAGTTAACAACTTCAAAGTCCCACTTTCTGCAGCCAAGTCTGCTAGTATTTTCTGCTTAGTATTATAAATGGATCGTTATTCACTGCTGTGCTCTCCTGGGGATGTAAAATTAGAACCGGAATCCAGTCCCAGCTCTTCCTCCAACTACTTCTGTAATCTCAGGCAATTGCTTCATCTCTCTGAACCTAACTCTCCTCATTTATAAAATAATGTGGTCAGTGAAGATTATCTCTCAAGATTATCTCTCAAGGCCTTTAGAATTTGTGTTTAGAGATTTGTGTTCATGTAACGGGAAGAAAATAAATAACTAGGCCGGGCGCGGTGGCTCAAGCCTGTAATCCCAGCACTTTGGGAGGCCGAGACGGGCGGATCACGAGGTCAGGAGATCGAGACCATCCTGGCTAACACGGTGAAACCCCGTCTCTACTAAAAAATACAAAAAACTAGCCGGGCGAGGTGGTGGGCGCCTGTAGTCCCAGCTACTTGGGAGGCTGAGGCAGGAGAATGGTCTAAACCCGGGAGGCGGAGCTTGCAGTGAGCTGAGGTCCGGTCACTGCACTCCAGCCTGGGTGACAGAGCGAGACTCCGTCTCAAAAAAAAAAAAAAAAAAAAAAAAAAAAGAAAATAAATAACTAGATAGCAACAACCTGGGACCCTGGAGTCTTGTTTTGAGCAGGGGGAAGAAAAGTCATGTGATATTAAAATACTACAATGAAACAAAATAATGGCAAAATGCAACACTTGTCGATTCTAATCGTTAATGAGCTTTATGTCTCTTACCTTTTACTATTCTGCAGCACTTTTGTCTACTAACAACAGGAATTTTCCTGAAGTGCCAAATGTTACAAAGGTAGTGGTAGAGTGGGGGGTTTACTTAGGGTTGCTGTTGAGACAGGAAAAGTTGCAAAATTGGCTTTTGCAGGTGATATAATCTATCTGTATATATTTGTCTGTTTACTGTCTTCTCCGCTGGAATGGAAATTCCATGAGAAAAGAGACTTTTTGTGTATCTTGTCCATCACGAGATCCTTAGTACCTAGACAGTGCCCAGCACATGGTATGTGCTCAGTAAGTACATGAAGAACAAATACATAAATAAATGAATGAACTGGAATATCTCTGCAGCACATACAAGTATAACTTACGAAAACAACTTACTCCAAGAGTCGCAAGAGCTCTCCAATGTTAGTTTTGTGACCATGGAGTTTGAACCCTAATCAGGTTCCTGAAAATGTGCGCTCTGCAAATAAGTCCAGCAACTATAGCTTTTTTTTTTTTTTTTTTTTTTTGGAGACAGAGTCTCACTCTGTCACCCAGGCTGGGAGTGCAGTGGTGTGATCTTGGCTCACTGCAACCTCTGCCTCCCTCAAGCGATTCTTGTGCTTCAGCCTCCCAAGTAGCTGGGATTATAGGCATGTGCCACCATGCCCAGCTAATTTTTGTATGTTTCACCATGTTGATCAGGCTGGTTTCAACCTCAAATGGTCCACCCACCTCAGCCTCCTAAAGTGCTGGGATTATAGACATGAGCCACCATGCCTGGCCAAATATAGCTATTTTAAAGTTAATTAAATGGATGAAATAAATTATATTTGAGAATATTGACTGAACAAATGAATGGAGAAATAAAAAAAATGAAGGAGCAAATGATCTAATACACAGATTAAAATAAACTTGGCTAAAAAATTAATTTTAAAGGAGAATTTGGATATGAGTTGCCTTTGCCATCATTTAAAGCTTTTATGAAGATAATTTTGGTAATATCCTCATCAATATTATCATTTATTAGAACAGAGATTTATGAAAACAGATGCTATTAATTTTTTCTACCACCTAGAAGGCAGATTAATACATGTTCACAAATACAATAACAAGAAGGGTGATGAAACTACAGATATAGATACAGGGGAAGGAAGCCACTTCAGGACTGCAAAACAATGAGGACCTTTGAGCTCCATTTGCTGCCTCACCTGTAAAACGAGAATGGAAACTCTGTAAAGATGGTGAGGGAATAGCTATGATTGCTGTTTGCAAGGTATAAATAGATTTTGGGAAATTATCATTGCAGCAGCAAGCAGTTTCAAAATTATGTTAGAGAAATCCATTTTACTGTGAAGTTGTAGACAAGCAATGCCAAAAAACACCAGCTTTTGACTCCATGTAATTTATGTGTAAAATTTGCTCTAGAAGTTCAGCAAGGCTGACATGTAGGTCCATAAGTTTGCCAATTGTCTTCAAATGTGCAGTCAAGATGTATGGGCCAGCCAAATAAATCCTCAAAAGTAGTAAGAGCAAAGAGAATCTGTTTGAATCACACTCTCTTTTCAGAAAAAAACTTCTTCAGTCTCTCAACATAATCTTAGCAACTTATGTTACTACTTCTTAAGATGAAATTATTGTTTTCTCTGGTAATTAAGTATTTAATTCCAATTCCTACAGTGACTATGTCTAACTTGTTTGTGGTAGAGACCATTGGGCTATCAACCATACTTGTTTCCTTTCCTCCTGGACACACAACTGAACTACATTTCCCAGCCTCCCTTGCAGTTATATACAGTTAGGTGTGATAGAACACTGGCTAGTAGAATATGAGTGGAGGTGATGTGGGCCACTTTCAGGCCTGGACCATTACAATTTCCCACACGATACTCTAAGGTGGCAAAGTCTTAGTCAGCCTGGGTCCCTGGGATACTCTGTGGAGCAGGGATGTGACCCACTTCCCAACCCTTAGCTTACTGGACAGTCTTTTAGAGAGCAATCAACTTTAATTGTTTAAACTGCTCAGATTTCAGGGCAGCTAGCATCACACTAACTCACTCACAGGATAGACAATGGGAACATTGTAGAACAGAAGCAACGGAAACACATAAATAATCATTACAATTGTAAAAATAGAAACAGTGAAAGTATGGAGGCATGCCTGGCCTTTCCCATTGCAGTGATCTGGGCCAGTCCATTTACAAAATATTAGGCAGCAGCTGCCCACATGCTGAAAAATAATTGAAGTGGAGCCTTAATGGGACCAAACAAATAATAACCATTCTGATTGTAAACAATTTCAGTTCAAAAAACCATTAAGTATTTAAGAACACTTCTCTATTTATAATTCAATGACAAAAAGTTTTTATTGCTTTTTTACTTACTGTGGTATATCATTAAGGGGGTGAAGGCAGGGAGAGGGAAGAGAAGGAAAGAAGGAATGTAAGGGAATAGCTATTGGCTTTCTCTAACTGGCTTTGCTGGTGCGGGGCTTGATTCAAATGATCAAGATGAGTGGGTTATGCCCAGTGCGACCACTTGGGAAAGGAACACTGCAGCTGCAAGGTCTTCAGCCAGTCAAGGGCAAATCTTCTTAGTAATCATCACAAGAAGAGCCCTCAGGTACTCACGAGTGTGAAACCCTCCTTGAGCATCATTAAAATGTAGCACAGTGGGAAGGAATGAGAAATATGATGAACACAGTGACACAGCATCAAAACCTGTTCCCTGAAGCTACCAGGCAAAAAAGAAGAGAGAAAAAAGAAAAGATCTTTTGTGCTGAGTGAAAACTGAACATCTCTTCTGTCTCTCATGAGCTTATGATGTCTTCTCCATCTTATGATGTCATCAAAACTTCTGTTATTTTAATACAATTATATTTGTTCTGCGGAATAAACAATGGCATTATGTAATAATAGTAATATTTGATTATTACTTAATGATCAAATAGTTTAATAATGAAATAATAATATTTAGGTTATAAATTAGAATTAGGTTATAATTATATCTTCATATGTAAATTATAACTAGATTATCATATCAACCAGACGACCAAATCTACTAAAGTATCTGCATCTACTTCAAAAGTGAGTTGTTATTTTTAAAAGTCCCTAGTTGAAGACAACAGTGTAACCCGAACAGCTACCAAAGGTATCAAGACCTAGTACTCCGTGTAGCCAGGCTATTCATTTTGACCAAATAACTACTCTTAATTTGCTCATTTTCAATTCTAAATGTTCTGGTGCACATAACATTGCAGTTAATATGTCAGGTCAATTAGCAGAAGATAATTTCACAGACAGTTAAATGATGCCAGACCTGTATCAAAAGATTTCAGATGTTTCAAATGGAAAAGCAGTAAATACAAACCATGATTTTATCCATCCATTTCATGAAATCAAAGCAAAGCTTTGGACATTCATTCTGCTAAAAGTGAAATACCTGACATGAATGCAATAACAAATTTGGTTATAAAGTTCAACACGGAAGATAAAATTATTTGGTTTTATGTGAATGTGTATATATTTCACACATATTTTACATACATTATATATATTTCATGGAGGACAGTGATGTGGTACAAACAATGGCATTATTTCATCAAGAAATGTGTACAGAAGATATGTTCTTGAAATTGGTTTGCTGCATACATTATTCATGATTGTTTTCAAACAAGCAGGAATATTTTGTCAATCAAAATAGTAGCTATAGCTGCCAAATTTCAACATGTTTTTATATATACTCAAAGTAACTAAACTACAATATTTTTTGTGACAAAAACAATGTAGAATGCAAAAAGAATTTGTCAACATGGCAGTGCATGCATTCTTTCTTTGCTACTCTCATCTATCAGATTGTAGAAATGTTTGACTTTTTGAGCCTTCCAACAGTATAAGATTTTTGTGTGTGTACAAAGAATCATCTAAATTTTGGTTGCGTTTTTTTCTCCCCAAATCTATTGAACATCTTTAATCAAGGTATTCAAAAAATGGAAAACCAAAATATTTAAGCTTTTAATCAAATGTAATAATTAAAATAAGGAAATAATTAAAATATGGAAGTCATTAAAACATGTTGGTACAAGCACAAGAGAAAAGCCAAACAAAATAAATGATAAGAACTTAGATCATATACATGGTTTAATTTGACATTCTATCATTGTGTTATGAGATGGCTTGACTTGTGAAAAGAACCTTGGGATGGCACTCACATTATTAATTAGATAAATTCATATATTTTTCACTAGATGGATTTAAATTGATAAAGCCTACAATTTTGCAGCATCTAAATTTGGTGACTCATTCAAAAGAATCATAAAAGAGAGACAATTTTTGGTTGAGTTTTGTCTTATAAAAGTGCATGTTGAAGAAAGATACCTGGAAACAAAATGACAGTACCTATAAAAATTATTTGGGCTTGAATTCTTACATATTTGAATATCCACAAAAATAGAAATGAGAACATTCCCCATTTAGCAGAATTCACTCAGAATCTATAATGAGAGTAAATTCTCAATTAAAAATATTATGGTCTAGAGATAGCTGTTTGATGTATCAACAGTTTCAAACCAACAACCACAAAAATGCAGCTTTAAAGAAAACTGCCACCAATTTTATGAAAAAAATTAAAACAAGACTGTATTAAAAATACTTTCTTCTGGGGGAGGGGGGAGGGATGGCATTGGGAGTTATACCTGATGTAAATGACGAGTTGATGGGTGCTGACGAGTTGATGGGTGCAGCACACCAACATGGCACAAGTATACATATGTAACAAACCTGCACATTGTGCACATGTACCCTAGAACTTAAAGTATAATAAAAAAAATTAAAACAAAAATAAATAAATTTAAAAAATACATTCTTCAGGTTAACGCTAATGACACAGTCTTAGAGAGTAATACAGTTAAAAACTAATAAAAACATGTAAATACAGTTGATTGTTGGACATCTCAAAGGCCAGGGGTACTGAACCACTGAGCAGTCAAAAATTTGCATATAACTTTTGATTTCCCCCAAACATAACTACTAATAGCCTACTGTTGACTAGAAGCCTTACTGATAACATAAACAGTTATCACATAATTTGTATGTTATATGTATTAGGTACTGTATTATAATAAAGTAAGCTGGAGAAAAGAAAATGTCATTAAGAAAATCCTAAGGAAGAGAAAATATACAGCATTTACTATTCGTTAAGTGGAAGTGGACCATCATAAAGGTCTTCATCCTTGTCATCTTCATGTTGAGTAGGTTAATGAGGAGGAGGACAAAGAGAGGTTGGTCTTGCTGTCTCAGAAGTGGAAGAGGTGGAAGAGGTGGAGGATGTGGAAGGGGAAGCAGGACAGGCAGGCACACTCAGTGTAACTTTATGGAAATATTGTACACTGTCATTTCTGTCTCTTTTGCTTTATCATTGCTTTAACAATGTTTCTATATAATGTCAGTCCTTCCACGATTTGCTGTAGTTTCAGTGCCCATATCATAGAAGGGTCCATGTCATAAAAGAAGTCATAAGTAGTCTTGAACAATTAGAACCCTTCTGCAGGATTTTCTAATGTCAACTTGTTTTCTGGAATGGCTTCTCCTATATCTTCCTCATTGTCTGGCACTGGTTCAGAAGCACTCATCTCCATGAAGTTATCTTTTGTTAATTCCTCTGGTGTGGTGTCTATTAGCTCTTGAATTTCTCCAAGATCTGTATCTTTAAACCCTTCACCCCCACTTTTTTTTTTTTTTTTGCCATATCCAAAATCTCTTTCATGATTTCCTTGATTGGCTCTGTCATAAATTCTGTGAAGTCGTGTACAGCATCTGGACACAGTTTTTCCCAGCAGGAATTTGTTGTTTCAGGCTTGATGGCTTTCACAGTTTTTTCTATAACAACAGTAGTATATTCAATGGTGTAATCCTTCCAGATTTTTATGATGCTTTCTCTATCAGCGTTCTCTTCTATAGCGTTGACAATCTTTTCTATAAAGTACTGTATATAATGTGCCTTAATGGTCCTTTTGACCCCTGATCTAGAGGCTGAACTAGAGACGTTGTATTTGGGGGCAAGTAGATCACTTTGACACCTTTGGTGTTGAACTAATGGGGTTCTGGTGGCCAGGAGCATTGTCCAATATGAAAATAACTTAAAAAGGCAGTCCCTTACTGGCAAGGTACTTCCTGACTTCAGGGACAAGGCATCAATGGAACTAACTCAGAAAAAAGCTCTTGTTGTCCAGGCCTTCTTGTTGTGTAACCAAAAGACTGGTAGCTGGTATTTCTTTTCCCTTCAAGGCTCGGGGGTTAGATGAGGGCAGGCCTGATCATAAACCTGACTACGTTTGCAGAAAACAGTAGAATTAGCCCATCCCTTCCTGCCTTCAATCCTAGTGCTTGTTTCTCTTCCCTACTAATAAATGTCCTTTGTGGTTTTTCCCCCCCCAGAATAGGACACTTTTGTCTCCATTAAAAACCTGCCCAGGCAGATATCCTTTCTCCGCAATGATTTTCTCAAAGGTGGCTGAGAACTCATGCACTGCCTCTTGGTCAGCAGAAGCTGCTTCTCTTGTTATCTTGATATTTATAAAGCCAAATCTCTTTCTAAAACTGTCAAGCCATTCTTTGCTGGTATTAAATTCTTTGGCTTTAGATCCTTCACCTTACTTTGGCTTTAAATTGTCATATAATGACTTCACTTTTTCTAGAATCACGTTAGAGTCTATAGGTATACCTTTCTTATCGCAATCCTCCACCCTCATGAAAGCTGTATTTTCAATACAAGATAAAAGGGTACTTTGCAAAAAGTGCAAGGTTTTCATACCTGCTGGCATAACTGCAGTGATGGCTTCACAAATTTCCTTTTCTGTTTTTACAATGGTCCTTACACTGGATTCATTTATCTTGAAATGATGGGCAACCGCTGCTGCAGACCTCAATCTACAGTGCTCAAGCAATTCAGCTTTTTCCTGTCATGTTATGAGTTTTCTCTGCTTTTTGGGAGCACTTCCAGCATCACTAGTGGCACATCATATGGGTCCCATGATATTATTCAAAATTTACAGTATTGGACTAAATACAATGATAAATACTTGAGGACCGCAAGAGATTATTTCTTACTGTGATCTGCAATTTACTGTAGAGACAAACTGCTCACGTAAAGATAATCAGTCTCACGTTGCAGCGTTTTAAGCGCATACTTACAACACTTGAGCTCACCATGAAAGCAACAGGAGATGTTTATGAAATGATTACAGCAGTGCAGTGTTACTACAGTAAATTTTATGCAGTCTTGATTTAGAACTGCGTCTTTACATTTGTTTACATTTCCCTCGACTGTTTACCATGTATTGTCTGTGTTTGTGTGCATAAGTTTTGATAAATTTTAACTTTTATAGATTTGTGTATATTTTATGGTAGTAAGTGATGAAGTAAACTGGTATCTACATATATTTTATGCATTCATGACGTGTCTAACTTTTTCTTAAATGTTTAGATATTTCTAGGCTACCTAGTTTGGGAGTTTTTCAAATTGTCATAAAATCTTTAAAATATTTTCCAATATATTTATTGAAAAATATCTGCATATAAGTGGACCCATACAGTTCAAACCTGTGTTGTTCAGGAGTCAACTGTGTATACAAAAATCATTGTTCTGCTTGTTATTTTATTTTATTTTTTTGATACGGAATCTAGCTTTGTCGCCCAGGCTGGAATGCAATGGCATGTTCTTGGCTCACGGCAACCTCTGCCTCCTGGGCTCAAGCAATTCCCCTGCCTCAGCCTCCCAAGTAGCTGGGATTATAGGCACCTGCCACCACGCCCAGCTAATTTTTGTATTTTTAGCAGAGACAGGGTTTCACCATGTTGGCCAGGCTGGTCTCGAACTCCTGACCTCAGGTGATCCACCCACCTTGGCCTCCCAAAGTGCTGGAATTACAGGCGTGAGCCACCATGCCCAGCCCTGCTTGTTATTTTTTCATGTCAAGATTATCAATAAAAAAGTTTCAGTTTTGTTTTCATGTACATATATATATATGTAAAACTTATTTTTGAAAGATTTTAAAAAGAATTTCAACTTTTATTTTGGATTCAGGGCATACATGTGCAGGTTTGTTACATGGGTATATTGTGTGATACTGAGGTTTGGGGTACAATTGATTCTGTCACTCAGGTAGTAAGCATAGCATCCAATAGTTAGTTCCTCAACCCTTACCCTCTTCACCCCCCTGACAGTGGTCTTCAGTGTCTATTGTTTCCATCTTTATGTCCATGAGTATGCAATGTTTAGCTCCCACTTACAAGTGAGCATACATGGTATTTGGTTTTCTGTCTCTGCCTTAATTCGCTTAGGATAATGGTCTGCAGCTGCATCCATGTTGCTGCAAAGGATATGATTTCATCTTTTTTTTTATGACTGCATGGTATTCCATGGTGTATATGTACCACATTCTCTTTATCCAGTCTACTCCTGATGGGCATCTAGGTTGATTTCATGTCTTTTTTTGAAATATTTTATTTCAAAATAAAACATTAAATATTTTAAATATTTAAATATTAAAAAATTAAATGAAATAAATATTTCATTTATTTTAGACCCTCCCATTTTACTTTGGATCTGTCTTGGTTTGGACTACAAATTACATAGTCAACCTAATTATAATTGTTATCGATAACCATTGTTTTAAATTATCCAACCCTCAAAGTGAGAGCCTGTCTCAAAATAAATAAATAAATAAATAAATAAATAAATAAAAATTGTCTAGAAGTGCCAAAAAAAAAAAAATTATCCAGCCCTGTTTTGATCCACCTGATGACTATACTCACATGAGTGATCCAAGCCCAGCTCAGCAGAGGAACCACTCAGCTGAGCCTAGCATAAATTGCTGATAGACTGATAGGCAAACAAAATAGCAGTTAAGTCCCTAAGTTTTGGGGTGGTTTGTTAGGTCGTAATGGATACTTGATACATTATCCTTGCCTGCTGTAGTCTGAGAGCACTTCATTTGATCAGCTAGAGCTCTCCATGCTTTCCTTGAAAGAACAGTGTTAATACATCTGCGTGTGGAAAACATTGGAAAAGAAGGAATTGATTATTAGTAACCAAGTTTAATACTTAATCACTTGTTAAAGGCAGGATTCTATTCACTGCTTATGGGTTTCACATGCTACTGCATGAAACCATCACAGAAGTTGTAATTACAAGATGGAAGTCAAGAAAATCTGCTCAACTTACATAAATACATCTATTTATAGTATTACTTTCTTAAAAATGAAAATACCAAAACAAATGCTAAACTCAACAGGATGCTAGGACAATAAGTAGAAACTAGATTCGCCCAAGCCAAAGAGTATAGTTGGTAGACAGCAGGCTCTAGTGTCAGCTGGCATGGATTTAAATTAGAAGCTGGGATTATGGGCATATTGTTTGACTGAAAACAGCAACCATTTTGTTTGCTTATGAGTCTATGTGTCAGCAATTTGGGCTGGGCTCAGCTGAGTGGTTCCTCTGCTGATCCGGGCTTGGGTCACTTGTGTGAATGTAATTATCAGGTGGTTCAAACAGGGCTGGATAGCTTAAAACAATGGTTATCGAGCAATATGGAGTTAAATGGTGTGTCCTTTTAGCTCTGACTCATCATCAACTGGAAGCACATCCAGAATGATCCTGTCTATAGTGATGGTGGTGATGATTTTGAATCATGCCACGAGAGATAGCATTGAATAGAATTGTAAGTAGGTTCAAGAAGATATTAAAACATTGACTAGGTTTAAACAAAAAATAATGGGTACCACACATTTAAAGATCACTGAGGGAAGAATTTAGGGCTCTTTGTGAGCAGGGGACAATCAAGTATAGCTAGTAGAGAACAGGCTCTAGTGTTAGCTGACATGAATTTGAATTCAGATGAACCTAACACTTAGTAGTTGAGATGCTGGGCACGTCATTTAACTTCATATGCCCTATTTCTGCCTCATCTGTATCATGGAAAAATAACTACCTATCTTGCAGAGTCCATCTAAGGATCAAATGCATAATATACATAATTCACTTGAAATAGTGTCTGGTCAATAGCAAGTACTCAATACACCATCCTCAGGCTCTTGAGATAAGTGTCAGTGAGTACAGTCAGTGACAATAAGGAACTGGAAAACCACAGGTCGCACCCAGTATAACATTTGTTGTAGTCGAGATGCTTTATTCTTTTAAGTTTTGTGGTCTGTTAGACAGCAATGATGGTTACTGACATTGCCATTGCTGGATTGGTAGGTCACCAAAACATCAACACATTTGGTGAAAACGAACAAGCTGAGATCATCAGTTGGGTACACAAAGCAACCAGCCAACTCAAAATATATCAGTTACAAAAATGTATAAATCAGTGGATTAAACAAATAGTTATTTCATGTTTTTCCCATAACAGAGAATCCAGTCTAGGGCTAGTGGTTCCATAATAACACTAAGGCTGCAGGCTCCATCTCTTTCCTCAGCTTTCCTCAGTGTGTGATTGTTGCTCAGGTCACAGTTGGCTTCTTCTCCTTCCTCACTGTGCCCACATTGTGGGCAGGAAGATTGGCAGGGCAGAAGTCACAGGGTGGAGGGTGCCCTATCTGAGTCTTCTCTGCTGCCTTCTTTTTTTTAAGACAAGGTCTCACTCTGTTTTCCAGGCTGGTGTGCAGTGATATGATCATAGCTCACTGCAGCCTTGACCTTCTGGACTCAAGAGATCCTCCTATCTCAGCCTCCTGAGTAGCTGAGACTACAGCTGTGGGCCACCCTGATACCCTCTTTAAGGTGAGCTGTGAGCCTGGCCCCCTATACAACAACTTCTATGTATGTTTTCTTGGCCTGAACTGGCTTGCGTGGTCATCCCATCTGCAATAGAGGCTGGGGAATGTAGTTTTTAGCTGGGCCTTTGCCTCCTCCAGCAAAAACAGACTTCTGCTAGCAAGGAAAAAAGGGGGAATAGATACTGGATTGTAAAAGGTAGAATTCGGTTCACTGCTTTTAGGTCTCACTTGCTATCACACAAGATCATGGTGAAGCTAGAATTACAAAGTGGATGTCAAGTAAACCCATCTCAGCCGACTCTGTCACTCATCAAGTTTTTCATTTTCCATTCAGTTGTCATGAAGTTGCACTGATACACTCATTAAGGGACTGGGGGAATTTATAAGCACCTGGGAGACCCATCTCTCAAAATTTTTATTTGGAAGACCATTTAGCCAATTCAAGAGATTGCACTGTGAACAATAATTTGTCTTTTTAGGGGGGTATGGGGAGAGTCAAGCCACAATTCTTTATTTTGGGGAATTTATATCATCCTGTCCCTGAGTAGATTTGAACACCACAAGCAGGAAATATAAACAAGATTTTCTCTTATTCTCAGAGCATTTCTGGGACAATAATATCTTTGAGACCAGGTTTGGTTTGGTTTTCTCTAGTTCCTCAGTAGCTGTTAGCAAAAGCTTATTGTGATAATGCATGAATCTCTGTGAGAAAAATGACAAAACACAACAGGGTGTGTTCCCATGTAGGAGCAGGCTCAACATGGTTCCCCCATAAATAAAACCTGGTTATAGAATTCCTTCTCCTCTTAACTCATGTAGTACATTGTCCCTCTATTCTTCTGTTTCACAGTCACTCTGCCTTCTATTAGTTACTTCTGGGTCTATTTCTTCTCTCCACGTCTCTCTCCACTATGCTAAAACAATCTTAAAGGTCAGAGACTAAGACATGCATCTTTTTTTTTTTTTGTTTGTTTGTTTTTTGAGACAGAGTCTCGCTCTGTCACCCAGGCTGGAGTACAGTGGCCGGATCTCAGCTCACTACAAGCTCTGCCTCCCAGGTTTACGCCATTCTCCTGCCTCAGCCTCCCAAATAGCTGGGACTACAGGCGCCCGCCACCTCGCCCGGCTAGTTTTTTGTACTTTTAGTAGAGACGGGGTTTCACCGTGTTAGCCAGGCTGGTCTCCATCTCCTGACCTCGTGATCCACCCGTCTCGGCCTCCCAAAGTGCTGGGATTACAGGCTTGAGCCACCGTGCCCGGCCCCATCTTTTTTATCATCAGAAACTGTCCAGTAGAAACAGGATGTGAGTCACTAAATTTTCTTCACACTAAGTGTTCTCATAGCCACATTTAAAAAGTAAAAAGAAATAAGTAAAATTAATTTTAGTAATGTATTTCATTTAGCCCTATATATCCAACATGTGAGGCTTTAACATGTAATCCATACAACACAGCAGAGATATTTCACATTTTGTTGGTATTACATTTTTCAGAATTGAATGTGTCTTTTACACTTACCTCACATCTCATTTGGGACTAGGCACATTTCAAGGGCCTAATAGCCACATGGGGCTAGTGTCCACCATACTGGACAACACAGGAACAGCCAATGCCTTGGACAATAAGGGTACATCATAGTCACCAGTAGAATTTTACTTAGGCACACAAAGAAGCTGTTAAGTGCTAGGATTTTAGGAAATGCCATAGTTACAGCTTAGTGTGATCCACAAAGATTTGACTATTTCCCTTATAGTATGGCCAGCTTTATACTGCATTAACCAGGCTCAAGAGATCAGAGATAGGGGGTAGGTGGGGGAGGTTAATGGGCACAAAAAAAATGTTAGATAAAATGAATAAGACCTACTATTTGGTGGCACAACAGGGTGACTATAGTTAACAATCACTTAATTGTACATTTTAAAATAACTAAAGGAGTATATTGGATTATTTGTAATACAAAGGGTAAATGTTTGAGAGGATAGATACCCCATTCTCCATGATGTGATTGTTACAAATTGCATGCCTGTATCAAAACATCTCATGTATCCTATAAATATATACACCTACTATGTACCCACACACACACACAAAATCAGAGAGTGGGGAGAAATTTTACTTATCTAGATTCATATAATAACTTGACCTCAGAGAACATGGAGTCGAGTTATCTCATATTATAAATGGAGATAACTAAGGCTCAGTTAAGTCTTTAAGTGATTTTTCCAAGGTCACACAGCTAGTCAGTGGCAGAGCCAGTCCTAGGACTCAATTATTTACCCAACATTTATTTAGCAAGTTATCAAGAGCCTTCTGTGTGTAAGATACTGTGCTATGTGCTTGGAATACAAAGCCATTAAATTGCAGTTTCTGTTTATGAGGTGTTGACAGGTAAGAGGGGGAGACAAAGGATAGGAATCATGCTCTAAGGCATTCTGGATATTATGAACCATGTATAGTGGAGACCAAAGGAGGGGAAAGTGGTGAAAGGGGTGAGGTCTGGGAGGACTTATCTGTTGCCCACTTTAGTGCTGCCTCTAAGCTCTGGAATTCAAAACACGGGAGCCACTTGACCCGTTAAATAATGCACCCTTAAACGTGGAATTTCTTTCCTTTTGAATATAGTTAAGGATTTTCCTCTCACACATTTGGGGCATATCTTAGCTTGTGTTTCCCGAAAAGCAGATCCTGAGACAAAGACTTGGGAGCCAATAATTTAATTGGGAGGTGATCCCAGGATACCCAAGTTAGGGAGTGGAAGTGGGTCAAGGAAGAGAGAAAAGCCAATAAAGAGTGAGTGAATGTGTGGATTACAACTGCAGATGACTGGGGCTCAATCTTATTGGGGGTATGGGGAGACAATGTAGAGCATACCTCAAAATTGTCCCAGCCTGTGAAGGTGAACCTGAGGTGTGTATCCCCTGAATCTGGCTCCACCTTGGTTGATTTAATCTGAGGGTGTTAAATCTGAGCTTCTTGGTGCACAAGCTCTCTCGAAGGCAGAGGGATATGGGTGCTTGAGGCAGGGAGCTGTCAGGGAGCCCAGGGAACAATCCACTGTAGCAGCAGGTGGAGTCTGAAGTGTCAGGAGGGGAAATGAGGCAGGGCACCAACAGCGTCTGCTATGGGAAATTACCCTCACTTTTTCAGTGTTAAGTCTGAATATCTTCGGTGCAGGAATGTTTTCCTATACTGTATCTTCAAGTTTACTGTTTGCCCCAGTTGTCCTGCTTCCCCCTCTACAATGCCTGTTTTTAGAAGCTTGTATCTTTGTTCCTGTTGCTGTAATCTTTTTTTTTTTTAATCATTTTCATCCTTTTGTTCTTTCCCCTCATTATTTTTGGAGTGCTGTGTAAGTTTGCCTTATACATTTTTTATTTGTTTTTTCCTAATGCAGATTCTGCTCTTTTGTTGGCTCCAGTGGATACTTCTGTCTTTCTTTGTAGTTTTGTTGGATTCTTTTCAATTTGCCCCAGCTCCTTCTTCATCTTTCTATTTTCATGCCAGCCTTGTGCGCTTTTATTTCTTCTTTCATTGCCTACTTCACAGAGTTCACATTTTCTTATATATAAGGATGGTGCAAAAGTAGTTGAGGTTTTTGCCATTTTTTTGAGAGCCTAATTTCTTCCTGTTTCCCCAAAGTTGCATGCTTTCTTGATCTTTGCTGCTCAAACTGTGGTCTAAGCACCACCAACATCAGCATCACCCAGGAGCTTGTTAGAAATGTGCATTTTCAGGCTCCACCCCAGATTCACAGAATCAGAATCTGCATTTTAACATGACATGCTCCCCCATCTCCACTGCCACCCTCGCCACTTCAACCAGGGATTTGTATGTGTCCTGAGAGTTGAGAAGCACAGGTCACTGGTTCCCTGGGAAGGAGCCTGGGGTGTGATTAGGAACACAGACCTTCAATTTTTATTTGAGTCCCAGCCTTGCCACCAATCAGCCGTTTGACTTTGGAGATTTAACTATCCTTCTGGAACTTCAGTGCCTCTCTCACGGGATGGCTTGGAAAATGAAGGTAGGTAAGTATGTGAAGTGCTAAGCGAGTACCTGGAACATCAACATTTGAAAAATAACTGCTATGTGATCAGATTTTAATGTTGCAAAATATTTTTATTGATCTTTTCATGTTAAATTCTTTTATTCCCCTCCTGTGAGTTCATCCTTGCAAGAAAGAGATCTAGCCTGACCTGAGTTTTGCAAAAGATGAGGTAATACTACTCTCTCCCTGGTTATGTTCATGGACCAACTGGGGTTTGTCATAATTTCTGCCTCAGATTTTAACTTGAGGGAGTGAGTTGATGGGTACAGGTCTTAGCCAAATTCCTGGCATCTACAATCCTAACGACTCAGAGAGTTGTTTTCCTGCAGAAAAGGTATGACTCAGACCTATTCTCTCCAAGGTAGGGGTGGATATTGGGGGGTCAGTTACATTCCACTCCTTCCTATTTCCTCTCTGGCTCTGTCCTATTTTGAAGGACTAGGAAGTGAATAAGACAATTTAACGTCAAGCTCATCTCCCCTACGGCCAACAGAATTTCTACTAGTGGGAGGCAAGTCTTGATTGCTTTGCTCAGCTTCCAGGGCTTCTGTGAAAGAAAATGTCCTGTGCATCCGTGGGTGTTCTGCAGAGATAATGGAAACTGAGGAACACACAGTGCTAGCTAGCTGCCATCACACCTGGGAAGTTCAGCAGTCTTTTACATTTCATCTGTGCTGACCTTTGTAATTTGAGTTTTATGCATCCCACATATTAATACATTATTCATCTGGAAATCCTTAAACTGCCTTTCATTAGCCAAATTGAAATTTAAGTATATCATCTGATGAGTGAGTATTTCCAGCTATCATATATTGGTGCTACCTGTCGTTCAACCATCAGGTTTAAAAGCATCTCCATCTTTGCACAGCAGTGCTTGTGCCATTATTTGAATGTTTTATTACCTTTTATCTTTATTATTTTGTAAAAATGCCAGTGAGAAAAGCCTAGATCTCAAACTCAATATAGATTCTTAAGCATGGTAAAAGCCGATAATCTTCATTTGGATGCTCATCAGACTTCATAGGTACACTATAGTAATTATGATGAAAATCAAGAAAAATAATGAACATCTCCAAAATTCTGAAAACTGAAGTATTGTTGATGTGTTTTGGATTTTTCTAATTTTTAAAATTTTTTTGGGAATTGAATCCTCTTATGTAATGCTGTCGTTTGACTTTGTCACATTGGAATTCGCACACATTGATGGGATGACATCTTGATTAAAATATGAGGCTGTTATACTATAGTATTTATGATGCAAACATAGTTATGATTTTTTCCTATATTTTTTCTCTAAGTTTAAGAACTGAAAAGATGGAGATTTCGATTAATTGATAAATACTCATGTTCTTTTTTTTCATGAATGTGTGAGGTGGTTTAAATAGTTGCTTGTGGGTTTTTTCCCCGTGGGATATTGCCGACACTAAATAAATGATTGAGGTCTTTGGGTAACTTTCCCTAGTTACTATTAATTTCGTAACAATCACAGAATTACCAAATTAGTTTTATGATAATCCAGAGGCTAATTCATCATTGACTAGCTTTTACAAATGCCATGGCTTATTTTTTCCCCATTCCATTTGGGAAAAGGCATTTTTGGGTCCCAGATTTTTGGTTGGAGAGTGGTTATTTTAGGAAAAAAAATGGTGTTATCATTTTATATGGGTTCAGAATCCAAATTCAAGTTTCTCTATGAGCCCATGAAGGTCCCTAGTTTCTAAAAGTATTCTAATATGCCTAAAGGTGATCAAAAGAGTCCTGTTAATACATTTTGGGACTACATGTGGAGTGAGATAGATGTGTTTTTCGCCATAACCTACTGTGTAATCTTGGGAAATATACTTATTATATGGGTTTCCTCATCTGTAATAATAAGGGTTAATTAGATAGTAACCTAATAGGTTGAAGACTGAACCAGTTTTACCTGGCCTATGGCACCCTTTTAGCAGCTCTTAATAGTTGTTAATAAAGTATCGATGGATTTAATTTATTCATTCACAAACTTCATCACCAACACCATTCGTAACTTTATTCTTCTCAGAAAACCCACTTGATGAGTTCAATGACTCAGTGCTTGAGAGCTCAATGATAGGATGAGCTCTCCTATCATTAGGATGTCCATGACTAAATATACATTGTGGTGGGTATAAGTGGGTTCTGTCAAGAGCCTATCTGTGTTTCAGGAAGGGCACTCCGTGTTTATAAAAACATTTTTTGCAATGTATTATTTTTGAAATAGACGAATGATTTTTGACATTATAGCCTATAGACATCCTACAATGGCTTTCAAAATAATTAAGTAAATTGAAGCTTAGAAACATGTACAATCCTAATTTCTGTTCCTACAATTATACTCACCTAGAAGTGCTGGAATAATCCTGTGAAAACCTTGCTGGACCGTTTGTTTGTTGGGAGGCAATTCTCCAATGGTAATTTGCATTTCTGCACATCTGGGCAAATGCATTAACAGATTTGTGTTCCAGACTAACTTTTCAAGGATGTTTGCATAATGAGGAACCTTAGAAGGTAGAGAGAGTGTCTCCCTCCAGAGCAGAGAGTAGATTTGTTTGCTGTTCAGGATAATGTGTCTCTCCAGGGCAGGTTTACTAGTAGCCCTCTTATCAAAGGTTGGTGTTTCCTAAGCTTGGAGTTCCTTTCCTGTAATGCACCTGTAATGTATGTTCAGGCATCATCTGGCCCTTGTTGCATCCCCTGTGGAAACTGGGATTCAGGGAATCAGTGCACGTGATGTTATTTTAGCTGTGGCTATTGCTGTCCTTTGTCTCTGACCAGGAGTCTGGTCATTTTGTGTGCATAGAAGATAGAGGATGGGACTGGGGCTCTGAGAGATTTTATCAAGTTACTCCCAACCTTTGCATCCCTTTCTTAGCCGTTCACACAGAAGGGACCAAAGACTTATAATCGGACTTCTGAGAGTCTTGTGAAGTTAAAGGAGAGAATTCTTGCAGCACATTAAGTGCAGTGTCTGGCACTTAATGCTGAGTAAATGCTCAATAAATCATAGCTATTTAATTTTTCTTCTATTAAAGAGCTTTGGATACATTTCCCCAAGGTTCATCTGAGTATGATTTTGGTTTTCTCTTAATTGATGGATACTTGTGTCTCTGATGATTGGAGTGGCCATTTGAAAATCAGGTCTAAATGACCTTTCAGGAATCATACCTAAACATTTTATATATAAAGAAGACATAGTAATTATTAGTATGACTTCTTCTATGCTCTAGTTATTAGTAGTTTAGTGTGCTGGGTTTGAACAACTAAGACAGCATATCACTCCCAGAAGCTGATTGACAGTAGTTATTAGTATAGTGCATAGAATTAGTATTAGTATAGTGCATGGAATAAGATAGGCACTCAATCAATATTAAATATGATTTTAATGAAGATGGTGGTGGTGATGATGGCTGTTAGTGTTACTTTCTCCTTCATTCAAATCACTTATTTCACCTTTTATTCTATTGTTCATCCCGGTTCTTCTCCACGTGCTGGTTGTACATACAATTTAAAGTTGCCTAAGCAGAGAAAAGGGAGCCCTTATACGTTGTTGGTGGGACTGTAAATTAGTACAACCACTATGGAGAACAGTTTGGAGATTCCTCAAAAAAGTAAAAATAGAGCTACCGTATGACCTAGCAATCCCACTGCTGAGTATATACCCAAAAGAAAAGATGTCAGTATATTGAAGAGATATCTGCACTCCCATGTTTGTTGCAGCACTGTTCACAATAGCCAAGATTTGGAAACAACCTAAGTGTCCATCAACAGATGAATGGATAGAGAAAATGTGTTACATAAACACAATGGAGTACTATTCAGCCATAAAAAGAATGAGATCCTGTCATTTGCAAGAAGATGAATGGAACTGGAGGTCATTATGTTAAGTGAAATAAGTCAGACACAGAAAGACAAACATCACATGTTCTCTCTTGTTTGTGGGACCTAAAAGTCAAAACAATTGAACTCATAGAGATAGAGAGTAGAAGGATGGTTACCAGAAGCTTGGAAGGGCAGTGAAGGCATAGGAGACTTATGGGGATGGTTAATGGCCACAAAAAAATCGTTAGAAAGAATGAATCAGACCTACTATTTGATAGCACAACGGGGTTACTATAGTCAGTAATAATTGTACATTTAAAAATAACTAAAAGAGGTCGGGCGCGGTGGCTCACGCCTGTAATCCCAGCACTTTGGGAGGCCAAGCTGGGTGGATCACCTGAGGTCAGGAGTTCGAGACCAGCCTGACCAATATGGTGAAACCCTGTCTCTACTAAAAATACAAAAAAATTAGCCAGGTGTGGTGGCAGGCACCTGTAATCCCAGCTACTCGGGAAGCCGAGGCAGGAGAATTGTTTGAACTGGGAAGGTGGAGGTTGCAGTGAGCCAAGATAGCGCCATTGCATTCCAGCCAGGGCAACAAGAGTGAAACTCCATCTCAAATAAACAAACAAACAAACAAACAAAAATAACTAAAAGAGTGTAATTGGATTGTTTGTAACTCAAAGGATAAATGCTTGAGGTGATAGATACCCCATTCACCATTGTGTGATTATTAAGCCTTGCATGCCTGTATCCAAACGTCTCACATACCCCATAAACATATACACCTACTGTGAAACTGGATGCCTTCCTTACACCTTATACAAAAATTAACTCAAGATGGATTAAAGAATTAAATGTAAAACCTAAAACTATAAAAATCCTAGAAGAAAACCTAGGCAATATCATTCAGGACATAGGCATGGGCAAAGACTTCATGACTAAAACACCAAAAGCAATGGCAACAAAAGCCAAAATTGACAAATTGGATCTAATTAAACTAAAGAGCTTCTGCTCAGCAAAGAAACTATCTTCAGAGTGAACAGGCAGCCTACAGAATGGGAGAAAATTTTTGCAATCTATCCATCTGACAAAGGTCTAATATCCAGAATCTACAAGGAACTTAAACAAATATACAAGAAAAAAACAACCCCATTAAAAAGTGGGTGAAGGATTTGAACAGACACTTCTCGAATGAAGACATTTATGTGGCCAACAAACATATGAAAAAAAGCTCAACATCACTGGTCATCAGAGAAATGCAACTCAAAACCACAATGAGATACCATCTCATACCAGTTAGAATAGCAATCATAAGAAAGTCTGGAAACAACAGATGCTGGCAAGGATATGGAGAAATAGGAATGCTTTTACACTGTTGGTGGGAGTATAAATTAGTTTTACCATTGTGGAAGAGAGTGTGGTGATTCCTTAAGGATCTAGAACCAGAAATACCATTTGACCCAGCAATCCCATTACTGGGTATATACCCAAAGGATTATGAATCATTCTACTATAAAGACACATGCACACACATGTTTATTGCAGCACTATTTACAATAGCAAAGACTTGGAACCAACCCAAATGCCCATCAATGATAGACTGGATAAAGAAAATGTGGCATATATACACCATGGACTACTATGCAGCCATAAAAAAGAATGAGCTCATGTCCTTTGCAGGGACATGGATGAAGCTGGAAACCATCATCCTCAGCAAACTAACACAGGAACAGAAAACCAAACATAACATGTTCTCACTCATAAGTGGGAGCTGAACAATGAGAACAGATGGACACAGGGAAGGGAACATCACACACTGGGGCCTGTAGGGGGGTTGGGAGAAAGGGGAAGAAGAGCATTAGGACAAATACCTAATGCATGTGGGGCTTAAAACCTAGATGACAGGTTGATAGGTACAGCAAATCACCATGGCACATGTATACCTATGTAACAAACCTACACACTTAGTACATGTACCCCAGAACTTAAAGTAAAATAAATTTTTTTTAAAGTTGCCTAAGTAGAAAATATCCAAGGAGCTTAAAATTTCAAAATGTGGAAGATCCTGTGCATTTGAGGAGTGCAAATGGTTTTTTCTTATCTTCATTGCTTCATCTGCTAATGTCAAATAAGGAAGCAAAATGGTGGAGACAGAAATTGAATTGAATGATCTTGGTTTAAGTTCCAGCTCTACCACTTAATTAGTTGTTAAAGCCTTGCAAGTTTTTTTTTTTAATCTCTCTGTGCCTCAGTTTCTTCATCTGCAAAATGGAGAAAATAATAGTATTGACTTTGAGGAATTATTGTGAAGATTAGATGAATTAATACTTGTAAAGCACTTAGAACAGTGCTTGGCACATGGTAGGCACTCAAGAAATGTTGAATATTATTACTGTTTTTTATTTTTTCAGAGACAAGTTCTCACTCTGTTGCCCAGGTTGGATTGCAGTGGTGTGATGATCACTCACTGCAGCCTCAAACTCCTGGGCTCAAGTGATCCTCCTGCCTCAGCCTCCCAAAGTGCTGGGATTACAGATGTGAGCCACCGTGCCCAGCCAGTATTACTAACACACTATTGCCTATTGTTTAGGAAGGCATGAAGAAGCATTTTTGACTGATGTTGGTGTTGATATTAGCAAAAATATATCCCAATAATTCATGGAATTCAGAGATGTATTGGGAGATAAACTCTATTATTTTTTTGAAAGCAAACACTTTCTATAGTGTTGTGTCAGTTAGGATTGAATTTGGCAACAAGTAATAGAAAATGCAACTTTTATGCCTTGTAGAGTTCTCTATCTCTGGAGGCAGGAAGGTCCTGGCATTAATTTTGCAGTTCAACTATAGCAAGGCAAGAGTCTCTTAATTCCCGAGGCCTTTATTCATGGCTGAAAGATGGCAGCTGCAGCTCCAGACACTGGGCAGCAAAAAAGGGGAAAGAGTGGTACAAGCCATATTTGCCCATTTTATCCGGAAAGCAAAATATTTCCTGGAAATCCTTAAAAAAATGTGTTTCTCTCTCATAGGCCAGAATTAGGTTACATGGCCACCACTGGTGGCAAGAGAGACTGGGAAAGCCAACGAGTTCTGTTTCCAGTGCCTAAGTTTGAAAGCAACAAGGGACAAGGGAATTATTGTTGGGTCAGCTAATCAGTGGTACTGGTTTCAGGTAGTATTTGAACTTTTTCTGAAAGTGAACATTTGATCTAGCAAACTGTGGGTTCTATTGTGATTTCTGGCGGGAACATTCACTCTAACACTCTCATTCTAATAATGCCTGATCCACTAGGCAGTAAATAGTTGTTGACTCAATAAGAACCTGAGAAATGGAAACATAAAGTGGTTGTTTCTACTGGGTTGCTGTATTAGTAATCTATTTCTACCTATAAGTTACTCTACAATTTAGTGGCTTAAAAAATAAATATTTATTATGTTAGAGTTTCTGTCAGGAATTTGGGAACTGCTTAGATGGTGGTTCTGGCTTAGAGTTTCCCATGAGGCTGTGATCACAATGTCAGCCAAAACTGCGGTCATCAGAAGGCTTGCCTAGTTCTGGAAGGTCTCCATCCAAGCTCACTGAAGTGACTGTTGGTCATTAACCTCTGTTGCTCACCAGGTGGGCCTCTCCATATGGCCGCTTGAGTGATATGACAACTAGCTTCCCTGGGAATGCGTGATCCAGGAGGGAGCAAGAGATAGATGCCACAATGCCCTTTATGATCTAGCCTCAGAAGTCATGCAGTATCATTTTTGCCATGTTCTATTGGTCACGCAGGCCTACTCTGATATGATGTGAGGGGGACTACATAAGGGCATGAATACTGGAAAGAAGAGATCACTGGATGCCATCTTGGAGGCTGGCTACCATAGTCAGAGAGCCAGTTGGCAGTGAAACGAGAACGAAAAGTCCAGCTTTTCTGATGATCAACCTGTGACCCATATCACATTCTTATCTTCATTTTTATATTGTTGTTTTCTTGCATCGCTATCAAGAAATATTTTTTTAAAGTTAGAACTAATAATTAGTAAAGGGCATTTTTTATTAAGAACAGTTATCACTTAAATTAGACTATAGCTTCTCCTGTGCTTTGTACAGACACACACACACACACATCCCCATTCACAAATACACAAACATACGTACACAGATGTTTTACTATAGCTCAATTTTTGCGAGTATACTTTAGAGAGGACAAAAATTACAGAACTTTTATATCATGTAGCTGAACCCCATAACTGAAACTAAAACAAAATGTTTATTTTCAGTTTTTAATTTTTATGTGTACATAGTAGGTTAGTAGGTATATATATTGATGGGGTACATAAAATATTTTGATACAGGCATGCAATGTGAAATAAGCACCTATGGAGAATGGGATATCCATCCGCTCAAGCATTTATCCTTTCAGTTGCAAACAATACAGTTACACTCTTTTTTTTTTTTTTTTTTTAAGTAACAGGCTTCATTCACTTTATTTTTCTTGTATAAAAACCGTATGTTGTAGCCACAGCTGGAGCCTGGGTCCGCTGCACGGAGACTCTGGTGTGGGTCTTGACGAGGTGGTCAGTGAATTCCTGATAGGGAGACTTGGTAAACACAGTCTCCTTCCAGAGGTCAGGGTCAGGTAGCTGTAGGTCTTAGAGATGGCATCAAAGGTGGCCTTGGCGAAGTTGCCCAGGGCCGCAGTGCAGCCCCGGGCTGAGGTGTAGCAGTCATCAATACCAGCCATCATGAGCAGCTTCTTGGGCACAGGCGCTGAGACGATGCCAGTGCCCCTGGGTGCAGGGATGAGGCGCACGAGCACAGAGCCGCAGCGGCCTGTCACCTTGCAAGGGACAGTGTGGGGCTTGCCGATCTTGTTCCCCCAGTAGCCTCTGCGCACCGGGACAATGGAGAGTTTGGCCAGGATGATGGCCCCACGGATGGCGGTGGCCACCTCCTTGGAGCACTTAACACCCAGGCCGACGTGGCCATTGTAGTCCCCGATAGCAACAAACGCCTTAAACCTGGTGCGCTGGCCAGCACGGGTCTGCTTCTGCACCGGCATCATCTTCAAAACCTCGTCTTTGAGAGAAGCCCCCAAGAAAAAGTCAATGATCTCAGATTCCTTAATGGGCAAAGAGAAGAGGTAGATCTCCTCCAGGGACTTGATCTTCATGTCCTTGACCAAGCGGCCCAGCTTGGTGACGGGCATCCACTCCTTATCCTTGGCCTTGCCTCCGCGAGCTCAGCGGCCTCGGCCCCGGCCCCGTCCACGGCCACGACCCCGGCCCCGGATGCCACTGCCGAAACCTCCGCGGAAGCCACCGCGGTTCCCCATCCCAGGGCCACCAGGGCTTCCGGGCCCCCCCGCTGCACCGGCGTCATCCGCCATTTGGTGTTCTCTCGGAAAAGAAGCACAGTTACACTCTTTAAGGTCCATAACTGAAAAATTAAGATAGCTGTGTCATCAATAGGGTATACATCTGACACAAGAATTATGCGGTTGGTTTTCTCTTTTATCAGTGAAATAGAAAACAATCAAGAAAAGAAAAGAAACCATCTGCAAGACAGAAGGGAATGAAGTAAAAGGTAATTGAAAGATTTTTAAATGAAAAGAGCAGCTTTTATTTTTTATTGTGGAAAAAACCAAGTTCCCAAGCTATTCTTTTTTGCCTGTGTTTGTATAACAACACAGATTGGTAGAAAATTGCTTGCTCCAGTTGAGTCCTGTAGGGAAAGGAGCCCACACTGAATTTCAGTTTATTACAGTGATATTATTTTCCAAGCATATCTTAAATTCCAAACATATAAATTTGTTTTCAGAGTGACCAGTCCTCAATAATTTGAAGAAATAGGCAGTTGTCAATTTCATCCACTCTAGTTTTAGAGCTAAAATAATAACAGGCATGTGCTTTATTTTAAGTGTCCTTTTGTTCCTGTTTCTTCAAAGTCCATCAAAATCACTTTCTGAGTGTACATCAACAATTTGACACCTTTTGAGATAATGAAGGGTGAAAAAAGAAATGATTTATATTTTGTCTGGCCTCTTCCTTATGGAAATATGTATTTCAATTATCTTCAGTTCAAATTGAAATGGATTCCTTTGTGGCCCATATATTTACATTTTTAAAACAAGCGTTCAAATCTAATTGAATACAACTACTCATTGATTTAATCTGAGTATATGAAATGGACCACACTCCAAGGCTATTTTTTTATTCACTGAAAATATCAGTTGTTTTTTTTTTTTTTTGAGACAGAGTCTTGCTGCATTGCCTAGGCTGGAGTGCAGTGGCATGATTATAGCTCACCATAACCTTGAACTCCTAGGGTCAAGCGATCCTCCTGCCTTGGCTTCCCAAAGTGCTGAGATTATAGGCATGAGCCAGAAATACCAGTTTTTGAGAAAGGAAAGAAACTAACATTAATAGAGCAGCAAATATGCAGTTAAGGGCTGTGTCAGGCAATGTTTATATTTTTTCAGTTTGAAATATCTTGGTATAGTGAGCCAGTTATTGTCTAATTCATACTGGAAGAACCGAGGCTCAGAAAAGTTCGATTTTTCACTCATTGAGTGACTGTTCCTTAAGCTCTTGCTCTAAGTGATATGTACTATACTGGGTGGTGGAAGTATAGTGGTAAACAGAACAAGACCACACAGCTAGTAAGTGGAAAAGCTATAAGTAGGACCCAGATGGTTCCAAAGTCTAGTATCCCTTCATTTCATTATATTTGTACACAAATAGCTGTGACACAAGGAAGAATGTATAACTGATTATAAAGGGGTAAATACTAACATTTTTTGAGTGCCATTTATCAGTCATTATTCAAGATACTTGCCTTTAGTGTATACAACACTTAAAAACACCCTATAAGTTAAATTCATATTCCATTAACCAATAAAAAATTGAGGCATAGAAGGGTTCAGATTGTTACTTGTGGTTGCTCAGCTATTCAGGGGTGAAAAATTATTTGAGGCAAAGGAAGACAGTTTATTTGTAGCAAAAGTCATCCAATAATTTGCCTCATGTTCAAGTCAACCAGAGGTGGTTTCTGTTGCTTACAGCTAAGGAAACCTAAGTGATTGATACACTCTCCTGGCTGATTCATTATCACTGCGGATCCTGGGTAACTCTGTAAGCTCATCATCTGAAAGTTAAAAGAAGAGGCACTCTTGTTTTCTAGAAGCAGGCTATTCATGTGAGTCCAATTCACATCGTCAGTTTAAATTTTATGCCGTTCAGATAATCACAGAGACAATCCAGAATTCTTGGTGCCAGAAAAAAATTCATCCCTACCCGGATGAACTACTATAGATGGGTTCCCAGAAGAAACCTGTAATTGATACACTGGCTTCTCCAGGTCATTTGACTATGAACCAAAGCCCTTCTGAAACATGTTTAAATTCTGATTTCTTAACTCAGAAGGTACACAGGGCTGGTTTTCAACCTTGAGGTCCCAAGTCATTTCCAAGGTCACAGTGGAGTTTAATGGTAGGGAGCAGGGTTGGCTTCACGGGTGTGCACCCTGTGCTGTTGCATAAGGCCTTGTGCTTAGAAAGGCCTCAAGTTGGGTTTAGTGCTCTGTTCTCATTGTCTTAAAATTCTTACTGTTTGAACAAGGGCCCCCTCATTTTCATTTGTACTAGGCCCTGCAAATTATGTAGTTGGTCCTGGTGACAAATCAGTGACAAACTTATTCCAACTGGGTTCCAATTTATCTTATGAACTGAGGTTGGAAGAAAATTAATTGGGTAGCAGAATTTAGATTTCTTCTTAATGTGGTTCAACATTACTTAGTTATAGTTGGGTTGTAGGAACTCTAACGGATGCTATTCTGAGCCTTTTCTACTATTTCACAATGTTTGAAAAGAGAACTTATTCTAAAACCATAGGCACATCATAAAAAGACATCTGTTCACTAGTAATTTGAGATTCAAGGAAAAATTTTATTCTGATGTTATTGCTACTGAGGCCAAATACGATTAACATTAAGTATAAAATACAGAAATATGTAAATATAAAATAGAAATATTTAAATATATTGAATAATATCAAATATATAAACATAAAATATTTCAGTAGACTACATATATAAATATAAAAAATAAATGTAAAATAATCATAACAGCTCCAAGGACCTGAAATGAAAGTTTCTCATCAACAACAAAGGAAATGGAAATCTCTGAAGCACTGATTTTAACACCAAGGAATACTATGCAGCTGGCAAGAGTGGAGCGTGTTACACAGAGTACCTGTGTCATCACAACCAGAGACCATCTTGACATCTGATGGGAGGAGGAAGGCCTCATGCCAGAGGAAACATCAGCAAAGCATAACTTCCTATAGGCATTTGTAGCTCTGCTGACATATTGATTTTACATTTCTGACAGCAGGAGCCATTGGATCTTTATAGGTCAATTTCCAATGTTAATGCCTCTGAAATCCTTCATCTTGCACTAATGACAATTTCTAGATGGATACTAAAGCAATTTTCTGGATTAATCAGACCCCGGGTCTTGATGGACATATTTATTTACTTTCACTAATAATATAGCCAACAAGATGTTGTTGTGTTTGATTATCAGCGCCTAGGCAATGCCAGGTTTTGCCAAAGTAACTCTTTCCTCAAAAAGAGAAAAAGAGAATTTGAATTTAAAAGGGGGTTACTCTACAGTGGAGGGTGAGCGCTGGTGGTGGTGGGGAGAAACCAATGGATTCATAGGATTAAAAATAAAATTAGAGCGTTACATGCTTTAATATTTAAAAGAAAGGATATGATTATTGTCAATTACCTGTGCACCCTTGTTCTGAGCCAGGCTCTGTATGCTGAATAATGGAAGGAAACACATCCCCCAAAACCCATTGGGTACCCTGGTTTAGGGCTGCTGAGTGGGAGTGAGAGATGTGTAAAGGAAGTGTGAGTAGAGGATGATTTTATTTGAAGTGCTAAAGTGGATCCCTAAGAAAAGGACAAAGAGATTCCTGCATGGGGGAAAGGCCCTCCAGACTGGCTAGGGAGTTGATGTGTAGGGGGAGGAGGTTATAGGACACAAAATGGGAGCAGTTTTCTCTCCTTACCAGAAAAGGTAAAACAGCGACCGAAGGGGTTGATGTACAGTGCATGGGTTGTGGGAAAGTTCACTGAACTGGGTCAGCAGAGAGGTTTTTGAGGCTGGTGGGCAGACTTGAGGGGATTCCCCTGAGTTATGGGTTTTCTGGCAATTGTGATCCAAGTAGGAAGAATAAGGGCTCAGACAAAAAAGGATTTTGCTCTAGAAACCAAGTGGCAGAGGCTGGGGAGAGCTGAGCAGAAATCACTTAGCTTTGGATATTCAGGGGAAAGGTAAATCACATGGGGGACCTGTCATCTTGAGTTCTAGGCAACAAGGAACAAATCTCAAAGGTTTAAATCTCTGAGCAAAGGGAGATTGTGGTTGGGACTTATCTGCTTGTGTCTAGGTTGCATCATGAATGGTGTTTAAAAATCAATTTATTTGTATATATGTTTTAACTTTTAAATAGTTTGATTCACAAGAAGTTGCAAAAATAATACTGAGAGTTCCCATGTGCCATTCATCCCGTTTCCCCTTGTAACATCTCTTACAAAAAATTCTCCCCATGATAACATCTTACACAACCATAGTGCTTTATTAAAGCTAAGAAACTAACATTGGTACAACTCTATTAATTCAACTACGGAACTTACTTGGTTTCATTAGTTTTTACATTCCCTCACTCTCTTGTATAATTCTATGAATTTCTATAACATTTATAGATATGTGTAACAGAACTGTTCCATCACCACAAGAACTCCCTCATGTTACCTCATTATAGTCATACCCTCCCTCAACCCTATGCCCTGTCAGTCATTAATGTAGTCTCCATCACTATAAATTTGTTTACTTCAAGAATGTTATAGAAATGGAATCACTGGTAAAAGGAATTTGAGGAGATAAATTAAAAAAAGAGAAATGGAATAACATAATATATAATCTTAAAATTGAGATACAATCCAAATACCATAAATTGTACTTGTTTAGAGTGTACAATGCAGTCTTTTTTTAGTGTGGCCACAACATTGTGCAACCATCACTACTATCTAATTCCAAAAAATCCTCATCACTCCAAAAATAAACCTTGTACTCCTTAGCGATCACTTCCCATTGCTCCCTTCCCCTAGTCCCTGATAACCATTAATATACTTTCTGTCTCTTTGGATTTGACTATTCTGGGAATTTCATAAATGCATTCACATGTGGTCTTTTGTGACTGACTTCCTTCACTTAGTATACTGTTTTTTAACAGTGGTAGGATGAATGAGTACTTCATGCCTTCCTGTAGCCAAATAATATTCCACTGTGAGGATGTACCACATTTTGTTTATCCTTCATTGATTGATGGATACTTGGGTTGTTTCCAGTTTTGTGCTGCTATGAAATTTGTGTACAAGTTTTTGTGTAGGCATCTTTTCAATTCTCCTGGGCACATAACAAGGAGCAGTATTGCTTATTTAACATGTTGAGAAAGTGCCAGACTGTTTTCCAAAGTGGCTGCACCTTTTTATAATCCTAGCAGCAATATATGAGGGTTCCAATTTCTCTGCATCCTCACAACCCTTGTTATTATCTTTCTTTTTTATTATAGCTATCCTTGTCGATATAAAGTAATATCTAATTGTGGTTTTGATTTGCATTTTTCTGATGACTAATGATAGCGAACATTGTTTCATGTGCCTATTGGTGATTTATATATCTTATTTTGAGAAATGTCTGTTCAGATCCTTTGTCCATTTTAAAATTGGGTTATTTTTCTTTTTATTGTTGAGTCACAAGAGTTTTAAGAAATATATTCTGGTTGTTAGACCCTTATCAGATATATGATTTGTAAATATTTTCTTCCGTTCTGTGGGTTTTAGTTTTCACTTTCTTGATAGTGTCCTTTGAAGCACAAACGTTTTTTATTTTGATGAAGCACAATTTATGTATTATTTTCTTTTGTAACTTATGCTTTTGGTGTCATATCTCAGAAATTATTGCCCAACCTAAGGTCATGAGGATATAGTCCTATATTTTCTTCCAAGTGTTTTATAGTTTTAGCCCTTACATTTATGTCTATGGTCCTTTTGAGTTAATTTTTTGTGTGTGGTATAAAGTAGGGGTCCAATTTCATTATTTTGCACGTGGATATCCAGTTGCCCTAGCAGCATTTGTAGAAAAGACTATTCTTTCCCCATTTAATTGTCTTGGCACACTTGTCGAAAATCAATTGATCATAAATATACGAAATGTTTAACTATAGTTTTTCTGCCAAATCCAGTTCACTGTGTTTTTTCCTCCTTTCACTGAGTTCTTTTGCTTTCTGTGGCTTGCAAGATTAATACATTCATTATAATTTCTTCTTGTATCTAATAGTCTGCATTGCTCAATTTACAATAGCATTTTATCGATGTTTAATGCTGCCATTTTTTTACTGTTTTGATGCTTGGTTATTCTTTCTTACTTTTGATTGTAGACTGAGATTATGCCATGTATATATTCTGCAGTAAAAGTATATCAAATGTCTTTAGCTCTTTATAACTTTGAAAACATTTTTATAGACAGCGTCTCATTAAATAGTTGGAAAAACTTTGTAAAAGCAGGCAGGATTGGAGTTATTGTTCTCATCTGTCTTGATTAACAGATGTGGAAGCTGAAGCCAAGCGACTTGACCAAGAGTCATTAGCAGAAGCTCAGCTGGAGCTCAGGCCTTGACTTTTTGTGCTATACCCTGCTTCTTGTCTTTGAATTCAGTAGCAACTGGCAAATAGTCACAGCTTGACAGGAATGATTGAGCTATTTGTTTCTTCACTGTCATTCATATTTGCCTTTTACTTTTTATTTTCAAGGCTACTATCCTAGAACAGACCTTCATCATTTCCTATCTGAAAATTCCTGCATTAGCAATGACTACTCAACTTCCCCAATGTCCTCGTTTTATCATCCATCGATCCTTATACTGCTGCCAAAATAGCTTTTCTAAAACACTGCTTCTGTTATGCTATTCTTTTGCTTAAACAACCTTAAAAGCCACCTATTATTTCAAGAAATAAGTAAAAAAACTTTCCATTTTGGGGCAGGTGATCTAGGAAAGTATGCATTTGATCTTAAAGAGCAAGTTAGATCAAGCAATCTCTAAAAGAATGCACTCACCTTGACTGATACTCCGTTGAAACTTTGTGCTACATTCAACTCAGTATTTTATTTTCTTAATTTGGGTTCCCTCACAAGGTAACCTGGAGACAAGGATTTGAGTGCAAGTAGTTTATGTGAGAGGTGGTTCTAGGAAACACCAGTAGCAGAGTGGGGAAATTAGATAGAAAAGGAAAGGAAGTCATTGCAGGGTGTGTTTTCAAGACATTGACACTACCAGAGGTCAGGAAGGGTAGGTGGGAGGAGGGATAAAAAGAGGTTGATTAATGGGTGCAAATATACAGTTTGATAGAAGAAATAAGACCTAGTGTTTAATAGGTCAGTAGGGTGACAATAGTTTACAGTAATCTTTTGTATATTTCAAGATAGCTAAAAGAGAATAATTTGAATGTTTCTAACATAAAGAATAGTTAAATATTTAAGGTGATGATTATGCCAATTACACTGATTTGATCTTTACAAATTATATAAATGTATTAAATTATCACATGTACTCCCAAATATGTGCATCTGTTATATATCAATAAAAAAGACATAAAAACTAAGGGCAACTCAAGCTTAATCTGACTCTGGGGAATTTTGCTTGACAGTGTAGGTCATGCAACTCAGAGTCCTCCCATCTAAGGGGTGAGTGGAATGGAGTTTTTAGCCACTAACTTATGTCAGTCATTGGTTGAAGACTACTCCTGTACCTCTAACCTGTTCTATGCTTTCAGCTTGGGTGTGGGCAGAGCAGGCTTTAGTAGGAGCAGGCTTTAGTAGCCAAAGAAAGCCCCCTGGCAAAACATCACAGGTGCTCACAGAACTTGAACTGATGTGCTTTGAAAAAGTAAGAGCCAAGAAGCTACGGGTGGGGAACCAACAGCAGTCATTACACTTAAGTTACTTTATCTCACATGCGTTGGGCAGTAGCTATAGGGAAGACCCTGGGAATTGAAAGATGTTTGAGACTATGTCTGTGTCCTTGGGGAGCTGATGCCCTGGATAGGAGGATTGGCATGTAAGCAGGGGATTGCAGTAGAGTATGGCCATGCCTGAAGCTGGTGTATGGACTGTCGGGGAACAAAGGAAAGGAGAACTAACTTTGCTTGGGGACAGTTTTACAAAGGAAGAGACATGGAAACTGTTTCTTTTTTAAAAAATTTAATTTAGGCAGGGCGCAGTGGCTCACACTTGCAATCCCAGCACTTTGGGAGGCTGAGGCGGCTGAATCACCTGAAGTCAGGAGTTTGAGACCAGCCTGGCCAGCATGGCAAAACCCCGTATTTAGTAAAAGTTAAAAAAAAAAAAAAAAAAAAATTAGCCGGGGGTGGTGGCAGATGCCTGTGATCCCAAATACTTGGGAGACCGAGGCAGGAGAATCACTTGAACCTGGCGGGCAGAGGTTGCAGTGAGCCAATATTACACCACTTCACTGCAGCCTGCACAACAGAGCAAAACTCTGTCTTAAAAAAAAAAAATTAATTTAATTTAAAGTTTCAAGATACATTGGGCAGGACATGCAGGTTTGTTACATAGGGAAACGTGTGCCATGGTGGTTTGCTGCACCTACCAACCCATCACCTAGGTATTAAGCCCCACATGTAGTAGTTATTGATCCTGATGCTCTCCCTCCCCCGGACCCCCTGACAGGCCCCAGTGTGTGTTGTTCCCCTCCCTGTGTCCATGCGTTCTCATTGTTCAGCTCCCACTTACAAGTGAGAGCATGAGGTGTTTGATTTTCTGTTCCTGTGTTAGTTTGCTGAAGGTAATGGCTTGCAGCTCCATCCATGTCCTTGCAAAGGACATGATCTTGGGAAACTGTTTCTTAACGAGATCAGGTTAAGTAAGATTTTGCTAGGCTGTTAGGTGGGAGGTGGGGGAGGTAAGGGAAGCAGGAAGATCATTCTAGATGGAGGGAATAATATATGACAAAGTTAGATGGAGGCAAATGGCCTGTTCTAGAAATAATGGATATTCTTAAGTAATTAGAGCTTCAGGAACATGGCAGGAATATGGGTATGAGGGAAATTAATGTTGAGACATATGTTGGAAGCAGGTCGTAAAAGCCTTCTTTGCCATGCCCTTGGTATTAAACAATGCACCTGGGAAGCACATTGTTTTTTGCAAATAGGTTTCCAAGAAAAAAATTAAGGAATTACAATTTGAGTTAACAGGCAAGAATGATTTCCTTTTATGTAAGAGCAATGATTAAACATTAAATTTAACAAGATTTACTTAGATTATATGCTTAGGCTTATAGGAAAACCCACATGTTTTCTGTCAAAGAACTTTATTGTTTAGAAAAGAATTTTATTTGATAGCTTGCTTTGCCTAAGCAAATACCAGGAGTTCTTTTCTGTCTTAGTTACCATGACAATGTGGCATCCCTGTCTTTAAAATGATATACCTCAAACTCCAGCCAGGATAATTTTCACGTATGAATGTTAGCATTGATTTTTAAATTTCTTTATTTTATTTATTAGTTTACTGTGCCAAGGTTAGCAAATATCTTTCTGAGATCCAGGCAAATTACCTTGGGTGGCTCTGCCAGCATCTATTATCCTTTTCTCCCAATTCAAAGAGCAATCTGATTTTTTTTTTTTAATAGATTTATCCCTGTCTGTCGACAGCCACTTCATTTGCTACTCTTCAGCTTGTGTTCATCTCATTGTTTAGTAAAAGTAAACAGAAGTGCTCTGTGGTTTACAGAAAAACAGCCACAAAGAAGCCTCTTTATTCATGAGGTTTTACCCATTTTAAGGTGTTATCCAGCACAGATACACAATCAGCAGCTCAGAGACTTCGCTACCTAAGGAAGAACTTCTTTGTTTTTCCAAACACTCACTCATTTTAGAATTAATTCTGGGTTCCATTTAGACTAATCTTCATATAAAATGCAGTTGTCTGGATTATTCTGATCTATGTTAGTAATGAGATGATTACATTTTTTAGTCAAAAGATTATATTTTTGAACAATATCTCCTTTCCTGCAGTTGCAGTACATCTTAGTCAATTGTGCTTATTTTGAGGGATATATTATGGCCTTGGGAAAGGGTGGGCAAAGAGCGAGGAGGTAAATTGCATTTCTTGGTTCCATACTTAAGTAAACCAGCTACTTTGTTCTCTCCCTTTCCCTCAAGGGTGTCTTAGTTATAAATAAATGTGCTTCATTTTCAGTAAAAGAGGGACTGTAAGATGGTCTTGGGTTTACCAGTGACAAAGCACATGATAAATGAAGAACACAAAGCCAGAGAAAAATACATGTAGGCCATTTTGGACTTGATTGGTATGAATTGACAAGCCCTTCCTCTAGAAATTGGTTTTGAAACATCACTGAAATATGAAAAGCAAGAGGGAGAAAGTTACTTAGCCAAACCCAGAAAGGACTTTGCTAAATTTGAAATGATTACATGTAATCAAATGTTAACTACAATTTCTGAAATCTCTTTTAAGGGACAGTAACCCTGAAGGTGTTTATTTTTAAGACTTGTGTATTAAGATCTTTCTGCAAATGTATGAGGTCTTCTCTATCTTTATGGATAAAGATATTCCTCTTTATCTAGTCCAGTCAGCAATGCATTTGGGAAAACATGCCATTATGACAGGTCAACACTATTGATGGGGAAATGATTTTAAAATGAGGGCACATGGTGTGCAGGTGATGAAGTAGGAGCTCCAGACATTGTTCTCAAATGTTTAAGTCTGTGCCCATTCACTGCTGTACTCCATGAAAGGACTGTGAAAGGCAACTGGTTGTCCCCTGAATGAATTCTCCCCTTGTCCCAGGGCACTAGAATCTACATTCCTAGCTCCCCGTTGGGATTAGGTGTGTCTTTGTGACCAAGTTCTCTTCAATGCTATTTGATAATGTGCAGTTTCCAACTCCTTTACTCTTCCCTTTTCCTGCTAGCCAGGATACTTCGCTTTGACCATGGAGATAAGAACTATGCCCTTGACTGGATAAAGAATACTATAAAAGAATGAAATCATGTCCTTTGTGGCAACATGGAATGCAGCTGGAGGGCATTATCCTAAGTGAATTAACACATGAGCAGAAAACCAAATACTGCAGGTTCTCATTTATAAGTGGGAGCTAAACATTGGGTACATGTGGACACAAAGATGGCAACAATAGATACTGGGAACTCCAAAAGGGAGGAGAGAAGGAGGGGACAAGGGCTAAAAAAAAGCTACCTATTATTGAGTACTATGCTCACTGCCTGGGTCATGAGATTAATTGTACCACAAACCTCAGCGTCATGTAATATACCCATGTAACAAACCTGCACACTTACCCCCCTGAATCTAAAACAAAAATTGAAATTAAAAAAAAAAGAACTATGCCCTGGAGGTCTTGGAGCCACAAATGGAGGGACATGGGCCCCTTGAATCACCTCGTAAAGTGCCAAATAATTCCAAGGACCAGGTCCTTCTTCCCAGAAGTGTGGCCCATTTGTGTCCTGGGATAATTTAAAAAAAAGGACAAGGACCAATTATTGACCAATACATGAGAGGGTCAGAGCTAGTGGGTTGCGTAAGACCCACATAATAATTTAATCTTATCTCCAGTGTGTGAGTCCTTTTATAGAGATTTACAGAGTCCTCAAGAATCTGCCAAAGCAGCCTAGCATTAGCAAACCTCTTCCACAGTGCATAATAGTGGGGCTGGAGGAACATTGTAGGGTTATGTGATAATCAGTCTGTTGCTGCAAACAATGATTCAACTCATCTCCCATTTTCTCTTTGTGAGTTTTTGACATCTCATGATCTTCAGCATATCAAAAATCTGGGCTATTCTAGATAGGTTGAGCCTTGCGGTCATCCACCAAGTCCATAATAAATAAGTAGGCAAATACTCAGGTGTACATAAATACTAAATTTCAACTAGTTGAGAAAGGAAGAAAGTTGATGAAAGTAATCATTGGGTGACTATTTAATAGAAGAGAAAATATGTGCTTGGGACACGATGGCATAGCATGAACATGCTTCCTGATTCTGGAACATAATGTGTTTTCTAGAAGTCCAGGATACTCCCCTAATCCCGCTGACATCATCATACCCCAAACCTTTAGTTTTTTTTCATTTTCTTGAAATTATAAAGATGGGTAGAATGAAAGATGAAATCACAACTCACATTTCTGAGAGAAATATTTTTAAATTTAAAAAATGGACTATTTACTGAAATTGAATCTATAAGTCATTTTAGGAATAATTGGCGTATTTATAATGTTTTGTCATGACAGCTGGAAATATGGCAGGATTCTATATACGTAAGTCTTTATGTGTCTTGGTAAAATTTTATAGTTTCTGTCATAGGGGTTCTACATATTTAACAAGTGGGTATTTTATATCTTTGTTGCTTTCGTGAATGTGATCTGTTTTTCAAATATTTATTCTTTTTGGCTACTATTGGGAAGGAAAACTGTTAATTTCTTGCATTTCTTGGTTCTGTACTTAAGTGTGCAATCACTTTACTGAACTTTCTTATCACTTTAAATAATTTTTAAGTGGATTTTATTTTGTTTTACATCTGTATAATATTACCTGCAAATAATAATTTTATGTTTGTTTCTGATTCATATCTTATTGAATTGACAGAATGAAAATAATGCTAAATATTGATGATTATTGTGAGAATGCTTGTTTTATATCTTATTTTAATGGAGTGCTTCTATGGCTCTATTGTTAAATATATCTTGGCTGTTGCTTGATATAGGCTTTTTAAAATTGTGGTAAAAAAATAATATAAATTCACCCTCAACAATTTTTTAGTGTACTGCATAGTATTGTTAACTATATGCGCATTTTTTATACAGCAGATATATAGAACACTTTCATCTTGCATGGCTGAAACTCTATACACCGTGAACAACTTCCCTTTTCCCTAGCTCCTGGCAACCACTATTCTATTTTCTGTTTCTATGAGTTTGATTACTTTAGTTACTGAATAAGTGAAATCATGCAGTATTTATCATTTTGTGATTGGCATATTTCACTTAGCATAATATCCTCCAGGTTCATCCGTGTAGTAGTATATGACAGGATTTCCTTCTTTTTTAAGGCTGAATATGTATATATGTATGTATATACCACATGCTCTTTATCTATTCATATAGCAATGGACATTTAGGTTGCTTCCACTTCTTGGCTATTGTGAATAATGCTGCAATGAACATGGGTGTACAAATAGCTCTTCCAGATCCTGTTTTCAATCCTTTTGGATTTATAGTCAGAAGTGGGATTGCTGAATCATATGGTAGTTTCATTTTTTAATTTTTTGTTTTCCATAGCAGCTGCATCATTTTACAATTTCACCAACAGTACACAAGGGTTCCAATTTCTCCACATTCTTACCAACACTTATTATTTGCTGGTTTTTTTTGTTTTGTTTTGTTTTTGAGATGGAGTCTCGCTTTTGTTGCCCAGGCTGGAGTGCAATGGCATGATCTTGGCTCACCACAACCTCCACCTCCCGCGTTCAAGCGATTCTCCTGCCTCAGCCTCCTGAGTAGCTGGGATTGCAGGCGTGTGCCACCATGCCTGGCTAATTTTGTATTTTTAATAGAGACAGGGTTTCTCTATGTTGGTCAGGCTGATCTTGAACTCCCAAGCTTAGATGATCCGCCTGCCTTGGCCTCCCACACTGCTGGGATTATAGGCGTGAGCCACTGCACCTGGCCTATTTTCTGTTTTTTTTTTTTGTTTGTTTGTTTTTTTTGTTTTTTTTAAAGAGTGACTATTTTAATGGGTGTGAGGTGATATCTCATGGTGGTTTTGATTTGTATTTTCCTTGATAATTAGTGATGTTGAGCATCTTTTCATATGCTTTTGCCCATTTGTACATCTTCTATAGAGAAATATCTATTCAAGTCCTTTGCCCACTTTTAAATTGGGTTATTTGTTTTTCTGTTATTGAGTTGTAGAAGTAAGTTATATATTCTGAATATTAACCTGTATCCAATATAAGGTTTGCAAACATTTTCTCCCATTTCATAGGTCCCCTTTTCACTCTTGATTGTTTCATTTGAAGGACAGAAGTTTTTATGTTTGACATAGACCAATTTGTCTATTTTTGCTTTTGTTGGCTGTGCTTCGGTGTCATATCCAAGAAATCATTGCCTATTCCAATATCATGAAGCTTTTCCCCTATATTTTCTTCTAGGAGTTTAATAATATTTCAGGTCTTATGTTTAGTTCTTTAACTTACTTTGAATTAATTTTTGTATATGGCATAAGATTAAGGATTCAACTTCTTCTTTTGCATGTGGATATCCAGTTTTCCCAACACTATTTGTTGAAGAGACTGTCCGTTTCCCATTGTGTAATCTTGCCATCTTTGTTGAAAACCATTTGATCATATATGTGAAGGTATATTTCTGGGCTCTCTATTCTGTCCCATTGGCCTATTTACCTGTCTTTATGCCAGTATCATACTGTTTTCGTTTTGTTATTGTTTTTTAACTTTCTCATTGAAAGTTTACTTGAAAAATATCAGCCACTAACTGGGTCTACTCTGAACTGACAGGAAGAGAGGCATGTTTGTCCATGGGCAGATGGAAATGTGGGGACAGGAGGCCCTGATAATGGGATGTGGTGATTATAGCTGGGCTATTCAGCAGGATTGATGAGTCACAGAATTAGCAGGGCTGTGGCTTCCATGTTGGTCTTTCCTGCTGGTATGGAGCTTCTTCCAGGCTATGGGGTGGACATGATAGGTGGGGCTTCCTTCCTTCCTCAAACTAGCCCAGCAATTCCCCTGGAAGCCAGGCCCATGCTGTTGCTTCTGTCTGCACTGCACCTCCACAGAGAGGGGCACACAACCTGCACAAGGGATGGGGATAGCAGAGGAATCCCAAGGGTCAAGTGGGCAGATGAGCTTCCCAGCTTTGGGTTCCAACGGCATAGTTGGAACAGACAGATTGATTACTGTAGCCTTGCAATATATTTTGAAATTAGAAGTTATGAGGTCTCCAACTTTGTTCTTCCTTCTTAAGATTGTTTTAGCTATTAGAGGTTCTTTGATATTTCATTTGGATTTTAGCATTTTAAAAATTTCTACAAAAAATACCATTGGAATTTTGATAGGGATCGTAAGTTGTATTGAGCAGTATGGACATTTTAAATATAGGTGTTCCAATCTATGAACATAGGATATCTTTTCATTTATTTAGGTCTTCTTTAATTTCTTTCAGCAGTGTTTTATAGTTTTCAGTGTACAAGTCTTTTTCCTCCTTGGTTAAGTTTATTCTTAAGTTTTTATTCTTTTTGATGCTATTATAAATGGGATTGTTTTCCTAATTTCCTTTTAAAATTGTTATTAGTGTATAGAAACACAACCAATTTTTTAGTGTTCCTTTTGTATCCTACAGTTTTGCTGAATTTGTCTAACAGGTTTTTTTTTTTTTTTCCTGGAATCTTTAGGGTTTTCTACATGCAAAATCATGGCATCTGCAAACAGAGATACTTTTGCCTCTTCATTTTCCATTTGAATTCCTTGTATTTCTTTTACTTGCCTAATTTATCTGGCTAGGATTTTCAATATTACATTGAATCAAAGTGGCAAGACTGAGCATCCTTGCCTTGTTTTTGATCTTAGAGGTTGATACAGACTTTAGAAAATCGTATAAGTGTATGCTTTTCTAATTTTAGTTTTATAATAGTTAAAGAATGGGAGATTTATTTTATAAAATGCCTTTTCAATAACTTTGAGAATATCATACACTTTTTTTTTTTTTTTTGAGAAGGAGTTTTAAGGAGTTTTGCTCTGTCGCCCAGCTGGAGTGCAGTGGCAAGATCGCAGCTTACCGCAGTCTCTGCCTCCTGGGTTCTGCTTCAGCCAACTCAGTAGCTGGGATTACAGGCGTGCACCAGCACACCTGGCTAATTTTTATATTTTTAATAGAGACGGGGTTTCGCCATATTGCCCAAGCTGCTTTTGAACTCCTGAGCTCCAGCGATCCACCCACCTTGGCCTCCCAAAGTGATGGGATTACAGGCATGAGCCACCATGCCCGGCTCCATATGCTTTTTTTAGTTGGTCTTTTAATTGCTTTGATTTACTATATGTTACCAAATATTCTCATATTAAGTCATTCTTCCATTTTTGTAAGAATAATAAAATGGATTTAGTTATGATAAATTATTATTTAAAGGAAATGTTAGTTTCATTAAATTAGTATACATTAGTTAGATTTTCATATCCATATTTTAAAGTGAGATCAGTTTATATTGCATATTTCAAAATAGAAGAGTGGAACTGGAATTTTTTTTTTTTTTTTTTTTTTGAGACGGAGTCTGGCTCTGTCGCCCAGGCTGGAGTGCAGTGGCGCGATCTTGGCTCACTGCAAGCTCCGCCTCCCAGGTTCCCGCCATTCTCCTGCCTCAGCCTCCCGAGTAGCTGGGACTACAGGCGCCCACAACCGCACCCGGCTAATTTTTTTGTATTTTTAGTAGAGACGGGGTTTCACCGTGGTCTCGATCTCCTGACCTTGTGATCCGCCCGCCTCGGCCTCCCAAAGTGCTGGGATTACAGGCGTGAGCCACCGCGCCCGGCCGGAATGTTCTTATAGGAAGAAATGATTAACGCTTGAGGTGATGGATATCCTAGTTACCCTAATTTGATCATCACACATTGTATGCTTGTATCAAAATATCACATAAATATGTAGAACTATTGTGTATCCATAACAATTAAAAATAAAAAATTTTAAAAAGAAAAACATCAATTTTGTTAAAGTTTAGAATTTTGCTGACATGAAACTGCACAGTGTTCTTCTATATTTTTTCCCCTTGATTTGATTTTCTACAAGTTTTTCTATGGTATTTGTTTTTCAAGAATTTAGATTTTTGGATTGATCAATTCCTCTGTCTTCCTTAGATCTTTTATAATACATTCATCTTATGTTTATGAAAGTGCCACCTTTAAGGAAATCAGCATTAACTTGCAGAACTCATTTGGGCAACTTACCAAGGAGAATGTTGATGGTGGTGCCCTTTTCTGGCTACTCTGTTACTTTTTACTCTAAGTTACCCCAGATCCTTTAAAATTTAGTAAAAGTAACACTAAAACTATATATAAAGTGTCTAATCTGATCTTGAATCCTGACTTCTCCAGAAAAGTGGATGGTATCGTTCATATTTTACAAATGAGGAAACTGTTTCTGAGAGCATTTAATCACTTTTTTTCAAATCACACAGCTAGTTAAAATGGGGTTTGGGTGGGTAGATTTCCAAACCCAAGTTTGCTTATTCTTGTAATAAGCTTTTTATTTTGGAGTAATTTTAGATTTATAGAGAAATTGCAAAGATAGCACAGGGTCTTCCCATACACCCTTTACCCCATTTCCCCTAAGGTTAACATCTTGCATGACTATGGGACATTTGTCAACACTAACATACTGTTATGTGACTATTAATTAGACTCCAGACTTCATTGGGATTTTATTAGCTGAGTTTTTTTTTTTTTTTTTTTTTTAAAAACATCTTACTGTTTTTCCATCCTACAAGTGGATGGAGAGTTACTGAAATGAATGTATGGAATGTATGGAAGGGAAACAGTGAACTCAGAGTAGAGGAGTGTGAGCAATTGGTGCAAAGCATTTAAATTAATCTGGTTCTATATCATTGCCAGTAACACACATATATATAAATATGTATACACAAATACATATTTATGTATACATATTTATATATATAACATATATTATATGTTAACATATATTATATATATGTTACTGGAAATTATATATATATTATATATACCAAAAATGATATATATAATATATATACACACCAAAAAATATTTATCAAAAACCTAAAATTTTAGCATACAAAAGGGCTTTGAATTCAGTCAGTCTGAGGCCAGTTGACAATCTGGGGAAAGCTGGTTGTGGAATTAAGACTTATAACTCTAAATCCCTCTTTCCTTGATAACCTGTTGCCTTCTAAGACATGTGCTGCTTAAGATGACTTGGTGCCAGGAATTTCTTGTAGCTGATAGGTCACATCACTTATGTCCACGGAAAAGTGAAAATTCTCTAAAGGCTACAGTAGTAATAGTGTGTGACAATGAATGATGGAGACTCAAAATGGATAGTACACACATGTCTCTAAAAGTCAGTTATGACTTCTGTGTGTTTGAACAAAGAAGATATTCCAGGTAACATCCTACCTTTCTAGAAATTGCTTTGTTAGAAAGGACAATAGCAATATAACTGGAAGAGACTTCTCTTAATTACCTTAATTTTTATTTATGCTCTTTTGATATAATGCAAAATGGCAGGCAAATCTTATTTTGTTTACATGGCAATACTTCCAAGTTTCACGTATTGCATGTGTCAACAGCTAATGCATTGTAATCTGCTGATCAACAGATGACTTATACCTAAGGATACTTAGAGAATCGATAATCAAACTAAAATTACATTGGCTTTAAATTGTGACATTCACTTGAGCACAATTTCAGCACTTAAATATTCTGCCTCCTTTGAAGCATGTCCTCTGGAATATTTCTTACATCTCATGCTTCTATTCTTGTAACCACAATCCTCCTCCAAGCTCTTATTACCTGTTTCTTGGAATTTGCAGAGGGCTTGTTTCCAGAATAACCTCCAGGTTGCAAGAGAATTATATGTGGAGAGGGAACCCCAGGCTTAGGAGTTCCGGGGAGACATCGTTTTGATAGGCTGCAAACAGACACTCAGAGGCTTTGATGCAGCTCTGTACACTCTAGATGACCAAAGAGTCAGCATAGCATTAAGCAGGCATTTGAGCATCTGGATGGAAATAAAGTCATCTTGACCCTCACAATTATTTATTCATGCTACCAGTGTTTTCCCAGTGTCTCGGATTCTAAACTGGATGAATCTCCTTTCTCATTAGCTTACTTTTCCTTCTTCTCCTGTCCTCCATCCTATTCTTCCTTCTTGTCTTTCTACACCTAGTCAGTCACTGTAGCACATGTCGTTGGTGTCCTGCCCATATTCCCTTTGCACTCACCTTCATACAATGAAGGTTGTTCATTGTAAACAACTATGACTCCACTTGGGACTTTTTTTTTTTTTTTTTGCCTCAGGAGCATTCTCCACTCACATACAGGGCAATCAGGAAGTGGCCTGAAAGCAGCTGTCCACTAAGGAAGAACAGGGAGTTGGTGAATAAGCCTCCAATAAACCTCCTTTTGACAAGGAGGTGAACAGCCTCCTTGCCCCTCATTTGGGATGGCGTTGAGGCACATTCTACATCATTGCTATTTAAACCATGGTACCAGATCAACAGCATTGGTGTCACCTGGAAACTTGTTGGAAATGCAGAATCTCAGGCTCTACCTCAAACCTACTGAATCAGAATCTGCATTTTAATAAGATCCCCAGGGGATTCATATGCACACTGAAGCTTGAAGCTTGAGAAGCTCTGTTCTCCACACTCTCCCAGAGTTCCCCAGTGGGATTGAACTCCAGTGGTCCACCATGAAGACTGGCTCAATTAATACACACTTTACTGACTTCCTCCCCTTCACTCTCTCACTTCCTGTGGTAGGTAGGCTGAATAAGTGCCTCTCAAATATTCTGATCTCTGGAACCTGTGATTATTACATTACAGGTAATATAATAAGCAAAAGGGACTTCACAGATGTGATTAATTTGAGAATATTTACATGGGGAGATTATCCTGGATTTTCTGAGTGGGCTTGATGTAACCACATCGCTGCTTTCTAAGAGGGACTCAGCAGGAGTCAGAGTGAGAAGAGAAGGTAATGTGATGATAGAAGCAGAGACTGAAATGATGTGCTTTGAAAGTGGAGGAAGGGACTACAAGTCAAGGAATGCTGGTGGCCTCTAGAAGCTGGAAGAGGAAAGGAAATGGATTCTCCCCTAGAGGCTTTACAAGGAACCAGTCCTGCTGACACCTTGATTTTAGCCAAATGAAACGGATTTGGACTTTCGACCCTCAGAACTGTAAGAGAATACATTTGTACTGTTTTAAGCCACTAACTTTGTGGTGATTTGTTACAGCAGCAATAGAAAACTATACACTTTCCCGCTCCCCTGTTGGTTTTTGTCTCTTAAAAAAATGACTTGCGTTCAAATTGTCCTCTCAAGGTTTGCTTCTGGGGGTATTCACATTATGATACTCACCATCTTTGCTCTAGTCTCCATCTCTTTCTTACCACCCCAATCCAAGCCCACATTGTCTTTTCCTGGGCTGCTGCTGGAGTCTCTGCCATTTTACTATTGAGATATTAAACCCACTGCTAACACACAGCCTTATTTACTCATTTAACTGTAAGTTATGCTTTCAATATTTTCTCCACTTGATTTCCTTATTCTTCTATACCTCTAGTATTTTACTTACTATGAGAATGTGAAAGGAGATTTTTGTTCACATAAAATTAAGTTATTCCTGGAAGTTCAAGTTCAAGGTGATTTGGCATTCATTAATTTCATTTGAACAAAACTCTTTTTCTTTATTATTCCAACAATAACTTTGAGGAATTTTAAGGTACTTTAATCATCAAGTACATTTATTACACTTATTTATTAAGGCAGGGAAGTGAACATCTACTGTATTCACTGGGGATCACTTACAGAGACAGAATAAAATATAAGTGGCTTTAAGCATAAAGTATATGGAGTATTAAGTGACAATATCATTAGAACGCCTGAAGAGACAGGCTGTGAGCTGAACTGCCAGGAGCGATTTTCAAAGCAAACCACAAAATGGGGCCTCCAGTGTCACTGTTGTTTCTGCCGCAGTCTAAAACCTACTTTTTGAGTGGGTCACGACCCCTAAAGTGCTGGCTCAGGAGCTGTATTGACTCTGCTGTGATAGAGAAGCCACCTCTGCTAAGTCAGGAAGCCACAGCCTCAAACGATAGCATTGGAACCTGGCCGCTTTAGGTATAATTTACACCCACAAAATGGATTTCTCACATCTGGCCTCTTTTCCTACATAACTTGGTTTCAAATCCAAGTATTATAAGAGTGCATCTGTTATACAGAATCTAAATCTCTTCCACAGTTCTAGCTGTAAGGGAACTTGGAAAACAGAGCTTGTTGCTTTCAAGTCTCTGTAATCCTAGAAGGCACAGAAGAAGGTTGGAACAGAGTTGAAGAAACCAGTCCACAAAACCCACCACAACCATGTGCTAGCAACAATATTGGAAAATTAAGAAGAAAAGCATCTGCTTAGCCTTTCTTGGAATAGAAAACTGCATTAGCTATAATAGCCCATTCCAGTTACTTAAGACTAAGACTATATTATTACCTTCCTTTTTATGTAGCTCACAGAGAGGGAGCATCGTCATCTTGGACAAGCTCCTCATTCTAAAGTTCACCTTGATAAAAAACCGCCTTGGCCGGGCGTGGTGGCTCAAGCCTGTAATCCCAGCACTTTGGGAGGCCGAGACGGGCGGATCACGAGGTCAGGAGATCGAGACCATCCTGGCTAACACAGTGAAACCCCGTGTCTACTAAAAAATACAAAAAAAAAAAACAACTAGCCGGGCGTGGTGGCGGGTGCCTGTAGTCCCAGCTACTCAGGAGGCTGAGGCAGGAGAATGGCGTGAACCCGGGAGGCGGAGCTTGCAGTGAACTGAGGTCCGGCCACTGCACTCCAGCCTGGGCGACAGAGCGAGACTCCGTCTTAAAAAAAAACAAAAACAAAAACAAAAAACCCGCCTAAATCCAAAGGGCATCTGCCTGATGGCTAAGGTCAGCATGACCATAAACTGCAAATAACATCTCCAATCAGAAACATTCCAAACTCCTCCCAGACCAGATACATGGTGGCCCCTAGATAAGCCCCCTCCAGCCTGGAAGATGCTAGCCCCAAGATAACCTCCCCTCCTCCCAGAGAGATTCCAACCCTGCCATAAAATTCTCCCCATATATAAACATTCCAAGCTTCTGATAAGCCCCCTTACCCTAAAACCAATATATACTCTTAGTCTATAAGAGAAAGGGCTCCTGGCCAAAATCGATCAGAAGTCCCTCTCAGGTTTTATCTAAAGAAAACCTGCCTTTGACTGCCAAGCTGTGTTTCGTATTTCTTTCGTCTTTCTTTAACTCTTACGGTAGCAACATTGGTTGGCATTTGTTTATGCCAATGTTTTGTAAACTTTCATGAGCTCATTTCTTTTTTCTTTTATGTTGACCTGGGTCACAGACTGCAACTTCCTTCTCTTATCTTTTCTTGCACCAACCACAGTGTTTTGGAGCCCAGGAGTGTAGGATACTGCTTTTTAGCTGATGATCTTAAGACTTCATTCTATAACCAGAGGGGGAAGTTCTTGAATTAATGTAGAAATTATTTTGTTCAGTTAGATCCTAGGGCTATACAATCCTGAATGATGCCTACCTACTATAATTTTTAGTGGGCTGCTACTATGCTGTGATGATTTGAACATCCAGAATCTATGTTCAGGGGAAAGGAGAAGTAAGTGGTATGTTGTGAAAAGACTTTTTGATGGAGATTGTCACTACTTTTCCTTCATTCTCATTTCATAGTGCTTAATTTGATAAGAGTTCTAGTTACATTGGCTACTATGCTAGGGGAAAAGCAGCAACAACTGCTATTCAATTGACATACTTGTTTTGCCTTTGCTGTCCATGGAGAACACTGGAAGACATCTGATAAATTAGCTTTGTGAAGATGGCATTTTAAAGGCAGATAATTGTTGACTTTTATATTTTGAGTCCTGGATATTCAGGCATGGAGTCTCCAAAGATTTTTGGGTTGCAATGAGAAGCAAAAACATAACTTTATGAAGATGATTTATCCATCAAATGGTTTTGAAAATAAATGTGCACTGAAATACGAATTATGAAACTGGATTTTTTGGAACAGTACCAAGAACAAGATGCTTCTTTTCAGAAAGCATTGTCAAAGTTTGTGTTATAGCAGTAATTTAAACAATGATAGGGCATCTTGAAAAACCAGTAGCAACATAGGAAGTAAGAACATCTAGAAATGTTGACAGGCGTCAGTTGGAAGGATACCTTGTGGGGTAGCAGGTGTACAGGGTACATGAGCAGTGGATCAGGTGGAATTAGATGGGAGCAGTAATTAGGTGTAGGTAGTAGGATGAGGGGCAGCAAGATAAGAACTCAGAGTTTTCTGTCTTTATTTGTTACCAAAACAGATGAACAGGACACTAGTCATTGATTTATGGTTTGTATTGCATGTTACCTACATCTTTCTAGAAATATTTTGCATTTGTATTAAACAAATGCAACACTTGGTATTCTTAACCCTGCCTAGGACTCTTTATTTTCCCTGGACCTATTTGGCCCCAAATAAATGAATGAATATTTCAATAAAACCAATATTATTTTCTCATCTAAAATGATTATATAAAAGGCCTCTACCATTGATTTAACACTTTATCAGTTATAAATTGTCCACATTAAAATCAGCCTTGATTTCAGTAAAGCTTTTGTTTCTTTCTTTTTTCTTTAGATCAGTGGTTCTTAAAGTGTGGCTCTCAGACCAGCAGCGTCAGCATCACCTGGGAACTTGTTAGAAATGCAGATTCCTGGTTCAGAGCTATTGGATCAGAAACTCTGGTGGTGGGGCCCAGCAACCTGTGTTTAAACAAGTCCCATTGGTGATCCTGATGTACGCCCAAGTGTGAGAACCACTGCTAAGAGGTGTTAGAGGGAGAGTAAGATAGGATCATCTTGACTTGGACTTTAAAAAAATTGTGTTTCTTTTCATTTCCAAGGGTAATCTTTTGTACAGTTAATTCAGAATGGAAGACAATGCTACTGAAACTAAATATTACCAGCCATCTTAGTCAAAGCTGAGAAAATCCCCTTCAGGTGATTAACCATAATGTGGAAATAGAAAGAATTGACCTCTTGCTGGTTGTAGTAAGCCGAGATCACACCACTGCACTCCAACTTAGGTGACAGAGCCAGACTCCATCTCAAAAAACAAAAAACAAAAGAGAAGAAAGAAAGAAAGAAACGACCTCTTGCTTGTTTACACCCAGCTCCATATTATTCAACAACAATTATCTTACTTTTTTGTTTTTAAAAGTTAAAACATTCAGAAACAATTGCGGATTATATGACAAATGCCTGTGTATACAAGCCATCTAGAATTGATAAATGTTAATGTTTTACACATTTTCTTTTAATGTTATCTTTTCTTTTAACAGATAAAATTGAAATGTCTTATTTTCTCTGCCCCAAGCCTATTCCCCTTTCTCCTTTTCTCTTTCCTTCTCTTCATCCCCAGAAGCCACCTCCACTATGAATCTGGCAATATTCAGTCTGTGTGTTTATAATTTTATCACATATATATGCATTCATGATTGATATTGGTATTGCTTTGGGTCAGTTTTTCCTCCACATGGACACAAATGAAGTTATATGAGGTGCATAATGTTTATAAGCTTGCTTGTTTCAGTCAGTTTTATGTTTTATGTCTTAATAAGATCCACCTGATTGATAAATTAATTCCCATCTTTCCTTCTCCCTTCCTGTGCTTTATAGACTTTGCTTTGCTACCTTGACAATAGGCAAAGAAAAGGCTAAGGGGGCTGGGCTTGAAAACTGATGTTACTCACTAGCAACTCTAGCCAAACATGATAAAAGATAACCTCTTGAAGCAAAGAAAGGTCTAGTCAGAGTCGAGAAGATGACTAATCAAGAAGAAATAGGTTTGGTACTTGGCACTGATTACCCCATAAGGAATATCTGGAGGACATTCAGTGCTGGTTGCTTGTATAGGACACAGAGCAGAGTTGGAACTTTCAGGAGTCCTTTTCATGCATTATTCTTGTCCTGGTAGGAGTCTCAAAACCAAAGGACCACTGCCACTGTCATCAGGACTCAGTGGACCCTTCGAAAGTCATCTGTGGGAGGCCTGGCTTTGTGCATGCTTCCTCCCAGTTTACAGCTGTTTAAACCTGGACTGGGAAGAATTCAAGAGTGGAAAGTAGTCAATGCTGCAGAAAGCCCAGAGCCAATCCCAATGCTGTCCAATTCTCCTGCCATGCATCACTGAGTGTTAAATAAAAAATGATTTTTTTTCTCTTCAGTCCACGGATGGATAGGTGTTTGTTGGGACTAAATTAGGGTACCTGCCAATGGGAAGGGTTATGCGTTGAATTATGTCCCCTGAAAGATATGTTGAAGTTCTAACTCCCAATACCTTAGAATGTGACCCTATTTGGAAACTGGGTCATTGAAGATATAATTAATTAAGTTGAGATAAGTTCATACTGGACTAGAATGAGCTCTTAATCCAACATGGCTGGTGTTCTTATGAAAAGAGGAGAAAACACAGAGACAGACACACAGGCGGAGTCCCACAAGACCACAGAGGTGGAGACTGGAATGAGGCATCTATAAGCCAAAGAATGCCAAGGATTGCTGGCAACCACCAGAAGCTAGGAAGACGCAAGGAAGGATTCTCCCCTAGAGCCCTCAGAGGGAGTGTGGCCTTTCTGACAACTTGATTTTGAACTTCTAGTCTCCAGACCTGCAAGAGAATAAGTTTCTGTTGTCTTAAGCTACCCAGTTTATGGCTGAAGTTAATATAGAAGGCCGATGAAGAGTCAGCTTTCCTCAACTCAGCATGTTTAAGAGAGTTCCCAGAGACCCATTCCATGTAAGTAAACTGATTATTCCAGATATCTGGGGGAGTTGGGTAGTCTAGTTAACTAATTTTCTGGTTTGAGTATTAATCAGCTTACTCTGAATATTTAATTTATACTGCTAGTGTTATTGTTACATATTTTAAACTCTTAAGTAATCAACAATTATTATAGTGTAATCAAAAAAATCCACACAATCACCAAATTCCCTGTAGACTCCATAATATTACCATGTTTTAATAAAGACATGAAAATAATTCAAAAAACTTATAGACAAAAGATTTTCATTTCACTGAACCAAATTCCAAGAGTTTATACAACAATGTGATATAATTAACACTAAAACTATATTATCCTTATTTAAATCTTTCTTTGATGATTCACAAAACACTTTTAGATGTTGCAGAGGTTTTAAGCACAACATCAAACTAGTTATGGTTGTTGGATCTTGGGGGCTAATTCAGCGTGTGTGTGTGTGTGTGTATGTGTGTGTGTGTCATCAAAGCCAGTTCTGTTATTTGAACTTTCTGGCTGTTCATACTGTAATCTGCTGAGTGGAGGACACATTGTTGTGTGACATGAGAATCCAATGGTAAAGCTTTCTGACAAGATAATCCATGAATATTGGTCTGAGAGGGGACAATAAGGTGACCACAGGCATTGGAGAAAATCCATGTGATGATGCATTCAGCAGCCTTGTGGTTTCTCCCAGGGTCTCTTAACTTTCGGCCACTCCCACATTTGTTTTCGTATCCTCAGAGGAATTCTGAGGCCCCAAGTACAAGCAAAGGAAAGGTATTGTCTCCTTACAACAGCATGCCTAATGTTACACGAATCATGCAAGGTCTAATCTATTCATCATCTGTGAAATTTAATTGACATAGCTAGAAAGATGATCTGAATGGTCTTCTGTGTATGATAAAAACACTGAACGGCCGGGCACAGTGGCTCACACCTGTAATCCCAGCACTTTGGGAGGCCGAGGTGGGTGGATCACGAGGTCAGGGGTTCGAGACCAGCCTGACCAACATGGTGAAACCCCATCTCTACTAAAAATACAAAAATTAGCTTGGCGTGGTGGCGGGCACCTGTAATCCCAGCTACTCAGGAGGCTGAGGCAGGAGAATTGCTTGAACCCAGGAGGCGGAAGTTGCAGTGAGCCGAGATCGCACCACTGTACTCCAGCCTGGGCAAAAGAGTGAGACTCCATCTAAAAAAAAAAAAAAAAAAAAAAGCTGAACATGGATTCCCTCCTTAAAAAAGGATTCACTAGCAAATGCAAGATTTTGTTAAACAGAATCATTTAGAGTTGGGGTCAGCAAACTTCCTTTTAAAAAAGGACCAGAGAGTAACTAGGGTACTTTGTGCTTTCTGCAGACTTTGTGTTGATGGACTAACCGAGCAAAAAAGGTAAATGACCAAGAGCCCATGTATATTCATTAGGTAAGGGACATAAAAAAGTATATAGATATTCTTAATATAAGGTAAAACATGAAAAAGAGATTCCAAAGATGCAAAGATAAAGGGTTATATTAGTCCAGATGACCTCTTTTAGCCAAGGGTATCTTAAGCCATAATGGTAATAAATTTTGAGCAGATATTCTCTTATTAGTCAAATCATTAATTACTCAATTTACTTAAAAATGACCTCAAGTCAAAAAATCACTGTAGCCAATTTATATTGACCAGATTTTATAGTTTCTGAGTGAAGGGACATTTGTTTTTCTCATAGTGTAGTGAGTAGGCAGAGATGATAGATATTCAGTAAATGTTGACTAATTCCTGTTCTGATTCTAACTTTAGAAGCCAAGAATATTTGATTTTGAGATCATGTTTCTTTCTTGTCTTAATTTTTTAAATCAACAAATGCACAAATTTGGCCATATCTACCAAATTTACAGATGTAGTTATTCTTTCCCCAGCAATCCCACATTTTGTCACTGATCCTACACATACATATGCACAAGAAAGGAAGGCTATGTGTACAAGGTTACTCATTGCAGCATTGCTCACAACCTAGTGTCTGGTAATGGAGGCCTGTTTTATTGGAACACAGTCATGCCCTATCATTTACATATTGTCGATGGCACTACAAGGGCAGACCTAAAATAGTTATACTCTCTGACCCTTAAAAAAAAAAGTCTGCTGAATCTCAACTCTAAGTGATTCAGTTTAACAAAACCTTACATTTGCTTGTATAGTACATGCAAATACAAGTACAGAACAGTTAAGAAGAAAACAGAAACCACAAGCTTCACTCTGGAGAATGTGTAGGAAGGATGGTGTTCTCTTAGTTCACAAATCCTTCTCCCCAAGAAAGCAAAGACAGAAGGTAAAGATGCGTCATCATTAATTTATTTGACAAGTATTCATTGGGTGTGTACCCTGGGGAAGGAGCTCCTGGGACTGCAGGATGCAAAGATGGGTAAGGCATGGTCTTTCCTCCTGGGGGCTCACAGTCTAGCAAGGAAGTCAGACATGTTCAATAATTATGATACGAAATGATCTGTGCTGTAAGAAAGGGAAGAAAAAAGTGCCGTGGGAGCAACAGCAGCAGCAGAAAATGTGTGAGTCTGCCCAAGGCTTTAAAAAAACCATGTGCTATAACAGAGAGAGGGCATTTACAGAAGGGAGTCATGTTGAAATAAAAATTGCCAATGAGACAGGTTTTACTCTTTGCACAAATGAGGATGATGAATGAACATATGTCTAATTCAAAAGCCAAACAAAATGTTTAGGCCCGAAAGTATTACTGTATCTTATCTTTTTTTCCCCCCAGGATTTTAACTTTATGCAGCTAGATTTGCTTTTAGAATTCTGACTTATTTGAACTTTTACAGTGGATCATTTGATGCTTTGTGAAAACAAAATCTTCATCTTAGTGTTGGAGGCATTCTTTACAGAGGCAAGATTTATTTTCCTCTTTTGATTTACCATAGGTTTAGCATATAATAGAGGCAGATCAGTCTGCAAATGGTGTTTAAAAATGGAGAGCTCACTCATCCATGTGAGTGGAGGGAGATGAGAAAACACCAGCTTCACTTCCAGCATACCGGGTTTTCATTTTCATTTTATATCAGCTCACGCTACTTGTTTTGGAGACTGCTATCACTGAGGTTTCATTAGTATTGCTCATATATGGAGTAAAATGAAAAGATGTATGACAGGAGCATTGATACATAAAGTAGAACATTCAGATTCACATTACATTTCCTTGATGGCTTCCATTTGCTCCTGCAGATCCTTTCTACTCTTCACCTTTTCTACTCTGCTTTATGGACTGAAGGGCTGATCTGCATGGATTCCATAAATGTGCTTCCTGACCTCTGGCTTCTGGTTGGGTTCAGCCAATGGGAAACCATGGCAGATTGCAAGAGGGGAAGACAGTGAAGTTCAAAGTATTATTCCCCCAGCTGCATCCTGTAGGGTCATCATAAGGTACATCCCTCGGCATGCAGCCAATTTCACTCAACTTCAATGCTCACTGTCTGCAAGTTCCAGTAACTGCCTTTCCCTTGGCCTTGTTGTTACTAGCCCTGGGATTCTTTGCCACTCCTTGTGATTTCTCTATTGCCTCCCACACATTTGTCAATAGTTTCTTTTTTAAACTTGCCTCATATTAGCCTTGCTGATTGTGCTGTGCCACGGAGCTGAGGGATTCAGTATTCCTGTAAGGTTATTTTGCAACTAAAAAATATTAAATGCAGCCGGGCACAGTGGCTCACACCTGTAATCCCTGTGCTTTGGGTGGCCGAGGCAGGTGGATCACCTGAGGTCAGGAGTTTGAGACCAGCCTGGCCAACATGGTGAAACCCTGTCTCTACTGAAAATAAAAAAAATTAGCCAAGCATGGTGGCAGGCGCCTGTAATCCCAGCTACTCGGGAAGCTGAAGCAGGAGAATCACTTGAACCAGGGAGGCGGAGGTTGCAGTGAGCAGAGATTGCACTACTGCACTCCAGCCTGGGCAACAGAGTGAGATTCGGTCTCAAAAAAAAAAAAAAATTAAATGCATAGAAGAAATCACTATTAAAATCCTTTTATGAAGGGAAGGATTCTTCTGTAAATATAAATGGGCATCTCTTAATTTTAGAAAAATGTAGATGTTTATACATTGGGGTTATATGGAGTATTGCTGTTTTTTGCAGGCAGTTTCAAGTTCAAATTTTTCAGATACCATTCAGAACACGTCTCATTCCTCTTCCTTGTGAAGAGTCCTACAAATATTTGAAGACATCTGCTATTTTGTCCCCCTAGGGTTCCTCCACATTGTGGTGAGTCACTTTCTTCCCACTCAAGACCAACAAATACTCCTTATAGGACATAATTTTTAATGTGTTCATCATCCTGATTTATCTCCTCTGAATAGGCTTTGCTGGAGACATCCATATTGTCTGACTCAGATGCAGTCCACCTGAGAATTGTAAGCAAAAATAAAAAGTTTCACCGAAGTTGTTAGCACTCATGGACCACTAAGATGTAATCATATTCCCATAATGTACTTGATAAGTCTTGTCAAAGAAATGAGTCTGCACTGTGATCTGAAGGTTGCCAGCCATGGTTTGACAAGGGCAGAAAGACTTCAGTCCAACCCTCACTGCCTTCATTCTAGATGGCACACTGCTAGGACTATATTCACTACCCCCACCCCCAGTTATGGCACACTATTGAGTGATAATCATCCTTTAGTTAACCAAAAAATCTCCAAGTCTTTTCACACATGAGGCAGTTAAGCTAGAGTCCTCCTATTCCATATTTGTGAAGTCATTAGGTTTTTCTTTAGACATAAGGGTACTCCATGACTTTTACCCCTAATACACTGCTTGTTGGCTGGACGACCTCACATTGAATCTCTTAGGATCGAGAGTAAGCAAACATAAAAAGAAACCCTCCAGAATCACATTACCTGACTTCAAATTGTACTACAGAGCTATACTAACCAAAACAGCATGGTACTGACATAAAACAGACACATAGACCAATGGAATAGAATAGAGAACCCAGAAACAAATCCACACACCTACAGTGAACTTATTTTCAACTAAGGTGACAAGAACATACATGGGGAAAAGACAGTCTCTTCAATAAATGTTGCTGGGAAAACTGGATATCCATATGCAGAAGAATGAAACTAGACCCTTATCTCTCACCACACACATACATTTAAAAAAAGGATTAAAGAATCAAATATAAGACCTAAAACTATGAAACTACTACAAGAAAACATTGGGGAAACTCTCCAGGACCTTGGTCTGGGCAAAGATTTCTTGAGTAATACCCCACTAGCACAGGCAACCAAAGCAAAAATGGAAAAATGGAATAATATCAAGTTAAAAAGCTTCTGTGCAGCAAAGGAAACAACAAAGTGAAGAGACAACCCATACAATGGGAGAAGATATTTGCAAACTACCTGTCTGACAAGGGATTAATAACCAGAACATGCATGAAGTTCAAACAACTCTATAGGAAAAAATCTAGAAATCTGATTAAATAATAGCCAAAAGATCTGAATAGACATTTCTCAAAAGAAGACAAATGGCATACAGGCATACAAAAGGTGCTCAATATCATTGATCATCAGAGAAATGCAAGTAAAAACTACACTGTGATATCATCTCACCCTAGTTAAAATGGCTTATATCCAGAAGACAGGTAATAGTAAATGCTAATGAGGATGTGGAGAAAAGGGAAACCTTGTACACTGTTTGTGGGAGTGCAAATTAGTACAACCACTATGGAGAACAGTTTGGACTTTCCTCAAAAAACTAAAATAGAGCTATCATATGACCCAGCAATTCCACTGCTGGGTATATACCCACAAGAAAGGAAATCAATACATCAAAGGGATATCTGCACTCCCATGTTTGTTGCAGCTCTGTTCACAATAGCCAACATTTGGAAGTCTACCAACAGATAAATAGATAAAGAAAATGTGGTACTTATACACAATGGAGTATACGCCATAAAAAAGAATGAGATTCAGTCATTTGCAACGACATGAATGGAACTGGAGGTTATTATGCTAAGTGAAATAAGCCAGACACTGAAAGAGAAACATTGTGTGTTCTCACTTATTTATGGGATCTAAACATCAAAACAATTGAACTCATAGAGATAGAGAATGTAATGATGGTTACCAGAGGCTGGGAAGGGTAGTTGAGGGGCGGGTGAGGGGGAGGTAGGGGTGGTTAATGGGTACAAAAAATAGAAAGAATGATAGCATTTGATAGCACAACAGGGGGACTATAGTCAACAATAAATTCATTGTACATTTAAAAATAACTAAAAGAGTATAATTGAAGTGTTTGTAATGCAAAGGATAAACGCTTGAAAGTATGGATACCCCATCTTCCATGATGTAATAATTATGCATTGCATGCTTGTATTAAAATAGCTCGTCTACCCCATACATGTATGCACCTACCATGTACCCACAAAAATTAAAAGTTAAAAAAGAAGCCCTTTGTAAAGTGGCTTATATTTCATATAACAGTTCTGATGTGAGCAGTCTGGGTCATCAGAGAAGCTTTGCCCCATATGGCCTTCTAGGGACCCAGGCTAGCTCCCACCTTGTAGCTCAGTCATTCTCCTGGGGCACTGTCTTTATCTATATTCTTGAGGCTGGGCTACTGTCAAGTCTGTCCCAGTTTCAGCCAGTGGGAAAGGAAAGGGAGCATATAAGAGGTTCTCAACATCTTGAAAGAGAGTTGGAAGTAGAACTCATCATATGTGCCAACATTTAATGAGTGAGAACTCAGTCACATGACCATGCCTAACTGCAAAGGAGGCTGGGGAATATGGTCTAGTTGAGCAATCGTACTAGACACAAGTCTATTTCTATATAAGAAGGGGAGGACAGATTTTGGTAGTCAACTATGGTTTTTACTACTAACCTCATCCCCTTAGACTCTTCCTATTGTTAATTAATTAATTCATTTGTCCATTCACAAAACATTCTTTGAGAATCTAGTGTAAGGCACTGAGATAAATACCAGAGGAATGCAAAGATAGGGAGCCTGTAATGAAACGATTTAAAATCTAGTCTGTTAAAGCTTCTTTGGATCTGAATTATGCCACCTAGTGTATTAATATGCCCAGCTTCCTATCACAAACATGTTTGGTTAGCATATGACCAACATTATCTTCAAAATCTGTGATCAATATGTTGAATAGTGAGAGGTGAGAATAGAGCCTTTTGGAGATCACTAGGAATTTTCCCCTGTGTTGACTTGACCCAGCAATGAGATCCTATGAGGTAAGGATGTTCAACCATTAAACATCCATCCAAGTTTCATTTAGCCTGTTCCCAAGGACATCTTGACAGGCTTTGTCAATGATTTGCTAGTCTTCAGATTCTCTTTGGCTACCACATTCTCTGATCTACCACTCAGATGTCACCATCAGAAATGAGAATCAAATGGCCAGATGTTACTTGTCCTGAGTAAATATTTCCCCATGACGAGCACCACTTGTCTTCACAAATAGTCCTTCCAATAGCCTGCTCTAGAATCTTGTTCTACAGATTGTTCATTAGGCTATAGAAAAAGAATTCTCCTTCACTCTTTTAAGAATTATGACCACCTTATCTGTTCATGCATTTAGCATCTCTCCCATACTTTATGACTCTTCAAACTTATTGAATATAATCTCTTGTTTAAGTTTTTCAGAGTCCTGGGATATAACCAATTCAAGCTAAGGAATTTAAAATAAAGAAAAAGACTTGTTATCTTCATGCAGTCTTCTCACCCATCTTTGTCTTCACTTCACTCTTAACACTATTTGATTTATATTCTCTAGTCCAAAGATCATTCTTTTTAACAGAGAAGAATAAGAAAATAGCTTTGGGTTGAATAAGGTTGCTTTCTCTATCATCTATTAGCATTATATTATCAGCCCCAAATAACATAATCTTTCTTCCTTCTTAGTCTTTTTCTACTAGACATTTAAAATATGGGAGCACCTGTCTGCTCTGTCCTGCCTTAGCTAAGTCTTCTACATTTGATGCTGCCTCTCTTAACCTTTGGAATCTGCTGGTCTTTTTCAGCTTAGCTATCTCCCAATATCCAAGATATGCAATATCTTACCCTTTGTCCCTCATATCCCCACTCAATAATTTATCTTTTTTTCTCCCACCTTGGAGTGGTTCAGTCTCTTGGGTTCATACTTTTGCCACGGTCTCCTGGCTCTTGCCCTCTTCTCTGGTTGTATTTCTGAAAATTAAATATTTATAATTTCAGAAAGCATTGAGTGTGTGTGTGTGTGTGTGTACATGCATACATGCACATCTGTTGTGGAATGCCTGTTCTTCTCTTCTCACCCATCCAATCAGTGTTCAGTATCTCAACTGATAATTATAAAGTAGGTTTAATGTCTGGAAAATGTTTACCTTCAGATATCTATGTAACAAAGACTTTATCAAATTAATTTCTTCCTTTTTGATAGATGCCAAGGAATAAATAAAAAAGATGTAATCCATAGTGCCAGCTTTTATGGAGCATAAAATTTAATTATGTCCCATGTAGGATAAGTAAACCTATGTGGGACATAATTAGAAAATGTTACAATATAGTGTATAATCATGGGTTGAGAACATGGACCTAGTTGGTGGTAGAGAGAGTTATATGATGAAAATCTTTTGATACTGATTTCTATTTCTCTGTGCTAAATCATCCTCTATGCAATAACATTTTAATGAATTGTAAATTTCTACTTTAGCACAGCTTTTGATTTTTATCATGGAAGAAAGGAGGTTAAATGGAAGTGAAAAGGGTGGGTTAGAACTTCCATAATGTGTTCCGTATACTTGCTTAGATAGTCCTGGTAAGCATCAGAGAATTGTGGTCTTGGTTTTTCCTATTCTGGATACTAACTGCTTGCAATACTTAGGGAGAGTTCACCCATTAGACTTGCATAAATGTCTGTAACAGATGGTGGTTCTTAAAATCTACACCTATGAAAACTTCAAAAGGATTAGATGGAAATTATTTCTATTCCAAAATTATAGAATAAGAACTTTATACAGTTTACCTATGATCAGTTGTTAAAACAAAAAGACTACATGTGACATAGTGACATATGGTGAGGTTCTGTTCTTTATTTCCTGTTCCCTTTTCATTAAGAAACTGGTCACAATCCTTACTGTATGTGGCTGAGAGATTTTCTCTATTTAGGAGTTCTTTCCTTTTTCTGGAAACATTCTGCTGATTTTCTTCTAAATATCGTGTATCAGACAGAGACCTGGAAGCTTTTCCTGTAAGAGCCCAGATAGTAAATATTTTAGGCCTTGTGAGCCATAAGATGTCTGTTGCAACTACTCCACTCTGCCATTGTAGAGAGAAAGCATCCTTAGGCAATATATAAATGAATGGGCCTGGCTGTTTTCCAATAAAAAATTGTTTATAAAAATAGTCTGGCCCATTACCTATTTTTGAAGTAATAGAAAAATGAAAAAATTTTATTTTCCCCACATACAAGTCCTTGCTGAAATTGTTTTCCAATTTTACATCTCTTATTAACATTTTTTGCAAAATTATCAGTCCCTTCATCCTTAATTTCTGAGGTTTATATTACCAGTTGATTGCTAATGAGGCTGCTTCATCTAGTACCTGTTGAACCCATGTCAGAAAGCCTGCTATTGGCTTTTCTCTCTAGCGCAGTTTTCAGTAGCTTTCTTAGTTTGAACTGCTTGGACTATGACTAGATGCCTCTAACTTATTTTCCATGTCATCTGCTGAACTGCAGAGGAGTATGTTTTATTGTGCTTATTCTCTGTTGGAAAGAGTATTTTTCATATTGACGCCTGAGCTAAAGGCACATTCCTCCAGTAGGGAGTAGCAAGGATGCCACGACACTTTCTGCCAATCTTTCTTTCCCACAGCTCATATGTTCTGGAAATTCAACAATTTCTTACCCATAGTTAAATTGGCCTTCAAGAGATAAAAGAGTAAATTAATATTTCTAAATGGAGTATTGCACCAAAACCTGGAAATATGAGTGATAATCAGGTAACTTAGTGAGAGCATATTTACTAAATGTCCTACTGATACTGAACTGTGAATAATTAACTTAAATAGCAGCTGTGTGTGACTGCTCTTGGAGCTAACATGTCTCTCCTAGGAGGAGACTGTGTCCATATTTTGCTTCCTCTATCATGATTGGTGTTTTCTAGGTCTTAGTCTGGGCCCTTTCCTCTTCTCTCTTTAGTACAGGCCTTGGCAAATTATGGCCTGTGGGCCAACTCTAGCCTATTGCCTGTTTTTGTAAATAAAGTTTTATTGGAACACAGTCATTACCATTAATCTGCACATTGTCTATGACTGCTTTCTCCCTACAATAACAGTACTGAGTTTTTTTCAACAGAAACTGTGTATGGTCCATAAAGCTGAAGATATTTACTTCCCAGGCCTTTACAGGGAAAGTTTGCTGACTTGTGCTCTAGAAGGCACCCATCATCATGGCTTTCAGCTCTATTTTACCTACTGACAACTCCCACATTTATTTTTACCCCAAATCTCTCCTCTGAATTCTAGTTACATATATTCACCTTCTTATTTGATAAATCCACTTGAATGTCTCAAGCTAAGTTTAAAATGTTCAACAAATACTTGATTTTACTCCTTTCTCTCACCAAGTTTTCCCCATGTCGGTAAAGACCACCACCAGGCAGAGAATTTCTCAAGCCAGAAATCTGACTGAGCCAGAAATCTGGGAGTATCTGGGATTCATTCGAGACTTTTCAATGTTCTGTTCTGAGCACATCCAGTTCATCAGTCATTTCTTGATTCTATCTCAAAACTAAACCCCACATCCCTCCACTTCTCTCCATTCCCGCCACTCCCACCCTAGTCCACTGTCATCCTTGTCTGGACCTCACCTCCACCTACAATATATTGTCCACTCAGTGGACAGATTAATCTTTTTAAAGAAAATATAGAATCCATTTGTCATCAGGCTTAAAACCTTTCTGTGGCTTTCCATTGCATTTTGAAAAATATATAGCCCCTTACTATGTCCTATAAGCATATACTGCCCCTGCCAACCTCATCATCTTTATCTTAGTCTTAGTCATCATCCTCATATCTCTTGTTTTCTTTCAGTTCTTAAAACATGAGAATGAAGTTCATAGTCTTCACATACACTGTTCCTCCTCCTGGAATGCTCCACCTCTTCCTCTCCCTGTGACCGGCTCCTTTTCAGCCTGCCACAGTCCAATAGAATCTCTATCCTTATGACCTTCCTGATGACTCATCTGATATTCTCATTTTAGTTTTATTTGGCTTTACTTATGTAAAGTTCAATTTTCAGGTAATAAGGCTTAAAAAGAATTTATACTTTTTAAAAATTGGTATTAAACATAATTATATATGAAAAATATTTGTAATATATATGTGAGGAGTACAGATTAACAATCAAATGATTTAAAAATTGGTATTAAACATAATTATATATGAAAAATATTTGTAATATATATGTGAGGAGTACAGATTAACAATCAAATGAACAGCTGCATACCTGCAACTCAGCTTAAGAAGAGAATCTTACCAAAACTTTAAAGCTACCTGTATTCCTTCCACACACCATCTCCCTCTACCTACAAGAATCTCTAACCCAAATTTTGTTTTTATTGTTTATTTTAAAGGCGTAATATCTATGTGGATATTGGTGTACCAGCACTGTCCAATAGAAATATAATGTAAGCTACAAATGCAAGCCACATGTAATTTTCAATTTTCCAGTGGCCACATTTAAATTAGTATAAAGAAACAGGTGAAATTCATTAAAGATATATTTTATTTAACCCAATCTATCCAAAATACTGTCATTTTGCTGTGGAGTCAATACAAAAAATTATTAGTGAGGTATTTCACATTCTTTTTAAAATATGAATTCTTTGAAATCTTGTGCATATTTTAAATGTACAGAACATCTGAATTTGGACCATCCCGTTTTCAAATGCTTATTAGCCACATGTGGCCAGTGGCTACTATATTGGGCAGTATAGCTGCATATAGCATTGTCTTTAGTTTTGTATATTTTTGGACTTCATACAAATGGAAACCAGTTCATGTATTTTATTAATATGATTTGCATTTTCCCCTCAATATTATGCTGCAAAAGTTGTCCAAGTTGACATGCCTAGCTCTAGGTCATTAATTTTCATTAGATGAATATCCACAACTATTCACTCATTCTCTTGTCAATTGGCAGTTGGATTGTACCCAATATTTTGTGATTACAAACAACATAGATAAGAACATTTTTGAATCTATATTCTGATGCACATATTCAAGAGATTTTCTAGTCTTAGAGGATATATTCCTCAGAATGGAACTAATGAGCATCAGAATATATTCAGTTTCAGTTTTGTTGTTTAATGCCAAAATATAAAGTATCAGGCCCCACTTCCATTCCTATCTTTGCTGAGTTATCCCTAGCCTGAGTTTTGGGTAATGATTTTCTTTCTCTTCTTTGTATTTGTAAATATACATGCATACTCAAATAAAATGTACTTATTTTGCTTGTTTTAGAATTTAATATAGTTTAAACTACACAGAATGTCTTCTTTTGTGACTTTTTTGATTCATCCAATATAGCTCTATTTCATCAATTTTCATTGCTATGGAATATTTCATTTTCTGGTTATAACACAGTTTACTTACTGATTCTATTATGGATGAATGCTTGAATTGTTTCTTCTTTCAGATGATATAAATATTACGTTGTTGAATATTCTTGTGTGTTCTTCTTGGACCACATGGGCATGAACTTCTTTAGAATGTACATATAGAAGTGGAATTACTGGGTTATAGAACATGTTCTATTTTACTAGGAAAGACCAAGCTCTACTCCAAAAATGGTTGTGCCAGTTCATATTCCAAACAGCCATGTATGAGAGTTCTGGTTGCTCCACATTCATACCAATATCTGGAATTGTAACTTTTGATTTTGTTAAAATGTGCATGGAATTGGTATTATTGTGGTATTAATTTGCATTTCCATATTAATACATGTGAACACATTCAAATGTCCTATTTTGTAATATGTCTGTTCTACTGTTTCCCTCACTTTTCAAATAGTTTTGTCTTTGTTGTTAAGGATTCCTATGGCTGGGCATGGTGGCTTACACCTGTAATCCCAACACTGGGAGTCCGAAGCAGGAGGATAACTTGATGCCAGGAGTTCGAGACCAGCCTGGCCAGCATGGTGAAACCCCATCACTACTACAAATGCAAAGATTAGCCAGGAGTGGTGACAAGTGTCTGTAATCCCAGCTATTTGGGAGGCTGAGGCATGAGAATCACTTGAACCTGGGAGGCGGAGGCTGCAGTGAGGCAAGATCACACCCCTGCACTCCAGCCTGGGCAACAGAGCGAAACTCTGTCTCAAAAAAAAAAAAAAAAAAAAAAAAAGAAAGAAAGAAAGAAAAGGATTCCTAAGGTGCAGTTATAGGGCCTGAGCACTAATTATTTGTTGGTTATATGTGTAGCAAGTACTTTTTCCCATCTTACGTTTTTACTTAACTCTCATTATGATTTCTTTTGGTAAATGGAATTTCTTTTTATTAAAGTAGTCTAATTTATCAGTTATTTCATTTGTGGAAAATATATTTTCTATCATATTAAGAAACCTTTCTCTATTTAGAGTACATAAAGATATTTTACATTACCATATAAGTGCTTTTTAATTTTGCCTTTCAAATTTAGGTCTTAATCCATCTAAAACTGATTTTTGTGTACACATAAGTTAAGGTACTGGCTTTCTTTCTTTTTTCCCCCTGCATTTGTGAGCAGCCGTTGAATTGTGTTTATTGAAGAGTCCATCCCTTCCCCACTGACCTTCCTTGGTTGTAAATTGTGTCCGGATACACAAGCATCTATTTTAGGGCTCTCTATTCTGTTCCATCAATCTATTGTGTATTTGCATCAGTATCATGCTGCCTGAAGAAGTATAGTTTTATATTAAGTCTTGATATCTGGTGGAGCAAGTCCCATTCTTGCTCTTTGTTATTAAGAATGTCATGATCATTCAGAGGCCTTTGCACTTCCCTATCATTTTTGGAACAAGTATGTGTTGAGTACTTACTCTAGTCAAACAGGCTTCTGAATTCTGAGGATACAGTAGTGAACAAATCAGACCAACTCCGAGCCCATGTAGACATTGCAAACCATGGTTGAGGGAGAAAGAAAATAAATAAACACACACATCTCAGGTGGTAATGACTGGTATCATGTAAACTAAAGCAGGCTAAGGGGGTCCGGACTGTGAGGTGGAATCTGTTTTTTTGTTTGTTTGTTTTGTTTTGTTTTGTGTTTGTTTGATTTTTATTAGTAAGGGAGGTCCAGGAAAGCCTCTCTGAGAAAGAGACATTTGAACACTGGTCAGGAAGATGTGAGATAGTAAGCCACCCAGATATGTGGTGGAAGAAAGTTCCAGGAAGAGGAGGCTGCAAGGGAAAGCACAGAGAACCTAGGTGAAAGAGGCCACTTAAGTCCTTGTAGGTTATTGACTGAACATCAGCTGCTTCTGTGCATCAGAAGGAAGGTCACTGGAGAATCTGAGCAGGGAACTGATATATATATCTTTTCAATGAAAGTCAAAGGGCAGTACTGTCGTCTTTTGATGCCTCTGGTGTTTTCTGTAGTGAAACTGCTATGCGTTAGCACAAACTGATGACTTACTTCCATTTCCAAGCTTTATTCTGCAATGAGAAATGGCCTTTTCCATGCTTCCTAACATTCTAAGAATAAGCTGTTTGGACTTTGGCATTTTCAGGCTGCAAGGCATATCATACATTATTCCAGTGAATCATGTGGTTCAGCACCAGTTACCCACTAACAGTTGATCTCTTGTTCTGAAGGGCTGAATAATTGCAGACGGAAACAATTTAAAGACATAAAATTTCATGCAGGCTGCAAGGATTGAGAAATGTAATCTAATGATATACACACGTAAGTGTGGTGGACACAGAGCTTAGATGAGCCTAAGCAAAGATACACTTTTCTATTTCACCATCAGCTTCATTAAGTCATTAGGAATGGTTGGCCAGTCACTCATCAGAGCCTGGGAAGGATGTTTAGCCAGTGGAGCTTTGCTCCAAAGCTCTCCAGGCCCCCAGACCTCCTTCCCTCAGGCAAGGCTTTTGAACTGTGGCTTAAGCAAATCAACGCCTAAACCCTTGGAAAATTGAAAGGGATTCCAAAGTTATCTGGTCCAAATTGCACCCAGTGGAGGACTTTCCTTTGTAGTGTTGCCTCTCTGTCTCTCTTTCTATCCCTCTCTCTCTCTCTCTGTGCACACAGTGTGTGTCTGTATGTGTGTGTGTGTGCTAGAGAGAGAGAGTCTGTGTGATGAACTTCTCTCCCTTACTTGTTTAGTTATCTCTCCTTTGAAACTGAAATATCCATGAAGGCAAGATGCTGTCTTGTTCACCACTGTAACCCCAGTGCTTAGCACAGTGCTTGGTATTCATATGCTCAACAAATTGTTGTTAAATAAATAGCTTCTTCCTTATGCAAAAATCTTGTGAGCAGCAGTCCTTGATGAAAGCAGTCTTAGTTTTCTCAGGCTTCTGTTAAAAAAATACCATAGATTGAATGCTTAAACAAAAGAAATGCCTTTTCTCACAGTTCTGAAGGATGGAAGTTCAAGATCAGGGTGCCAGCATAGTTGAGTTCTGGTGAATGCTATCCTCCTGACTTGCAGATGGCTGCCTTCTCACTGTGTTCTCACATGGCAGTGAGAGAGAGAGAAAAGAGAGAGAGAAAGTGTGTGTGTGTGTGTGTGTGTGTGTGTGTGAGAGAGAGAGAGAGAGAGAGAGAGAGAGAACAAGCTTTCTGGTGTCTCTTCTTATAAGAGCACTAATTTCATAAGACCAAGCCTTACCCTCATGAACTAATTACGTCTTAAAGGTCCCCTCTCCAAATACCATCACACTGGGGATTAGAGCTTTCATATATGAATTTTGAGGGAACATAAACATTCAGTCCATAACACAAGTCCTCAGATGACGCGTGATCAAAGTAGTAGCAAAAGCAGTGTTTCTGTTATTTACTAAAAAGGTAGTGCCGGCCGGGCGTGGTGGCTCATGCCTGTAATCCCAGCACTTTGGGAAGCCGAGACGGGCGGATCACGAGGTCAAGAGCTAGAAACCATCCCGGCCAACATGGTGAAACCCCGTCTCTACTAAAAATACAAAAAAAATTAGACAGGCGTGGTGGCACGCACCTGTAGTCCCAGCTACTTGGGAAGCTGAGGCAGGAGAATCACTTGAACCCGGGAGGCGGAGGTAGCAGTGAACCAAGATAGTGCCGCTGCACTCCAGCCTGGCAACAGAGCAAGACTCTGTCAAAAAAAAAAAAAGGTAGTGCCATTCCAGTTTCCGGTTCTACAGTAAGGAGCTGGAACATCACCATTTCATACTAACAAGTAAAAAGCTGAACAAAGTGAAAAATCAACAATCTTCTTAGACCCATCAACAGGGACGACTGCTGTTTCCAAAACTGGAGAAACAGACTGGCAGATACAGTGTCCCATGACATACTGGAGTAGAAACCGCCACAGGGACCAGTGCCAGGGTAGGAAACCCTGAGCTGTAATTAAATTGCTGGAGGCTATGCGAGGACAAGACTGAGATTTTAAAACTCCAGGGGATCCAGTCATGGGGGGATGGTCTTTTATGCTCTTGTAAGTTTTACCTGCAGGAGCTTGACTGGGTTCTCACAGTAAATGTTGGAGGAAAATGCCCTTGTGCTTCTGGCAGAAGATGAAAAGGAACAATTTTGAAAAATGTTAGAGCACTCTCTTCTTAACATAGACTGCCCGCAGGAGAAACTATTTGATCAGAGCCTAACCTCTGGAGTTTTGTCAGAGCCTACCTGACCTGGCAGAAGGGAAATACCCAATTCCAGCCTTTTCTAGCTATCCTGTCCTACCTAAGGGAGAATGTGGAGAAAAAAAATCTAAAAAACCCCTGTGGGAGCTCACACTCCAGAGGTACAGGCTCACTAAAAGACTGAGACCTAATCATGGGACTATAGAACACTTCCCCCTCTTCCACACTTCACCACTACATTACTAAAGGCCTATTTTCAGCAGCTTCTTTTACCCAGTACATCGTGGCCAGCTATCAAGAAAAAATTACAAGACACACTAAAAGGCAAAAAACACCATTCAAAAAGAGCAAATAACCAGAACTAGACTCAGATATGGCAGGGATGTTGGAATGATCAGACTGTGAGTTCAGAACTGCTAGGATTAATTTGTTAAGGGGCCTAATGGAAAAAGTAGACAGCATGCAAGAGCAGATGGACAATGTAAGCAAAGAGACAGAAATCCAAAGGAAGGAAGGAAGGAAGGGAGGGAGGGAGGAAGGAAGGAAGGAAGGAAGGTAGGAAGGAAGAAAGGAACGAACGAACGAACGAAGGAATTCTAGAGATCAAAACCACTGTAGCAGAAATGAAGAATGTCTTCAATGGGATCATTAGTAGAATGAAGATAGCTGAACAAGGAATCTCGGCCTGAGGATGTATCAATAGAAACTGTCAAACCCAAAAAGCAAAGAGAACAAAGACTGAAAAAACAGAACAGAATGTCCAAAAACTGTGGGACAACTACAAATATGTAATGAAAACACCAGAAGAATAGAAAGAAACAGAAGACATATTTGAAACTATAATGACTAAGAACATCAGCCCTCACAGATGAGAAAGAACCAGTGCAAGAGCTCTGGCAACTCTAAAAGTCAGAGTGTCTTACCTCCAAATAATCACATTAGCTTCCCTACAATGGTTTTTAACCAGGCTGAAATGACAGACATCGAATTCAGAATCTGGATGGCAATGAAGCTCGTTGAGACTCATGAGCAAGTTGAAACCCAATCCAAAGAATCCGGTGAAACAATCCAAGACCTGAAAGACAAAATAGCCATTTTAAGAAAGAACCAAACTGAATTTCTGGAACTGAAAAATTCACTATAAGAATTTTATACTTGGAAAAATTAACAGCAGAATAGACCAAGCTGAGAAAAGAATCTCAGAGCTTGCAGAAGGATTCCTCAAATCAACCCAGTCTGACAAAAATAAAGAAAAAAGAATTTTAAAATGAACAAAACCTCCAAGAAATATGGGACTATGTAAAGAGACAAAACCTATGACTTTTAGCATTTCTGAGAGAGAAGGAGAGAGAGTAAGCAACTTGGAAAATATATTTAAGGACAGAGTCTATGAAAATTTCCCCAATCCTAGAGAGGTTGACATGCAAGTTTGCTAGAGCTTGACATGCAAATTCAAAAACGACAGAGAACCCCTGCTAGATACTCTACAAGACGACCATCCCTTAGGCACATAATCCTCATATTCACTGAGGTCACTGGGAAATAAAAAATTATAAAAGTAGCTGGAGAGAAGGGTCAGGTCACATACAAGGAAACCCCACCAGGCTAGCAGCAGACTTCTCAGGAGAAACCTTACAAACCAGAAAAGATTGGGGACCTATTTTCAGTGTTCTTAAATAAAAGAAATTCGAACCCAGACTTTCATATACAGCCAAACTAAGCTTCATAAGCAAATGAGAAATAAAATGCTTCTCAGACAAGCAAATGGTAAGGGAATTAAAAGACAGAGAATGACAAGATGGATAAAATGACAACACCCCATCATCTGCTGTCTTCAAGAGATCCATCTCACATGTAATGACAACCACAGGCCCAAAGTAAAGGGATGGAGAAAGATCAACCATGCAAACAAAAACAGAAAAGAGCAGGATTCATTATTCTTATATCAGATAAAACAGACTTTAGACCTACGACAATCAAGAAGGACAAGAAGGGCATTACATAATAATAAAGAGTACAATTCAACAAGAAGACTTAACTATCCTAAAAATATACACACTCAACAACAAAACATCCAGATTCATAAAAAAGTTCTTCTTGACCTATAAGAAGACTTAGACAGCCGGACAATAATAGTTGGAGACTTCAACACCCCATTGACAACATTAGACAGATCATTGAGGCAGAAAACGAACAAAGAAATTCTAGACTTAAATTCAACACTTGAACAATTGGACCTAATAGACATCTACAGAATATGCCACCCAACGACTACAGCATATATGTTCTTCTCATCTGCACACAGAACATATTCGAAGATTGAACATGTGCTCAGTCATAAAGTAAGTCTCAGGACATTTTTTTAAAAAGTCAAAATTATACGAAGCATACTCTCGGACCACAATGCAATAAAAATAGAAATCAATATGAAGCAGATCTCTCAAAACTACACAAATATATGGAAATTAAACAACTTACTCCTGAATAACTCCTGGATGAACAATGAAACTAAGGGAGAAATAAAAAAATTATTTGAAATTAATGAAAATAGGGACACAACTTACCAAAATCTGTGGGATGCATCTAAAGCAGTGTTAAAAGAAAAGTTTATAGTGCTAAGTGCCTTCATCAAGAAGGTAGAAAAATCTCAAACAATCTAACTTTGTACCTAGAAGAACTAGAAAGAAAGAAAAAAACCATCCCCAAAGCTGGCAGAAGAAAAGAAAAGAAGATTAGAAAAGAACTGAATGAAACTGAAACACGAATATGCAGAAGATTAATGAAACCAAGAGTTTGTTTTTGGAAAAATAAACAAGATTGCTAGACTGGTAGCTAGATTAACAAACAAAAAAGAGAGAACATAGAAATAAGTGCAATCAGAAATGACAAAGATGACATTACAACAGATCCCACAGAAATACAAAAGATTCCCAGAGACTATTATGAACAACTCTATGCATACAAAATAAGAAATCTAGAGGAAATGGATAAATTCCTGGAAATATACAAGGATTGAACCAGGAAGAAAGTGGAAACCTGAACAGATCAATAACAAGTTATGAAATTGAATCAATAATAAAAACCTACCAACCAACAAAATCTCTGGACCAGATGGATTCATAGCTCAGTTCTACCAGATGTACAAAGAAGAACTGGTACCAATCCTACTGAAACTATTCAAAAAAGGTGAGGAGTAGGGACTCTTCCCTAACTCATTCTATGAAGCCAGCTTCAGCCTGAATCCAGAATCTGACAGAGACACATGAAAAAAGAAAACTTCAGGCCAATATCCCTGATGAACATAGATGCAAAAATCTTCAACAAAATACTAACAATCTGAATCCAGCAGCACATAAAAAAGTTGATACACCATGACCAAGTAGGCTTTATTCCTGGGGTGCACAGCTGGTTCAACATATGCAAATCAATGAATGTGATTCACCACATAAATAGAACTAAAGCCAAAACCATATGATCATCTCAATAGACACAGAAAAATCTTTTGATAAAATCTGAAATCCCTTCGTGATAAAAAACATCAACAGACTAGGAATCAAAGGAACATCCCTCAAAATAATAACAGCCATCTATGACAAATCCACAGTCAACATCATACTGAATATCCCTCAAAGTAATAACAGCCATCTATGACAAATCCATAGTCAACATCATACTGGATGGGCAAAGCTGGAATCCTTCTTCTTTTTTTTTTAAAAATTTATTATACTTTAAGTTCTAGGGTACATGTGCACAATGTGCAGGTTTGTTACATAGGTATACGTGTGCCATGGTGGTTTGCTGCACCCATCAACTCATCATTTACATTAGGTATTTCTCCTAACACTATTCCTCCCCCAGCTCCCAACCCTCCAACAGGCCCTGGTGTGTGATGTTCCCCTCCTTGTGTCCATGTGTTCTCATTGTTCTGCTCCCACTTATGAGTGAGAACATGCGGTGTTTGGTTTTCTGTCCTTGTGATATTTTGCTGAGAATGATGGTTTCCAGCTTCATCCATGTCCCTGCAAAGGACATGAACTCATCCTTTTTTTATGGCTGCATAGTATTCCATGGTGTATATGTGCCACATTTTCTTTATCCAGTCTATTATTGATGGACATTTGGGTTGGTTCCAAGTCTTTACTATTGTGAATAGTGCCACAATAAACATATGTGTGCATGGGTCTTTATAGTAGCATGATTTATAATCCTTTGGGTATATACCCAGTAATGGGATGGCTGGGTCAAATGGTATTTCTAGTCCTAGATCCTTGAGGAATCGCCACACTGTCTTCCACAATGGTTGAACTAATTTACACTCCCACTAACGGTGTAAAAGCGTAGCTGGAACCATTCTTCTTGAGAACTGGCACAAGACAAGGATGCCCTCTCTCACCATTCCTATTTAACACAGAACTGAAAGTCCTAGTCAGAGCAATCAGTCAAGAGAAAGAAATTAAAGGCATTGAAATAGGAAAATAAATCCAACTATCTCTCTTCATTGATGATATGACTCTATACCTAGAAAACCCTAAAGACTATGCCAAAAGGCTCCTAGAACTGAAAAATTATTTCAGTAAAGTTTCAGGATATCAAATTAATGTACAAAAATCAGTACCATTTCTGTACACCAGTAATGTTCGTGCTGAGAGCCAAATCAAGAAAGCAATTCCATTTACAATAACCACAAAAAAATGAAATACCTAGGAATGCAAGTGACCAAGGAGAACTACAAAATACTGCTGAAGGAAATCAGTCATGACACAAATAATGGGAAAATATTACATGTTCATAGATTGGAAGAATCAATATCATTAAAATGGCCATACTGCCCAAAGCAATCTACAGATTCAATCACTATTTGTATCAAGGTATCAACATCATTTTTCACAGAAATAGAAAAAACTACTCTAAAATTCATATGGAACAAAAAAGAGCCCAAATAGCCAAAGAATTCCTAGGCAAAAAGAACAAAGCCAGAGGCATCACACTACCTGACTTCAAACTATACTATAAGGCTGTAGTAACCAAAACAGCATGAGACAGGTACAAAAATAGACACAAAGACCAATGAAATAGAGTAGAGAACCCAGAAATAAAGCAGCACATCTACAGCTGTCTGATTTTTTTTTTTTTTTTTTTTTTGAGACGGAGTTTCGCTTTTGCTGCCCAGGCTGGAGTGCAATGGCCAATCTTGGCTCATCACAACCTCTGCCTCCCGGGTTCAAGTGATTCTTCTGCCTCAGCCTCCCAAGTAGCTGGGATTACAGGCGCCCACCACCACACCCAGCTAATTTTTGTATTTTTAGTAGAGACAGGGTTCTCCATGTTGGCCAGACTGGTCTCGAACTCACGACCTCGGGTGATCCACCCACCTTGACCTCCCAAAGTGCTGGAATTACAGGCCTGAGCCAACGCGCCTGGCCAACCATCTGATCTTTGGTGAAGCTAACAAAAACAAACCATGGGGAAAGGACTCCCTATGTAATAAATGGTGCTGGGATAACTGGCCATCCATATGCAGAAGAATGAAACTAGACCCCTACCTTTCACCACATACAAAAAAAGATGGATTAAAGATTTGAATGCAAGACCTCAGACAACAAAAATCCTAGAAAAAAACCCAGGAAAGATCCTTCTCGACATGGGCCTTACCTGATGACAAAGTCAAAAATTCTTACAAAAAAAAAAAAAAAAGAATTGTAACAAAAATAAAAATTGACAATAGGGACCTAATTAAATGAAAGAACTTCCGCATAGCAAAAGAGATGATCAAAAAACAGAACACTTACAGAATGGGAGAAAATATTCACAAACTATGCATCTGAGAAAGGTCTAATATCCAGAATCTGTAAAGAACTTAAACAAATCAACAAGCTAAAAACAACTCCATTAGAAATGAGCAAAGAACATGAATAGAGACACTTCTCAAAAGAAGACATGTAAGCAGCCAAAAAAGTATGAAAAAATGTTCATCTTCACTAATCACCAGAGAAATACAAATCAAAACCACCATGAAATGCCATCTCCACCAGCCAGAATAGCTATTAGGTTGGTGCAAAAGTAATTGCAGTTTTTGCCATTAAAAGTAATGGCAATTGCCAGTAAAAGTAATATCATTAAAAAGTCAAAAAATAACATGGTGGTGAGGCTGTGGGAAAAAGGGAAAGCTTACACACTGCTGATAGGAATGTAAATTGGTTTAGCCAGTGTGGAAAGCAGTTTGGAGATTTCTCAAAGAACTTAAAACAGCTGCCATTCAACCCAGCAATCCCATTACTGGGTATATACCCAAAGGAAAAGAAATTTTTCTGCCAAGAAGGTACATGCACTTGTATGTTCATTGCAGCACTATTCACAATAGCAAAGATGTGAGATCAACCTAGGTTCCCATCAATGGTGGGCTGGATAAGAAAATATGGTACATATACACCATGGAATACTATGCAACAATAAAACAGAATGAAATCATGTCCTTTGCAACAACATGGATGCAGCTGGAGGCCATAATCCTAAGCAAATTAACACAGGCACAGAAAACCAAATACTGCACGTTGTCACTTATAAGTGGGAGCTAACCATTGAGTACACATGGACATAAAGATGGGGGCAATAGACACTATGGACTACTAGGAGGAGAGGGAAGGATGGATATGTGGGTTGAAAAATTACATGTTGGGTACTACGTTCACTACCTGGGTGACAGGATCTATACTCCAAACCTCAGCACCATGCAATATACCCATGTAACAAATCTGCATATATACCCCATGAATCCAAAATAAAAGTTGAAACTATTAAAAAACTCACTTTAAATATAAAGATACATATAAATTTAAAGTAAAGGAATGGAGAAATATGTATATGCTAATACTAAGGAAAAGAAAGCAGAAGTAGCTATATTAATTTCAGACAGAAGAGACTTCAAAGCAAGGGAAGTTATCAGCAATAAAGAGGGACATTACATAATGATAAAGGGGTCAGTTATCCAAGAAGATGTAACGATTGTTACCATGTATGCACCTAGCCACATAGCATCAAAATATGTGAGGAAAAACAGATAGAACTGCAAGGAGAAATAGATGAGTCCACTATTACAGTCGGAGACTTCAACACCCCTTTATCAGAAATGGACAGGTTCAACAGGCAGAAAGTCAGTAAGTACATAGTTGAACTCAACACCACCATCAATCAATTGGATATAATTGATATCTATAAACTACTGCATCCAGCAACAGTGGAATATACATTCTTCTCAAGTTCACACAAAGCAATCACCAAGATAGACCACATTCTTGTCCATAAAACACACCTTAACAAATTGAAAAGAATAGAAATCATTCAATGTCTGTTTTCACGTAAATATGGAATTAAAGTAGAAATTAATAACAGAAGGATAACTGGAAAATCCCAAAACACATGAAGATTAAACAAAAGGTAGTGCCCACAGAACGCACACTCTTTTTCTCTAATAGAAAGAATAGACAAAATAGTAGGCAAAAAAGTAAGACAAAGCATATTGGTCTTCGGCAACTCCCTAGCAGTTCATTTCTCCTTTAGGCAATAACACTCCTTCTCATCTATTGATCTCATGAATTTTGCTTCTTCTAATTAAAACAGATATTGTGGTAAAATATTTATCAAATGCTTAATATTTGTCAGCCCCAGTGCTAAGACTCTCACTTGCATCACTTTATGTAACCATGACAACATCTCCATGAGCTAGATGTCATTATTCCTCTTTTCCAGATGGAAAAGAGAGGTAAAGAGGCTAGTGTCAGTGTCAGTTTCTGGTTTATAGCAAGTGCTCAATAAGTAATAGCTACTATTATTATTATTTTTATTGGTTTCTTATTGTGGACATACCCCTAGGGAGGTAGAGAGAAAGTGCTTTTGTAGTTCAGAGAATATGGTAATGAACTACCATGAGCAGTCATTGCACTGGAGATAGGGGACATGAAAAAATGAGCAAGACAGTCTTCATTCTGTGTGTGTGTGTGTGTGTGTGTGTGTGTGTGTGTGTGTGTATGCCTGTTTATAAGAGAAGTAAGGCAAAATGTCCCAAAAATTATCATAGGGGCACAGAGGAGGAAACCAATTCCATGAAGGAGGCAGCATGTGAAGAGAGCTTGCAGAGAGAGTTAAGATTTACTCTGTATGCAAAGGCAGAGTGTAGGGGACATCTGGGGAATGGTGGACCTTCTGGTGGCTGTGCTTTCCTGCTCCTTCCAACATTTGGTGCTAGTTTTAAGCTCTGGTCCCTCCCAGCTTCAGGACTGTTAACATGACACCCTCTAACCCCCCTCTTCACTTATTCCCAGCTTACTTTCATTTTGATCCAGTTGCCATCATCTAAACTCTCAGTTTTGTAATCTTGTCTTAAATTCTGCTGCTGGTCTTTTGGACTTTCTGTTTGTTCTTGGCAATTCTGACAACATAATGTCTGCTGTTTCCCCAGAGTCTTGGCTCATGCCTCTGGCCTTCATTACCAGCTTCTGCCTTGAGTCAGTAGAAACCACTAATCTTTAATTTCAGTTCTTGGTTTCCTAACCCCTTCTCTCTCCCTGTCTCTCTCCTCATTTGCTCTCTCCCACTCCCCACCACACATAAAAACTATTTTGATGGATGCAGGAGAACAAAAGAGGATAACCAATTTTACCTCCATTTCAGATTTTGACATGATTGGAAGCAGCTTTTCCACTCCCCCTTCTTCTCCAAGCCAAAGATCTTCTGTCATTCATTTTCCCACTACATGTTTTGCAGCTACGTTATCATCGACCTTATTGTCTTCTGGATGACTCTAGTTTCTCTTCAACATCTGCCCCCCAAACCTGAAGCTTACAGATGAGATCAAGAGTTAAAATTCGCATATCTGAGTCACCAAACTAACTCTAAAGAAAACCCTCTTAAAAATGAACAAAGTTTTGAGAAGGCAAAAACCAATACTTCAAGTAGGAAAGATAATATATCTAACCCATCCTTGGATTTTTCAGCATGGTGACTTGAAATTTGGGGGATTATATTAAATAAGTTGTATTTTTTAGTTAGGAAACCCTATGGTCATTACAAAGAGATGTGGGAGGCTATGAATACTTAATGACTCAATATATTGCTTTAATGGAAACCTTCGGTTACTTCTTTTGGGTTTTGTTTCTCTCTCTCTCTCTCTCTCTCTCTCTCTCTTTCTTTCTCTCTCTCTCTTCCTCTCCCTCTCTCCTCTCTTCCTGTCTCTCTGTCTCTATCTCTTTTTGTTCTCTCTCCTTTTCTCTCTGGCTTTAGTTATTCTAAATTATTTTCCTATGGGAATTAGTTTCTAGACTCCAAATGGTGTTTTAGAAGAGCATGAAATTGTTTTTTGTCCTGTACTTTCCATCACTTTCATTTAGGAGGGAATATTGTTGCTACTCCTTCCGTATACCCTTGACATTCATGCTTCAGTTCATCCTTGGTTGAGTCATGGATGTGCCAGAGACTTAATGTTCTTAGAAGCAGCCCTCAACCAACTACAGACTTCCTCACCCCTTAGTTGGGGCAACTATGAGGCATAGTCTTCAGTGTCTTCCAGCATTCAGTGGATTTAGTTCCAGTTGCCCACAGTGATATTGGCTTGATAACACACTTCACTGACTTCCTTCCTTTCTCTTTCTCGTGTATATGCTCCACTACTGGCATTTTCCTGAGATCATCTCCCAAATAAACTCCTGAATTCTTGATTAAGGATCTGCTTAATCAGGGGACAACCCAAACCAAGATAATATTTTCTATGGATTTCCCATGTCTTACAAAGATAAGATGTTATGTGTGGATTTAGCTCTTTTCTTCCTTCACACTTTACATATATATCTAAAATTATGGTGTTCAGGTTATTTACAATCAGTTTCCTTTGATTTATTACTTTTTAAAAATTAGAAATGAAAAATCTTACCTAAAAATTGTATCTTTAGTCATTGTAATAAATTCTTTCATACTGTGGCCTCAGGGCACACTCAAAATTAAACATGGTGCTTGCCTTTCAAGAGGCTTTCAGGCCAACAAGGTTTGGACTTCTCAAGGCAATAAACGCATTGTCTTTAATCAAGAGTCATTTGTTGGGATAGCACAGCGGTTTTATGATCAATGAGAATATCTGGGGTATGCTGTCCCACATTCATTCATTGCACACCACTTGAGAATTTCCTGTTTGGCAGCACAATGCAAATGTTCCATGATGTGGTTTGGATTTGTGTCCTCTCCAAATCTCATACTGAAATGTGACTTCCAATGTTGGAGGTGGGGCCTGGTGGGAGGTATTGAATCTTGGGGGTGGATCCCTCATGAATGGCTTAGCACCATCCCCTTGGTGATAAGTGAGTTCTCGCTCAATTAATTTATATGAGATCTGGTTGTTTAAAAGTCTGGGACCTCCCCTGCCTCACTCTGTTCCTCCTGTCCTCGCCACATGACCTGCTCGCTCCCCATGGCCTTCTGCCATGATTGTAAGATTCTTGAGGCCCTCACCAGAAGCTGAGCAGATGCAAAACTATGAGCCAATTAAACCTCTTTTTTACTATATATAAATTACCCAACCTCAGGTATTCATTTATAGTGATGCAAGTATGGGCTAATTCATTCTACCTCCATTAATCATGATCTCAGTTTCAAAAACCAATCCATTTTTGACTAACCAAAATAAAGATCAGGCTGGGCATGGTGGCTCACATCTGTAATCCCAGCACTTTGGGAGGCTGAGGCCAGTGGATCACTTGAGGTCAGGAGTTCGAGACCAGCCTAGCCAACATAGTGAAACCCTGTCTCTACTAAAAATACAAAAAAACCCCTCAAAAACAACAACAACAACAACAACAAATTAGCCAGGCATGGCGGCACACACCTGTAGTCTCTCAACTACCTGGGAGACTGAGGCAAAAGAATCGCTTGAACCCGGGAGGCAGAGGCTGCAGTGAGCCGAGATTGCACCACTGCACTCCAGCCTGAGCAACAGAGTGAGACTCCATCTCAAAAAACAAACAAACAAAAAAAACGTGAAATAAAGATCAGTGCAAGGGAAAAGCTAGTCCATTTTATGATGATTTCCCACATTTAAAAGAGAAGATCAGATAAAATAGCCAGAATAGTCAAAATCCTAGAAGATAGTAAAGGAAATTTGGCTTTAGTTCGTTTAAAGGTAACACATGGGGCATTTTGCCTTCAGCAGAAAGCACACGTAAACAAGGCACATAACTGATTAATGAATAAACAACTTTCATTTTAGGTAGGGACCAGGAAGTAGCAGTTTGTTTGGCAGTAAGTTTTTGAGAAATAAACTTGTGGACTGACAGCTACATTATTCAGTATGAAAAGAATTTTCACGGAGAGCAAACACTCATCTATTTTCCCGCATTTGAAAATATTTTCTGTTAGTGAAACAGTTTATTAACATTCCCCTAGAGAAAAGCATGCTATGCAAACTTTAAGAGTCAGACTTGCATTGCAAAATTCTTAAAAACATGCTCAAATGAAGATTAATCACCCTCATTCAATGACACCAAGACAAAAGTGAGGCGAAGAAGAAAGCACGTCTTATATTTTTGATGGTTTTAGGTTTTTCTTCATTTCATTGTTCTGTGGATTCATTCCCGTTGGATTTGTATAAAAGTATTGGTCCACAACAGATGGAAACTTAAAGCAAAACAAACAAACAAAGCTAACCTGGCCCTTCAGCAGAGATACTTTGAGACACATTGTACTATGGAATAAATTGTGTCCCCCACCAAATAGATATGTTGAAGCCCTAACCCCCAGTGTGTCTGTATTTGGAGTAAGGAAGTAATTAAGGTTAAATGAGGTCATAAGGGTGAAGCCCTAATTCTATAAGATTAGTCTCCCTATAAGAGGAGACTCCAGAGTGCCTATGTGCTCCCTTTTTCCCTCTCCCTCTCTCATTGTGAACATGAGATGATGCAATGAGAAAGTGGTAGTCTACAAGCCAAGAAGAGAGCCCTCACCTCACCAGAAACCTAATTGGCTAGCACCTTGACCTTGGACTCCCCAGCCTCTAGAACTGTGAGAAAATAAATGTCTGTCCTTTAAGCCACCAAGATGGTGGTATTTTCTTATGGCAGCCCAAAGTAACACACGCTGGCTTATAGGGTCATCGTGATGTCACTGCTGCTGTCCTGTGATTTGCCTTCAACTCAAGAAAGCCATGTTGGAGATTGTGTGTGAGAGAATAAAAGAGAAGCTCTTTTCTGTAAGACTGAAAAAAAGTGTCTCCGAAGTGGAATGTTTTGATGATGTCCTGGGTTTTGACTTCAGCTTTCATGGGGGGAAATACACTAGGATAAATTGAGAATATTCACAATGCTTTAAATAGGGAGAAATATGCTGTTGAATAATAATGCCAATGCTAAATAGATGATAACAAATTGTAGTTTTTAAGAATGCTTGTGACCCTCATTTGAACCAGCGTTCATAGAGGTTGAAACAGTGAGCTTTTAATTAGGGTGAATGGAAAGCAAAATTATTATTGAACAATTGACTGCAATTCTAGTATAAGACATTTGTTATTATCTATCACAATGAAAGAAGAAAAGAACTTCTATTTTGATCAAAAGACTCAGGGAACTAAGAAGAGATTTAATCTAACTGTACGTTTTGTGTATTTGATACAAAATTGAATGCGAAATTGCTTCTTTTGGAGTGATTTTGTAGTGACACATTCAAACTTTAGAGAAGTGAGACCTGATGGCCTGGGGAAATAAAAATATATAATTCTTTTTCTGTGAGGTACAGAATATGCTGAGTTGCTCCAAGGTTTTGAATTTTGTTGATTAGTTTCTCCTTCTAGCTTGATCCTTCCTGTGACTTGTCACAAGCATTCATAAGACTTAGTTTAGGATCAGGGGTAGAGTCTGCAGACAGGATATCCAGCATTCATGTCTCTGTTGAATAGCATTCAACTGTATGTATGTATATACTCTAATTTATGTATGCAGTCTACCACTGATGGATATTTATATTGATTTCCTTATTTATTACTAATGCAAACACAATTCTATTTATATGATCATAAATGTCTCTTAGTGCACATGTACAAGAGTTTTTAAGGATATGTTTCTAGAAATAGAATAAATTGGTAGTGGTATATTATGTGCAAGTTTACTTTTAGTAGATAAGGCTGAAGAGTTTTCTAAAGTGGATGTTCAATAGAATGACCGTTAATTCTTATTATCAATCTGTAAATTATCTTAGATTACCTTGTGAATAATAATAGTTTTTTCTAATCCTTAGATTTAAAATTTTTTTTGCCTTGTCTTCCTGCATTTGCTATGAACTTCCAGTACAGTGTTGAAAAAGTGGTAACTGCGAACCCTCTTGTATTGTTCTTAATAGTAAAGGAAACACTTTCAGTATTTTGCCTTTAAGAGTGATGTCTGATGTAGATTTATTTTTTATAGAAGTCTATTATCAGGATAAAGAAATTTCTATTTCTAGTTTGCTTAAAGTTTGTTATTTTTTAAAACAATCTTATCATTTATATATATATCAACAATTTCATATCAACAATTTAAATCATACAGAAAAATACAAAGAATAATTTTTTTTTTTTTTTTTTTTTTTGAGACGGAGTCTCGCTCTGTAGCCCAGGCTGGAGTGCAGTGGCCGGATCTCAGCTCACTGCAAGCTCCGCCTCCCGGGTTCACGCCATTCTCCGGCCTCAGCCTCCAGAGTAGCTGGGACTACAGGCGCCCGCCACCTCGCCCGGCTAGTTTTTTGTATTTCTTTAGTAGAGACGGGGTTTCACCGTGTTCGCCAGGATGGTCTCGATCTCCTGACCTCGTGATCCGCCCGTCTCGGCCTCCCAAAGTGCTGGGATTACAGGCTTGAGCCACCGCGCCCGGCCCAAAGAATAATTTTTAAAACCACTTCATTCCCCATCATAAAGATACCTCTGTTAACATCTTTTGTCACATTTTACTTTTTAGTATGAAAAATCTTAAATGTAAAGCAAAGTAGAAAAAATAGTATTAAAGAACCATCATATACCAATCATTTGATTTGATTGGCATTTTGCCATGTTAGTTTCATATGTTTTTTAATTCCAAAATATTTTAGGGTAAATTTAAGCTATTATGACATTTCACACTTATTTTGTATTTACTTTGTTATACAGCTCTTAAAATAATGATATTTTCTTATATGGCCATAATACCATGATTACTTTTAGCAAAATTAACAAAATTTAATATAATCTATGCATTCTCAATAAGTGAAAATTTTTTCTCAGGGCTGTGTGTGACAAAAAAACTTAATTGTTTTCATATGAAAAACACAGCTATCCATATAGTGCACAAGAAGATATACAGTATAACTGTGATATTAAAACTTCTTTTGGGATGCAGTTAGAAAAACAATGTCTAAAATATTGCTTGGGAGGTAATAATGAAAAAATAGTTGAGAAACACTGATATAATCTAATATATAGTTTCTATCCAAATTTTCCCAATTTTCCACAAAAGATCCTTTTAGTTGATGTTCACATGCTGGGTATAGGCCCTTAGTAAGACATGTGTATCACAAATATTTTCTTTCGTATTTCTTGCCTTTGCTTTTTAATTTTTCTAATGGTGTATTTTAGAGACCAACACATTTAAATTTTGATGACATTCAATTTATCAATTTTTTATTATTATAGTGTTTGCTTTTTGTATCCCATTAAAAAATCTTTGCTTACCCTGAGCTGGCAAATATTTTCCTCTAGATGTCTTATAGTTTTAGCTTTTACATTTAGGTCTATAATCTATCTAGGTCAGTAATAAATTTTGGTGTATGATGTGAGGTATGGACGAACATTCCTGTTTTTACATGGGATATCCAGTTATTCTAGCACCATTTGTTGATAAGGCTTACTTTTCCTTCTTGAATTGCCTTGGCACCTTTTGTTGATCATCAATTGACATATAGGTATGGATCATTTTCTAGATTCTCTACTTTGTTGAGTGGATCCGTGTGTCTATCCTTATGTAACTATTGCATTGTTTCGTTTATTGTAGCTTTATAGTAAGTCTTAAAATTAGATAATGGGAGTCCTCCAACTTTGTTCTTTTTCAAAATTGTTTGCATATTCTACATCCTCTGCATTTCCTTATAAACTTTAGAATTAGCTTATTAATTTCTACAAAAAGATTGCTGAAGTTTTGATAATTGTTACATTGAATTTATAGATTTATTTAGGGTAAATTAAGATCTTAACAATATTTCATCTTGTACACACTATAAATGGGATATATTCTATTTGTATTTTGATTAACTTACTGGCAAAACAAACACACAAAAATACCAGTGTTTTCCTCAATTTGTGGCAAAGATGTGTATCTGATGCGAGTCTATTTGGTTCTGAAAATTCCGGGGTACTTCTTGAGGGCTAACAAAGTATGAGTGCTGGGCTTTCTCTCCCACTGTCCAAACTACGTAGCTACATTGGCAGCTTGGGACTAAAAAAGGACCAGAGTTAAGGATTTGTACCTGCACTGCATGCTGGCTTAGATTTCCTTTCTACAGACTTAGGAGATTCAATTAAAATATGAATGTTATGAAAAAGCCTCTTAGTACTAATCTTACCCAGAACTATTCATTCTGCCCTTTATATACAATAATGCTGTGAAATACCCACTCTCAGTGAAGCAGGTGGCAAAAAATGTGCAGTGTCTATCTGGATGTGGCTTTCCATCTCTTAAAGTGCACAGAACAGGAACTTGGAAATAAGGCTCGTTTGGATGTTTGGTTGAATTCAATGTCATCTACTACTGGGAACACACTGATCTCCCACTCAGTGGCACAGTGTATCTTCAAATTTTAGACACCAATCAAATTTTTCCCATGAGAAGGACCTAATTGCATAATATTGAAATGTCAGTAGGGACACAGCTCAGCTATCATTCGTTGATGTTATTGTTTGTATCCCCTCCAACAGTGACACAGTAGCTACTTATTTACTTTCTGCCCTTGTTCTTTATCTGAACTCAACAAGCATTAGTCTTTAACTTTACTCCAAGTAGAAATTGTTCAAGCAGCAAAGATTCACCCCATCTTTTATAATGTAGCAGGTTTCAACCTGGAGCTATTTTCTCATAAATAAGAGCAAGGCTTTTGTTTTATAGATAGGAAAGGTGCTATTCAATCCGCACTGAAAGTTGTATCACTCTAGGAAGGGCAAAAAATGAGCAAAGGACCAGATGTATTTGAGAATCCTCATGTGTCTGCAGCTGTGCTATGTGCTGGGGATACACCAGTAAACAAGACAGATGTGGCCTTCCTCTCCTCCCAAAACTTATAGGTCACCAGGAAAATAGACAATAAACAAATGTGAGGGAGGCTAAAAGGGAAATTTAGGGTGTTTTACTGACTAGTTCATAGGAAGTCGTAAGTCCTATAGTCTCCTCTAGCTTTGGCCACACTAATTAGCACCGAAACTCATTCCACTAGTAAAGTGACTAGGTTTAAGTTATCGTAACCAACTCACTGGGCTACCTAAGGCAAGTCACTTAAGTTCTACTAGCCTCAGCTCTCTCCTCTGTAACATAAGAGAAAATGCTTTCTGATCTATGAAGCACATATGCTAATGTAAAACCACATGATTTCTAGTCAGAGGTGTAACATTGAGCAGGTCATGGATCATCGAGTTAAAATAAAGGCATGTGGCTTTCTCCCAGTCTGAAGTTGCTACATGAGGGCTATCTGCTGTGAGGTAGGAAGGGATTCTGAGCCTTTGGGTGTGTGGATATAATCTGAAGTATCTCATATCTCGGCTTTAAAATAGGATCACCAAGGGAGCCTTTAAAAAATTCTAATGCCCAGTTCTACCTCAGACTAATTAAATCAGAGCCTATGGGACTGGACCCCAGACAATAGTATTTTCCAAAATCTATCTAAATGATTCTAATCTGCAGCCAGAGTTGGAGAATCTGTGCTATGAGTAACAAAGTCCTTTATCTCTGACTGAGGGGTCTTGTGTCTCCTGCCAGCATCAGTGAAACTGTGGCTTGCTGACTTGTCAGTTTGCAAGCAAGGTGAAATCTTAGGCCCTGAACAGCTCTTGACAAGTAGCTAGAAGAGAGGTTTTCTTTGATTTCTCATGCTTCCTCTTAGTGACTAGAGCCCCATTAGAATTATAGTCAGGTGGCCAGGTGCGGTGGCTCACTCCTGTAATCCCAACACTTTGGGAAGTCAAGGTGAGCGGATTGCTTGAGGCCAGGAGTTTGAGACCAGCTTGGCCAACATGGTGAAACCCCATCTCTACTAAAAATACAAAAATTAGCCAGGAGTGGTGGTGTGAGCTTGTAGTCCCAGCTACTCGGGAGGCTGAGGCGGGAGAATCACTTGAACCTGGGAGGTGGATGTTGCAGTGAACCAAGATTGCACCACTGCACTCCAGCCTGGGCAACAGAGTGAGACTCTGCTAAAAAAAAAAAAAAAAAAAAAAAATTATACCCAGGTATTTCATTCCCCCTTTGATTGACTATGTTTATTTTAATGGTAAACTGGAGGACTGGGGCCTGCCCATGGCCCAGCTCCCTCCCAGTTTGTCTCTTGGGGGCTTGTTTTGTGCAGGGAGTGGGAATTCTCTTTCCCACAGGGTATTAATTTCCTGATCACGCCTACAGTGAGTGGAAAAATCTCTCTACTTCTCGGGTTCATTTAGCAAACCCTTTGGGCTGCTTCATGCTGATCTCTATCATTAATAAAAGTGATATTTGGGCTTCTAATGGTTTTTTCTTTATTATTCATAGTGTAGCAAACAGCATGGGCTTCATATTTGTCTTGGTTCCTCTTGCCCCAGAAGTCTTATTGGGGGAGCATGAAACAGCCTAGGTAAATCCTGAACATACAGTAGGCTTGTATCACAGCTGAAAAACATCAAGTTGGGAAACTCCTATTTTTTATGATGGACTGCAAGCAAACTTGCTTCACCTTTGCCCCAGAGAGAGACAGTCTCTTCATTATACTACTTAGGAAACCTACTCCTTTCTCCAGAGAGACACTATCTTCATTTTCCAAGGCTGTTGACTATACAATCATCCTTGAAAAGATAGTCCAGGAAAAGGGACTCTCTACTTGCAAAGTGTCTCTACTTGTCAGTGTCTCTACTTGCAAAGTGTGTAGAAATATGACAGACCCATGGGGAATTGTCTCCCAACACATCTGCAGATGGTTATGTTTATTTGGATTTAAATTTAACCCTATGAAGCAAAACTCGAGGTAAGACTATGACTATTGTGGTAGCTCTTTTTAAAAAAAATATAATTTGAGGCACATTGGATCTCCTTGATGTCTGGCAGCCTCCAACCCAAGATATTTATCTTATAGCTGTCAAAGGTTTAGTTTTCTGGGAAGCAGATTCTAACATGAAATTTAGGGTGCAGGATATTTTTAAAGGGATGCTCTTGGGATCAACACCTGTGGAAAAAAAGGGACGGAAAGGGAAGGGAAAAGGAGGAAACAGAATTGGGCAAGGAGAAAGTTGACCTGGCATGCAGAACCAACCAGAGCCTTGGCTTACCTAACCAGGAGTTTTATAACTAAAATGACATTTCAGGATTGTTTTCATTTGGGTCAAGGTGGCCAGGTCCTGATACTGATGCATAAATCCATCATTGTCTGTGTGTAGTCCTGGGAAGTGCATGACGTTGGGCAACGGGATCGTCTGTAGCCAAGGAAATTCCTGAAGGGAATGACAGCTGAAGACTGTCTGCTGGCCTCCAGAAACTGGGATAAGTCCTTCCTTGAAGTAGAGTCTGGGTTATACATCTTCTAGTGTCTACTATGATAGTAAAGGTTGGAAAACAGCACTGGACTCACTGATTAATGGTGGTCATTTCTCTTGCAGTAACATTTCTAAGTTTATGGACAGTTGAGTGGACATTACATTACATAGTTATGAATGTCTTGTTAGTCTGGAAAAATCTAGAAGGAACTTAATGAACTGACTGTGTGGCAGGTGGCAGCTCAGGACATTGTTACGCTTGGAGGCCCCCTGCTTGGAGGCCCCCGCTGCTTGGAGGCCCCCTATTTAGAAATTGGGTGAGTGGTAGAACTGCGCCAAACCTCAGAGGGGCCCATTTTTCTCATGGATTTTAGATTCTATGACTAATTTAATCTAGAACAAAACCAAACCACTGGCTAAAACCAAAAGCCACCATCGCTTAGGGTAGAGTTGTAGTGCTCAGTTTTTCTTCTGATGTTTTCTGCCTCTTTGAGTGAAAAAATATCTGGGTGAGGGGGTGGTGGTGGCAGTTGATATTTGGCAATCCACATAACTGTCATTTTAAATCCCATTTAGCTTCACCATTCTTACCATGGCTTTCCTGTGCTGTTGTTTGCATGTCTATGGTTGAAGTGCAACAAATATACATTGGATGTATAAATTATAATTAATCTCTTATTTTTATCTTCTTGCAGGAAAACTCTATTCTTGCTCCACTATCAGCATCTGATATGTCTATGTATAGAAAACAATTTAGCAAAGAGAGTCTCTAATGATGCTAAATAATGCTGGGGGATTTTTTCTGGAGTAATATTACTAGAAACTTAACACATAGCTGTGCATAAGCTACTTGCATGTTGTATCTTAACTCCTTACAACAACTCTGCAAAGTAAATAGTACTATTGCCATATTCTAAATGAGGTTGTTACCTGTCTTTGGTCACGTGGCTTGGTAGGGATGACATGATGACATATTCTAGTCCAACAACAGAGGTCTATGAAATACAGTTTTATTTTATATTGACAGCTTTATTTCTATTATGAGCTTTAGAGTCTATAGGGCGGTGAAAAATGTAATCTCAGTTACTTTGGAGGTTTTCCCTTTTCCCAAGCATGTGTCTTATTTTAGTGGAAGAGGGTGCTACATGGCAGTAAAGGCACTGTTGAGGAAGGAAGCATGAGCCTCCATGTAATCATCTATTCCTGCTGGATCTGCTGAGATATGCTTTTGTCTCTGTGGTTTTCAGTTGTTAGTCCATGCAAGATGCCACATTTCACTTAGTAGTCTTTCCAGGGGTGCTAGCTCTCAATGCCATATTTCAGCTGCTCTTGCTTACCAAGAAAATATTCTATTGTTCTTGTAGCATCTGCCTGGACATCCCATGCAAACATTTTTTACTCTAGGGTCTTGCCACTTTACCTGCTTTTGCCTGGGAAAGTAGGGCAAGATCCCCTTTGCTCTCAGACTTGCCCAAATTGTCTTCTGGTTTCTGTCCTCCCTCTTTCTCCAATTGTCCCTCAGGGAAGGGCAGGCACAGGACTTAGAGACATTCTGCTTTCCAGAGAACAGCACCTTCCCAATCTATAAACAGAGAACAGCACCTTCCCAATCTGTAAACTGTATTTGCTTCCTTACTGATTCTTTCCTTATCAATGTCCCAAGGGATTGATAAGGAATCTTTTATTTTTTAAACATTACTTGTTGAGATATAATTTACAGACATTAAAATGCACAGATTTTAAGTATGCAATTCAATAAGCTTTGACCAGTGTTTACAGTCATGTAACTCATACCCATATTACAATATAGAACATTTCCATCACTCTCCAATATTTTTTCATGCTCCTTTCCAGTTGATCCCCATCCCCAACCACTTTTCTTATTTTTATCAGTATATATTAGTTTTGGCTAGATTTGTAACTTCATATCAATGGAATCACATAATATGTACTCTTGTATCTGGCTGTTTTCACTCAGCATCAGGTTTTTGAGATCCCAGAAGTATTTTTAATCTCGTTATTAAGCCACCATGCTTTATCTATTCCGTAAGGCCCCTCAAAGCTGCTTAGGACTCTACAGTCCCAAAGCCTGAACTTTTAAAATTCAAACGCTTTTCTTTGCTCTTTTCCTATATCATCTCTTCCCTTTGACTAAAATTTATCTATTTAAGCGGGGAAAGGTCAAGAAGTACCAGGAAATGCAGAGGGAACCTTATCAATAGCTCCAAGAATAATCCCAGCACAGAGTTAAGAGCAGAGTCAGGATTTCAATTTATTACTTTCTGACCCTGGAACATCTGCTCTTCACAATTACCCCAAAGTTGTCTTGAAAGATTTAAAAATTGACTGCTAAGAAGAGGGAGAAAAGTGGAGTGTTACATTGAAATACAAGTTGCTGTTCACTGGAGGCAAGTGTTTCAGAAGGCTTAATCTCACCAATGAGAACTTTCACAAATGATCTTTTTTTGTTTAGTGCCCATTGAATTGTACCAATGGTAGCTTATCTAGGGGTTTAGTCCAAAAATTTTTTTTGCCACTTGCCTCCAGTGAACAGTAACTTGTATTTTAATGTAACTCTCCAGGTAGTTAGTGGCTCTGTCACTGTCTGTGTGGCTGTCAGAAAGTTTTATTGCTTTTCCAAGCCTCACGTCCTGCCATGCTAAAATTAGAGGATTACAGTAAATGATCACTAGGCTTCCTTCTAACTCAAAATCACAGTGAATCAATGTTTGTAGTGCCCAGCAAATGAGCAAATGGTGTTCACATAACCTAAGGATCCTGCTAAAGACATAGGATGTGCTTGCTGCATGAACGACATGGAGGATTACAATTGTGTTTTCTGCTTCTATAAGGAATGGCATATTTATTCTTTGGATCCACCACAATAAGCCTGAAACAGGAGGAGATGAAAATGGCTTCAGTATATTTTTAGGTTTTTATTAAATAGTACTAGCTATGGATTGATAGAAACAAAGCTATGGTCCTCTTGTCTGAAAGTACAATAATGTGAGTTTTGAAATAAATTCAATTTTGGTGACAGCAACAATTAAATAAAAAAAAAAATAGTAGTTTGCAGTGCTATAGAATGGTCTAATTCTTCCAAAGGACGTGGCTGTACCAAAGCTTAATTTTGAGGTTACCTAAATGAAAATATCACGGCTCTCTCATCTGTAATAATAACAAGTCAGTATGTACCCAGAATTTCTATACTATATTTTAGAACATTTCAAAAATACCATTATTATTCCATTACAGTAAATATTTAAGGAAATGTTGGTGTATTATTGTCCCCAGTGAAGATAAGTAACTCACTCAAGGTCAGAAAGCTATTTAGTGGAATGTTTTAACTACTATACACAGGAATTTACTTGGATGTCATTTCGGGATACATTTTTACATACCTTACTCCTCCTGAATTGAGTTATAATTTTTGTCTGTTTCTTTTATTTGTTTGGTCATAAGATTTTGTTTGAGAGAAGTATTTGTTCTACTGCTAATTTTGGGGGCGGGGGAGGGAAGCCATCACAGTTTAAAATCTTCCGTAAAAAGAATTATGGAGAGGAAACAGATATGGTTTTACTTTATGGAATCTCAAAAAAAAAAAAAAAAAGGCCAAATCAGCTTATGCTGAAATCCTACCTTTGGCATCCTGAAGAATGACATGAGTAATAGATGAAAATTGTTAAAATTTAATGATTCCCTGAGATTCCAGGGAATGAATGTTTTTGTCTGTTCAGGCTGCTATAATAAAATACCATAGATTGGGTAATTTATAGATAATAGAAGTTTAGTTCTCACAGTCCTGGAGGCTAAGAAGTTCATGATCAAGCAGATTCATTGACTGGTGAGGGCTCACCCTCTGTTTCAAAGAGAGCGTCTTCTTGCTGTGCCCTTACATGACATAAGGGACAAACCAGCTCCCCAGAGCCTCTTTTATAAGGGCAGTAATCTCATTCATGAGGGCAGGTGACCTAATCACCTTCCAGAGGCCCACCTCTTAATGCCACCCCATTGAGGATTAGGTCTCAACATATGAATTTTGGGAGGACACAAACATATAGACCATGGCAGATGATGGAAGAAGATGTACTGAGCTCATACTCAAAGTTTCTAAGTTTTCATTCAGGCAATTACGTTGCCACTTGTTCTATGCATTCTCATGATGCCCTCCATTTGTAAAGTGTTTTCTCCAGAGAAGCATCCCCAAGGAACACTGAGGCACATAGCATGCAGGGCTCCCCATAGGAAATAACTCTTTACCCACGTCCTTTGTTCTGACACTCAAAGCAGCTCTGGGCAGACAAAGCCTCATTCCAAGAAGTATCTTCACAGCAACTGTCAATAAGGACAATCACCAGGTTTCAAATAAAGGCCAACCCAGGGGCACCTGACACAATCCTCCTCCTCCCATTGCCACATGCCAGCAGGTGGGCCTTCTCTGGAGTAACATAAAAACCTAAACAGAGTAACTCATCTGAAATGATTTGTAATAATAAAATGGTGCCCAAAGAGCCTTATGGAAACATCTGAAGTTCCAAGGCAGGTGTTATCCTAGGCTTGTGGGGGATAACTTTGCAGAAGACTGGCCTAGTTATTTAAGTCAAGTAGGCCCAGCTGTTTTGCATTTGAGAGTGCAGACTGCCTAAAGAAACAGATCAGCAGAATAACTTGGGGTTTTAGTTCAGTAACTTTAAGATTTTTCAATATCATATCATGATCTGATTTCTCCTTCCAGAGATAGGGACCAAAGCGTAACTACTTCTCAGCACCAAACAAATGCATTGACAAGTTAGTAGGAAAGAGAGAATAAATCACTGATTGGTGTGGCAGAGAAGGATTCCTTACAGTTTACTTCAAAACCAATATTTAAAGGATTTTTGTTAGACAAAAAGTTTCCTAGAAAATATTATTATGGGGGCCTTATTTACTATATTCTTGTTGTAATGCAAAATAAGTGATTTTAGCTATAACCTGACTTAGGGAAATGGTGAATGGACAGTGAGTGGGAATGTTGGTATTTATTAGCCATTTGGTATAATGGAAAAAGCATTGAACTTGGAAATTAGAAGAGCTGGATTTGTTATGAGTTAATCATGAGACCTTGGATAAGTCACTTAGCCCAGTGAATCTCAAACTGTAGTGATTCTGAAAAAAAAAATCACATGGAGAACGTGTTTAAAACACAGATTCCTGGGATAGGGCCTGAAATTCTGCACTTCTAACAAACTCCCAGGTGATGCTGACACTGCTGATCTGGGGGCCACACTTTGAGGAGTAAGGGAGTCTTAGGCTCTACTCTCCTTATTTTTAAAAGGAATCTACCATGTTAGATGACTGCATAGGTCTCTTCTGGCCCTGTAAAATTCTCTGAGGCCCAATTTTGTTTCACTTGTCCTTCTGAAAGTGTCTGCGATTTTTCTTTCTAATGGAGATGGCTAATGGTAGGACATAAATTAGATTACTGAGGGAGAAGCTGTCTTAGGGAAATTTTGTTGTTATACCTAAGGTAATACCTAAAGGTATTAACCATTAGGAACAGGTGCCTACTTAAATATTTTACATAACGTTTGAGTCTCCTAAGTGAAATGGAAAGAATCCTCTGGAAGGCTTCAGTTTAAGTCCTGACTGTCACTTCCTAGCCCCATCACCTTAACCTTTCTTAGTTTCTTCATCCATAAAATGGGAAAACCAATTCCAAATCCTTCCTGTAGTGTTGGTCCCTAGAATATGCACTGAAAAGCACCTTGTAGGTTGGAAGGAGCCGTGCAAGTGTAAGAAATGGCTGTGTGCCAGGTGTGGTAAGTAGAGATCACAACACAGAGGCACTGAGCTGGTTTCAGGGTGATTCACTAGTGGCCATGTGGTTTTCTAACACCACTCTACAAACAGCATGGATCTTTGTTCCAGCTCTGTATCTTAGTTTGTCCACAAGAATGTCTGTTACCTACTTTGTATAGGCCTGGCACTGAAAGGAGAAATAAACAATCAAAAGCTAGTAACTGTATGAGTCACAGAAGCAGAACCACTATGAGTAGTATGAAAGAAGAAATTTATTATAAGAATTAGACCTTATCAATGGGGGAGGAACTGGGGAAGCAAACATTGGACAACAGGAGGTGGGCGCTCAGGGGTCAGGGGAAGGTCACTCATCAGCCCTGGCATTGGTGAATGAGAGCTTCTGGGCAAACTCTGGAGCTTTGCAGCTCCAGTGGCTGGAGTCAGACCATAGAGAGGAGCTGGTAGAGCTGTCATGGGAAGTTGTTGGCTCTTTGTGGCCACTACCTCTGTAAGTTTGTAGGGCAGCAACTTGTAGTGGGCCTGGGATTGCTGCTGGTCAGCAGGGGCTGAAGAGCTGAATGTGGAGGCAAGGAGAGTGAGGAGCAGCTGGCCCCACAGACAGCTCTGCATCTGTGTCTCGCCACCTCTAGCCAACAATGACCTTCAGAATGCAATGGATGCTGCTTCCCTTCTGTCTCCCAAATCTTGTATAGTCTTGCCTTTGGCCAACTCTCACTATGAACCATGTAGGAAAAGAGATTCTGGAAAACTTCATTCCTGACATACAAAATTGACCATAGAACAATCCAGCACACTATCTGACAGCATTTCTGATGCATATACTGACTGAATAACAGGGTATCATCTTCTCCTAGGGGGACAGGTCATTCATCTCTAAAAGAGATAGAAAACAGCACTGTTTCTGAAGAATAAGATGCATCACTCCCCTGAATAATACATTACAGTCATTTAAGCATCTTGAGAATGCACACACATGTGTAAAAAGTATTTATAAGGCCTTATTTGTGTAGGTGTACACACACACAATCACAAAATACAAGCAATCTCCAGAAGTAACCAATGGAAGCTCACATGGCTCTCATCCCCACAGGATGGCCTAGCAGAACCTGGAATGCAGGGAGCGCCAGTACCTGCTGTTAGAAGTGGGGAACGGCTCTGCATGTGGCACCCGGAGAGTGTTTCCCCAGTGTGTGAATAGCAGATAAGGCAGAAAGAGGCAACAATGTGTGGTGCCTAGACTGTTGGTCCTCATTACTTGCAGATGCCATGTTTATAAATGTACCTACTTGGTAAAGTTTCTTTGTAACTCTCAAATCAATACTGGAGGTGCTTTTGCAATCATTCACAGATATGCTTAAGGTGGTGAAAAATGTTACTCACTCAATGCACACCCCCTCAGCTGAAGTCAAACAATGTCACCTGTTTGTCACTCTGGCTTCTTGTTTCAACTCTCAGACTGTAAACAAGTGTACTTTTCATGGTCTCTTTAGTGCCACATTTTTCACATTTTTTGCTTTTTGTAGGTGATTTTGCTGCTTAAAGTGGCCCCCAAGCATAGTGTTGAGGTACTATCTAGTGTCCCTAAGCATTTTAAGGCTTTGATGTGCCTTTTGGAGAAAATACCTATGCCAGGCATGAGTGATAGTGCTTTTGAAAAGGAGTTCAATGTTAATAAATCAACAATATATATTAAATAAGGTGTCTTTAAATAGAAACAAACATAAGATAAGGTCATGTATTGATCAGTTGATAAAAATGTTGTGATCGGAGACTCACAGGAACCTGTATTTCCCCTAGGAATACTGCTTCAGTATTCAGTCATGCAGTATTCAAGTATTCATGATGACTTCTTAACTACCGCAAATAATGAGATTCACCAGTACATCTCTAAAAGGAAGGATGAATTACTTTCTGCCTCTCAAAAAGGCATACATACAATGAGGAAAGGCAGATCCCAATCAGTCAGCCTTTTGTTGAGGTCTAAAATGATATTCTTAGTTTAGTGCTTTTCCAGCCCATTGCAATGCACATATGCCTGGGGTGATTGCCCTGTAAACCTTATCAGCAAATTATGCTTTAGTATGAATGAATCCCCGGTATTTTCCTGAGATCAGGTTATTATAGGGATTGCAGAGCAGAGAGTTTGAACTTGGCTAGTTGAAGCTGGTTCAGAAAAGATTCCACATGAATGGGGAGGGGTTGAAGCAAAAGGAACTTGAGGTCCACAGACAACATTTTGTTTTATTTTTTAAAATTTCATATCTTAACCGTATTGAAGAATATGTTATTCCCTTCTATTCACCAGCAGATTGTAAACTCCTTAAGAATCAGACATTAAAGGGTATTAAATATTTGGAACTTTCCTATATATATGTTTTAAAGAAAATTATTTTTGAGCCAATATTTGCTTACATTATCTGCATAATATCTGTGTATTTGTCACTCTCTTGCTCTAGGTCAGCCTTCTCTGATGTCTGAATAGAACCTCTTTGGGATTACACAAACAAGAATAGCCATAGGGGAAAAATGTGCTTCATATATTAAATGTATAATGTTTTGCTATTCACAGAAGAATATTGAGGAAAAGGGAAAAGAAATATCAAATTTGAGACATGGTTTCCTTTTTTCCTTTCTTAGTCCTTATCTCCCATTCTACCATTAGTTTTCCTTTTTTTCACTTTTTAAATAAATTTGTTTAGTTTTAATTTTTGTGTGTACATAGTAGTTGTATATATTTATGAGCTACATAAGATGTTTTGATACAGGCATACAATGTGAAATAAGCACATCAGGAGAAATGGGGTATCCATCCCCTCAAGCATTTATCCTTTGTGTTACAAACAATCCAATTACACTCTTTATGTTATCGTAAAATGTACAATTAAATTATTATGAACTATAGTCACCCTGTTGTGCTATCAAATCCTAGGTCTTATTCATTCTTTCCATTTTTTATACCCATTAACCATCCTTACCTTCCCCTCATCCCCCACTACCCTTCCTAGCCTCTGGTAACCATCCCTCTACCCTGTATATCCATGAGTTCAATTGTTTTGATTTTTAGATCTCACAAATGAATGAGAACATGTGATGTTTGTCTTTCTGTGCCTGTCTTATTTCACTTAACATAATGACCTCCAGTTCCAACCATGTTGTTGCAAACGATTATATTTCATTTTTTTTATGACTGAGTAGTACTCCATTATGTGTATGTACTGCATTTTCTTCATTCATCTGTTGATGGACACTTAGGTTGCGTCCCAATCTTAGCTAAACAATGCTGCAACAAACATGCAGATATCTCTTTGATATACTGGTTTCCTTTCTTTTGGTTGTATACTCAGCAGTGGGATTCCTGGATTGTATGGTAGCTCAATTTTTCGTTCTTCTGAGGAACATCCTAACTGTTCTCCATAGTGGTTGTACTAATTTACATTTTCACCAACAGTGTATGAGGGTTCCCTTTTCTCCACATCATCTGCAGCATTTGTTATTGCCTGTCTTTTGGATATAAGCCATTTTAACTGGGGTGAGATGATATCTCATTGTAGTTTTGATCTGCATTTCTCTGATGATCAATGATATTGAACACCTTTTCGTATGCCTGATGGCCATTCATGTCTTTTTTTGAGACATGTCAATTCAAACCTTTTGCCCATTATTTAATTGGATTATTAGATTTTTTTTTTCCTATGGAGTCCTTTCAGGTCCTTTTATATTCTGGTTGTTAATCCCTTGTCAGATGGGTAGTTTGCAAATATTTTCTCTCATTCTGTGGGTTGTCTCTTTAATTTGTTGATTGCTTCTTTTGCTGTCCAGAAGCTTTTTAACTTGATACGATCCCATTTGTCCATTTTTGCTTTGATTGCCTGTGCTTGTGGGGTATTACTCAAGAAATTTTTGCCCAGACCAATGTCCTAGAGATTTTCCCCAATGTTTTCTTGTAGTAGTTTCCACCATTTATTTTCTTCTGATATAACAATATTTCAAATCTTCCAATGTGCTATATGGTCACTTATTTCTGGGTCTTGCAAAGCTGACACCTTGTCATGACGTATGCTTTTCTATAGCTTCCTTAACCTCTTAACTGCTCTTTGTTTTTAGATCTCAACCTAGATTTCCCCTCATTAAACTTACGAGGCTCCCTAAATTTTCATTAGGTGTGGCACTGTGAACTTCTCATATAATATCCTCATGTAGCACTGTATGTTTCTTATAGACTAGCACTCCTCACATGGGATCAAAGTGCTCTGCTTACTCTGAGTTCTCTACTGGGCTAAAGTCTCAAAGATTTGGGAAAGGTTTATCTTGGTTAGCACTGTGAGCAGTAGTTGTGTGATAGGCATGGGGTACATTATGGTTGAATAGATAAATAGCTACATGTCTCTTTCAATTTTGACTCTGAAAAAAAGGAAAGATTTCATATGGGCTTTTCTAGCCCCCTGATAAGAGCCTCTCAGTGTTATTCACTGTTTCCATCCCTTGAGTCTATGCATGTTAATTTAAACATCGTAGCTGTATTTTATAGACAGGTATAGCTTTGTAACAAACAATCACAAAATCTTAGTGGTGTACTGACATTTTTTGTGTTCATGTTAGCTGAAGAAGCTGTACTTTATACTTTTATTCTGAGAGTTGGTTGTGGTGAATTTTTCCTTGTGGTTCATTTTCTGACCCAAGTTAACGGGTTAACAGTTATAGAGGAGACTTCTGCTCATGGTAAACCACGCGAGCAACTCTGAAGCCTTTGCTTATGCCACGTGTACTAACACCCTATTGGTTTAAACAAAGGGCAGGTGAAGAATGGGAACTATTCTACCCCTCTGGGTCAATGTTGACAAGTTTCCCTCTTCTGGAGGAAGGGCACAGATGAGGTTCTCCAGTATAACAATTTTGCTTTACATCTTGGGAAAGTATGAAAATAGATGTTTTGTAATAATATTGTAATAGTATAAGGAATTGGTGGGCCCTGTCCTACATGAAAATTTCCAAGACATCTCCTCTCTGGGTAACTAAAATGTCCCTAAGCAGAGGCCTTCCAGAGAAATAGTTATTAAAACACAAAAGCAATGAAGGACTGCTTTAAACTGAGAGCACCATCTGCAAATAGCTCACCAAACCATTTAATTCGGACGACTGGCATTTTATGAACATGAACTGTGGATCTTCCCATGACCATGGCTATACCAATGGTGAGGTTTGGCAAAATGTATTTGAGTTCGCCAACAGGATTGATAGCATTAATTCCTATCAGGAAGACTTTCTCCTGTGGATTTTATTGTTTTTAAAATTTAAATCTTTTTTTTTTTTGTCTGGAATTTACTTCTGAATGTGGTGCAAGCCAGGGATTCAATTTTATTTTCTTCAAAATGTATAGACAGATGTGATAATACCATTTATCTCTTTTCCTACTGAATTAAAATACTTTATCCCATCTTATATTTTAATATATTTACTGAAGTACATTTCTGTGATCTCTATTACACTCCACCACTTTATTTGCACATCTCTATGCCAATACTATATTATTTTGACTACCCTGGTTTGATAGTATGTTAATAGCTAAGATAAGCACTCCCATATATTCTATAACCTTCTCTATAATAATTTTCCTGGGTGTTTAGACTTATATGTACTTTAATATATATTATGTACTTAAAATTCCCATTGGGATTATAATTAATATTGCACTAAATTATGTATTGATTTTAAGTGAATGAATTTTTGTGATACCAAGTATTTCCATTAAAGAATATGTATGTCTTATGAAAAAATGCTTATCATTACTGATCATTAGAGAAATGCAAATCAAAACCACAATGGGATACCATCTCATGCCAGTTAGAATGGCGATCATTAAAAAGTCAGGAAATAGCAGATGCTGGAGAGGTTGTGGAAAAATAGGAACCCTTTTACACTGTTGGTGGGAGTGTAAATTAGTTCAACCATTGTGAAAGATAGTGTTGCAATTCCTCAAGGATCTAGAACTAGAAATACCACTTGACCCAGCAATCCCATTACTGGGCATATACCCAAAGGATTATAAATCATTCTATGATAAAGACACATGCACATGTATGTTTATTGTGGCACTATTCACAATAGCAAAGACTTGGAACCAACCCAAATGTCCATCAATGATAGACTGGATTAAGAAAATGTGGCACATATACATCATGGAACACTATGCAGCCATAGGAAAGGATGAGTTCATGTCCTTTGTAGGGACATGGATGAAGCTGGAAACCATCATTCTCAGCAAACTATCACGAGATCAGGAAACCAAACACCACATGTTCTTACTCATAACTGGGAGTTGAACAATGAGAACACATGGGCACAGGGAGGGGAACATCACACACTGGAGCCTGTGGCGGATGGGGGCCTAGGGGAGGGATAACATTAGGAGAAATATCTAATGCAGGTGACGAGTTGATGGGTGCAGCAAACCACCATGGCACGTGTGTACCTATGTAACAAACCTGCATGTTCTGCACATGTAACCCAGAACTTAAAGTATATATATATATATATATATATATATATATATAAAGAATATGTATGTCTTCCTATTCAGATAGTATTATACCTTTAGTAACAGATGTAAAAGATCAAGGTTTGACTTAGGACAGAGAGAAGGCCAGTGTGGCTGGAACAGAGAACCAGGGTGGAAAGAGGGGAGATGAATGACCATAACCTGGAGGTCATTGTCACTCTTCCACATGACGACTGAAGATTTATTATGTGTTAATGTTAACTTTATTTCTCAGAAGGCATTTTTAAAATCTCCCTTATTTTCAAGTTCTGGAGGAAGCCATACTGCGTGTGTATTTATCCCTTCAAAAGATGTTTTGTTTTTATAACTTGTTAAAGCACTTGTTAAATGTTACCTGAATGGAGACAAAAAATAGAATGGTGGTTTTCAGTGGCTGGGGAGAGAGGGAAATGGAGAGTTAATGTTTAATTGATACAGGGTTTTGGTGTGGGAAGATGAAAAAAGTTCTGGAGATGGTGGTGATGGTTGCACAACAGTGTGAATGTACTTAATGCCACTAAAGTGTATACTTTAAAAATAGTTACAATGGTAAATTTTACGTTATATCCATTTTACCGCAATGAAATAAAGCAAAAGCAGTATGCAATTAGCTGGAGAAGAACCACATCAACCTCTATATGGGGTGTGGAGGCAATATTTGTTTCTTATAGTTAATATATACATATTTTTTCAACAAAACCAAGAGGGTCTGTAGAATACAGTTAATATTTTTAGGGAAATCATGATAGCTGCTACTATATTAATCTTCAAAGAGAAAAGGCAGAGACATTTTAAAAGCTACTATTAGTAGCTTACAAGATTTGTTTATTTCAGTTCTTTTGTATAAATAGAAAATGCACAAGTCTTTGAGTAATAATTTATACTAAATGAGAATAAAATCTATCTAAGACAATACTTTTAATGTATTACCATTGAAATGAAAATCAGCAATGAGAAGTTTCAAAGATTTCATTGATTTCTGACAGTATATTCATAGATGTCAGTTGAAGAACTCTGACATTGACATGTTTCTTATGCTTGCTTTAAGACACATCTTGGAAAATGGCAAAGTAGTGGACACCATTTGTTTCTGGAACCCTTTTATTTCCCTTCTGTATCCAGTCTCTATATTCTGGTATCCCTTTCCTTATCTTTCAAGTGTTCAGTGTCCTTGGTGCTACTTTGATCACTTTGGTCTGATATGCAGCCTAGCATTCAGGAAAGGATGTGTGCTATGGGTTAGAAAGTCCTTTGTTTGAATCCTAGTTTGAATTTATATACAGTTCTATGACCTTGTGCTAGTGAATTAACCTCTCTGAACCTTGGTTTCCTCATTCATGATATGAGGATGCTCCTCTCAGTTACCTTGCTGTTATTACAGTGTTGCTTTGAAAACACCAAACCAGTGCCTGACTTTTCTACAGTATGTGATGTGATCAATAAATGCTATTCTCATCTCTTTACCTGCGCATCCTCATCCAGCCCTCACTTCAAAGACTTGGGTCATTTATTTATCTCTCCTCCTTCTCCTCATTCTCAATCCAACTCCCATCAAAAATGCAATTTCTTCTGTGTGACTAATATTAACTACTTTTTTGTTGAAAAGCAATCTGGACTAAACTAATATACAACGAGGAGGAAAATGACACCTTGTCTGCTAAACTACTTGCTGTGGTTGTTGCATATTAAAAGAAGGTGCTTATAAGCCTGACTATATCTGTAAGTGCAGTAACTTCAAGCGTAATTCAGAGGAGATATTTTGGGGACATTATGGGAATGGAAAAAAACAATTATTGCTCATTTCGAGAATTTTGTATTTTGTTTAACATTTTTAATTAAAGATTTTGGGGTATAATTTCTCTGATAGGTGGTTAGCTATGTCATAGGTCATGGTGTTAAAACTGTAGGGTGGGTGGTTACTGTAGGGTTAGTGAATAATAACAGGTGAATATAAAAATGTATCTAGAAACATTGGGTAGCTGGATATTCGATGGAAAGAAGAAGCTTGGAGCAACTTCATGGAAACAAGGAAGTAGGTCTTTCATCAAAGAGCATCGGAAGAAGGATGAGAAGAGCAAGAGGGAGAAAGGAGACCCATGGCGGCCTCCATTGATCAGGAAGAGTAAAAATGTTTTTGCAAGGATTAGGAGGTAATAGTGCAGTCGGGAGAAAAGGGCTTATAAAATTCATGGCCCTGTTATGGCCATGGCTCTTGGTTATCTTCCTGAGAACCAAAACATGGGTCTCTTCCTCAGTTTGTTCTTGGAGCCCACAGAGTCCAGAGGTCACTTTGCTGCCTTTTAACTCCATACCTCAAGAAGTGTTTTCTTATGATACTATCAGCTCAAGAGGCAATTGGTCTGCATTTTGGATAGATTTCCCAAATCTCACAGTACTGGAGTGAAGAGTTTCCCTTTTTGTCTGGTTTTCAGTATCCCGTTTAGGTGAAGATAGATCAAATCAAACATGTAGCATGTTCTTTTCAGTTGCCGAACAGAGAGAAGTATAATTCAAAATAGAACAAATATATTATTTACTACATAATGTGTTTCCAAGAAAATGGTGCTAAATGGGTGGTCTTGTTGCTACCAGACTTTATCACTCACATTATGCGAAAATGGAAAATAGCAGTGAGCAAAGGGGCAGATGTGAATTTAGAGGAAAATGTATTTGCTTCAGTAATGAGCTCTTTCCTCCCAGTGGAATTTACTACAAGTAGCTCTCTCTAACTGAAAAAAAAAAAATGCAAACTTACTATTGCTCTTTGGTTGTCCGTTCAATGATGACTCAAAGTCATCCTTGACAATTTGATCTTGCAAAATAAGTGGTTACCGTGGAGCTCCTATCCATGGACCATTTCATACATACTTTCATTTTCTAAACTTCAATATTAATAAAAAGCATCCAGAGTCAGTGATTTTTAAGGTTTCAAGAATAATTGCATCTTTGGCTGTGAACATTATAATCCCAATTGAATTATTTTTTTCTTCAGTGATATGATTTTTTTTTTAGTATTTACTTCTAATAATAATTATAAAACTTATAGATTTTTTTTTCACTTCGTTCCACAAAAAAGGTGAAAGCGAAGAAGCTAGGGAACCATATATGTTTATTACTTCTTTTCTTTCTTGGAATTGTGTTAGCTGAAGATGGTTGGCTATACTGAACTCAAATCACTAAATATTAAATTTCTGCCAATTGTGTGCAGGACGAAGTTGTGGAGGTTGGGGGAGTTTCACGGAAATATAGACAATATGTTCTCTGGTCCGAGCTGCTTATGATCAGTGTTAAATCAGAAATCCATAGAACAGGATACTAAAACACCAACTTTTCTTCTTTAAAAATATGCTTTACTCATTTAATCTTCCAGTAATTATGAAGTAGGATTATTCTTATCCCCATTTTATAGATAAAAAGCTGAGGCTCAGGGAGGTTGAGCTAGTTAGTGGCAGAGCTGAGGTTTAAATCCAAGGCATAAACCCAAGGTTAATGCTCCAGTTCTCTAGTCTGAGCTTTTAATCACTCTGCAACGCAGCCTTGCCAAAAGAGGCAAACCCTAATACAACAATAATGATGAGAACAAAAAAACAAAGAATACAAAAACTGAGATATAATCAGTGTTTTATCCTGAGATGAGCTGGAAATTAGTAGACTTTCAATTTCAACTGAAGCTCATCTCTTTAGAATGTTAGTACAGGGAGAAATAAAAAATACCATCTAGTCCAGTTGTCCCATTGCTGGGCACTTAAATAACTGTTTATTGAGGAATGGGCTTTACATACGAGACAACCATGTTCCAGAATATAAATGATGTGTCCAGGGTCATAATTTAATTAAATTGTGGTTTTGTAAGGGATCTGAGAAACATTCTAGAAATTCTCCCAAGCAAAGCTGGAACACAGTCTCTCCATGAAATTCTTTCAGAGACTAGGCTATCCTTTTCATAAAAGTTAATTTCTGAAGAACAATGATACAGTCATGCATTGGGTGCTGTGGGAAAAGAGAACATATAGAGTGTTGGTCCTTTAGCCATATTAACTGACTATAGTAATCCTTATGAATCATTATTCCCATTTTACTACTGAGAAAGCTTAGGTTCAAGAAGTCCCCACAGTTACTCAGTTGTGGCACAGGATGATCTGACAGCAAACCCAATGTTCGTTCTACTATACCACTCTTCCTTTCATTAAAAAATATTCCTTTTCTAATGAAGATCAAACAAATAATGATTGTAGCAGAACTGCTGGTGCCTTACCCGGATCCTCCTTACCTAGCCAGAGTGCCCATCACCCAACTGCTATGAGTGTTGCCTGATGTCCATAGCTGCCCCTTTCTCCAGAGAATTGCCAGCCCTAGCAGGAAGCTCAGAGCTTGGGAGATTATGTCTTTGCCCTTCCCAAGGGCAGCCAAGGACAGGCAACGTGGGGTATAAAATGTCAGTCCCCTTTCCTCAAGGTGGGACAAATCTGTGATGCCGTTAATGTTCCAGAGTCTTCCGTGGATCAGGCCAAGCACAGGCTTTATCTGAGAACAGATTCATGCTCATCTCTGTCTCCTTTCCCATTCGGCTTCACTTAGTTTCTTTCAATTTCTCCGCCCCCACCAAGAACATACCCTGAAAAAATCACATTCATCCAAAGGTTCAAAGATTAGCCACATTTGATGGAAATTTGCCAGAATGTTTATGACTTGCCTTCCTTCCTGAACAGCATACCCAAAACAGTCTTCCCATTGCTTGAAGTAAGATTGTGACATCTTCAAAGAAAATACAAGTTCACTGGGGAGTTTGTTTTGTGCTGAGTGACTTTACCTTGCTTAGCTCTCTCCTTCAGAGACAATTTCTCAAGGCTTTGAAGTCCAGCATCCCTGGACTACAAAACCTAATGTCTGGTACTTTTTTTTTAACCCAAACATTTAACATCTTTGAAATTGGGGTGTGTTATATATTGTTGTTAGTCTAGATTGAATTCAAATTTTTCAGCTGAGGAACTGTCTTTGTTTCTGCTCATCATCTGGAGCACTACTAACCTGACAACTCTTTAAATTAAATTCTCATGTTTTTACTTTTTAAAATCATGATGAATTCAGTCTGCGAATTTACTTGCTTGAATACCAGTTTGTGGTTCAAATCTCAGGGGAGATTTTTTTCCCTTCCTCTAATTAGAGGAAAGATTGAGGCATGCAGTTTTTGTTTTTTTTTTCTGTTCTTTTCGTTTCTACATGGTAGCTTTATTTCTTCTTTATCCTTGCACTGAAGGTGTAGCCATTTTCTACCCTAAGTTTTACACAGTGGTCTCCTAATTAACTCCCCACATTTGAGGTATTTTTCACTTTCTATGTCATACACAAAATAATGGGCATCTTTTAATCAATGGCATAAAAGTTTGATAAAATACACAAATAATCCTAATTATCACCAGATAAATTCGCATTGTGGAGTCATTGGTGATCTTGATAAGTTTCGTTTCTGTGCGGTGGTGTGGATGAAAGCCTGATAAGAATGGACTTCAGAGAGAATGGAAGTCAGTATAGACAACTCATCTGAAGAGTCTGCTAAAAAGGGAGCATAAAAATGAGGCAGTAGGTGGGGAAGTAGGTGGACAAGGAAGAGGGGTCTCTTAGATAACAGTGTGTTTGTGTGCTGCAGGGGCTGATCCCATAGGGAGGGAGATGAATTGCTGAAACTAGGTCCTGGAGTAAGCAAAAGGGCATGAAATCCAGTGCATATCTTGAGGGGCTGCCTTTACACGGGACAGTGGAGGGTTCATCAATGGTAACAGGCAGGTCATCGGAGTATGCAAATATAGCAGTGAGAGTCTGGGGAAGTTCTTTTCTGATTCCTTCCACATTCCTGATGAAGCTGAAAGCAAGGTTAGCAGAACTGAAGACAGGGAAAATGTTTTGAAGGTTTGCAGAGAGAAGAGGGAGTATGTAATATTCATCAAGGAGAGTGAGAGGGTGAATGGGGCAGGCAAGCAGAGTATGATTGCTGGCAGAACTAAGGCACACTTGAAGTTTTGGTTCTGGATTGACCAGTATGAGAAAAACTAGTCAATATGGTCTGTAATTTTCTTCAGGCATGGAGTAGGCAGAGAGGTGAATTTAACTGGGACTGTGTTTTGCAATGATGAGTGTACTGAATGTGCTGAGCAACAGGGAACTGAGGAAGTATGCAAAGGAGTGACTACAGGAATGGTTCATGTAACTTTAACCTGGAAAAAGAGAAACGAGGGGTTATAAATGGGTAGAAATGATGGAAAGATCAATGAATTTGAGCTGTTGGTGGCAATGAAGTTCCAATAATACTGCGACTGTACTGGTATTAGAACATTTGAGATAGAGAGATAGGAGGTGGTGATTAGAGAGGGGGATTCAAGAGGTTGAGAATATGACAGGTTGGTAGTAATTGATGATAAAGCCCATGGTGTAACGAGGTGTAACCAGGGGCATGAGGGACTAAAGTAAGCTGGAGAACTATCTTGTAAAAGACAAGTTCAAGAGTCCTGGAGGGCAGCGTGTTGGAAAGTTTATCTCTCTGTCTATCTACCTATTCTCTCTCTCTCTCTCCTCTCTCCTCTCTCTCTCTCTCTCTCTCTCTCTCTCTCTCTCTACCTAGCTAGCTCTAAGAATTAAGACAGATGTAGTTCAGATGGTCACAATAAGAAAGGAGGTAAAAATGATAGGGAGTGACCTATGGAGCTTACATTCCTATAGAGATACATAATAATGATCATACTGCAAAAGTAAATTAGATGGACTCTTGGAAGGTGAGGTGCGTTGGATATGATGAGACACTGGGATGAGTTACACCAGTAAATAGGGTAGCCAGTGGAGGCTTCATTGAGATGATAACATCTGAGGAGAGATTTGAATGAGATGATGGAGTTGATCAGGTTACTATCAGGGGGAAGAGCATTCCAAGGGAACAGCCAGTGCAAAGCCCCTGAGGTGGCAGTGTGCCTGACATATTTGAGGAGGAGCAAGGAGGCCACTGTGAGTAGAATGGAAAGAATGGTTTGAACATTACTACCCATAGTAGTAGTGCTACCTATGTGGTGGAAATGAGAATGCAAGGGTGGATTACATAAAAATTTAGATTTCACTTTGAGTGATAAGATAACCATTGGAGATTTAGAGCAAAGAAGTGACCTAATCTGACTTACGACTGCAGCATTGAGAATAGACTATGTGGCAGGTGGCAACAAGAATGGAAGATTAAAGCATCTAAAAGGACTGGGAGAATGGAATTTGGGAGAGGAATTGTAAAAGCTTCAGGTTCTGAAGAGAGCTGTTAGTGCACTGTACATCTCTGTTACCTACAACCTACCCCCTAGAAAAGGAAGAGAAGGGGGATGTTTTTACCTTCAGCCCAAGTCAAAAGAGGACCTTAAGGAGATCACTCAGATTTTAAGAGGTAGCTCCTGTAATTTGGTGTTGCGTATACAGTAGACTGGTCCTTGGCTCTCACCTGAACTATCTAAGGGCCGGAAACAGTGGCTGGCTGGAGTCTTGTGGAAAAGTGAAGGAGAAATGCTGAGCTGGGAATCAGCCTGCACTTCTAGGGTTTGCTGGTGTTAAGGACACATGGGTGTTTATCATGTACCAAATGGACCGTGCTTGCAAGAGAGCTGGAGTAGACTTGTCTTAGGCCCTACCTCAAGGACTGCCAAGAAGGACAGAAGCTAGGGATTGAGCCATTGGATTGCTAAGGTATATGAAAGGGACTCTAAGTTGTAACTTGAACCAGAAATGTATTCTCCCCATCAAGGAAACTGTAGATAAGAGATTTGCAGTGATTTTGATAAGGGATTCTGTAAGAATTCCACAACATCATGCACGTATGTATGCGAGAGGTTTTACAACAGTACCAGTCAATTAAGAGCTGCATGGATCCTCTCAACCACTTCTCTCTATGCCTTAATCAGTGTCTGGAAAGGACAGAGACCATAGTTAGCAAGCTGGAGAGGATGGTCAAACAACAACAACAACAACAACAAAACCTTAAAAGGGGAAAGAGTAAAAAAAGCCAAAAATATGTCTTCTGTGACTGCAGACATCCTGCTTGCAACATAAAATTGAGGGAGAAGCCCAACTTGAAAGCAAATTTGGAGTATCGACTTCTACAAGTAATTGGATATTGCTAGTACTACACAGAGACTAGTTATATTATCTGAGAGCAACTTGAAAATTCATGGAGTTGTTTTCATACAAAGGCAGGGGAAGAACTAGTCCTGCTAAGCAAATTTAAAGGTCGATAAAGTGTTTCTCAACTTCAGCACTACTGACATTTTGACCAGAGTCTTATTTTTGTTGCGGGAGCTGTCTGTGTATTGTAGGATATGTAGCAGCATCCCTGGTTTCTATGTACTAGGTGCTGGTAGCTCTTGCCTCCAGTTATAACAACCAAACCTGTCTCCACACACTGCCAAGTGTCCTTTGTGGGGCAAAATGGACTCTGTTGAGAATTGTTGAATGAATGGGAGACAAAAATAATATTGCCTCAGGATTATATGTTTGTTGTTACACCAGCTAAAATTGCCTGGAAAAGCCCTTTTCTCGGTTTTCTTGGGCTCCTGCTATGATGCTTGACCCGTCTCTTTTTAGATGCTCTTTTCACCTCTTCTCTGATCTGTTCTCCCCTCTCCCAGCCCCCCACCCCCATCACTTCCTTTGAGGGGTATCCCCAGAAACTCAGATTTTTCTCTTATTTTATTATGCAAAGCAATTCCGTTCTCACTTTGTCTCTCAGGAGCCCAGGAGGTTGGGGCAGTGCTTGTGTGCATGTGTGTGTGCATGAGCATGTGTGTGCATTTGTGTGTGTGATGTGGAGATGTGTGATGGGCATATTATTGTCTTTAATTCAAAATACTTCATCAAGTTATTTTCTTAAACAGAGAGCCATATCTATGGGAAAGCACTCCTCCAGCAGAAGCCACTGCAAATAATAGACATTGTAAATAACAGATCCCCCTCTGGCAACCCCATCCCCCAGGCACACACAGAAATTTTGGAAAATGAGAGGGTAAATTCCAGAAAAGGGACCTGATGCTCTGCTTTTAGAGGCATTGTCCAGAAATGTTTTACATAGCCAATTAAAACTTTGACCTCTTATTGATAAAACATGTATATCAACCAGACATGAAGGGATGCGAGCTTTCCAAAGTACAAATCGGTGGATTAAAAGTAGCCAGTCAAACAAAATCCTGTTAGCCATATTACTATCTTATGCTGATGAACAGCACAGATTTTACAGTCCCACCTCATTTTGACTTCTGCCAATAAGAAAACAAAGGAAAATATTTAACAAATATGTGGCATTAAAAATAATAGGCATTTTGGGGGCAGGATTTTGTGGGTTTTTCTAAAACCACTTTTTGAGAACTTACTGAGAGATATTTATTTCAGCTGCCCTCTTTGTTTCATTAGAAATTTGTCTACGGATAACATGAAGAAATATCTTAGGCAAACTCTTATCTAAAGACCAGGAAAACCCCCTGTTTCTTAGGCTTTCATCAAAATAATATTAATAATTTCATTTTACATGCTGATATTATAAGTCATACTTGCTTTAAAATGTACAAACTTTTTATCCTTTTTATATTTTTCAGGGACTTTTTCATCCTCTGATTCTTCCTTTCATCCTCTGAGACAAAAAAAAAAAAAGAATAAAAACCTCAAAAAAAGGTCTTTCAAACTCCAGGCTAGTACACTATGCTGAAGTTTATTTTGAATGTCTTCAATCAAAAGTATTTTTATTTTAATCATACAACCCATTCTTTTTCTTATAACAGTAGGTTTTAACCATCATAAAAAATGTTGTCTATTTGATTACTGTCTACTCATTTTTAAGGATTTTTTTTTGTGGCTGAATCGAATGGTCAGCCATGTGGCGAAAACACATTGGGGTGTGTGTGTGTGTGTGTGTGTGTGTGTGTGTGTGTGTGTGTGTGTATGGGGGAGATGTGGATGTGCACATCCATACATGTGCATGTTGTTGTTTTATAACTTGCTCACTCCTTTTTGACTTCACTAGTCTAAAATGCAAACAATAATACTCTAGAATCTTGTCCCAAAGTATAGCAATGCATAGTTAGATGTAAACTGGGCTCATACCTCCCAGGAAGTCTCATCTACCCCCCTTTCCCTATCCCCAAATTCTTTAGAGATAAAATTTAAAAATTTCTACTTATCAAAATATACTTTAAATAAAATATAAAAGACAAAATTAAAACTAGTTAAGATAATTGCCACACATATCGTGGATAATGGATTAATATCCAGTATATGTGAAGAACTTCTATAAATCAATATGAAAAAGACAAATAACTTAGTGAAAAATTTGGTTAAGAACACAAATAGGCATTTTACAGAAAAGGAAACACATATGGTGAGTAAACATACAAAAAGATGTTCAACCTCATGAACAATCAGATTGATACAAATCAAGGGTAGCTTTCATTATTTTTGAACTTTATATATTTTACAAATGTATGATAAAATTATACATAATTATACACATATTTACAATAAGGGATGGATAAATACAGTATTCTAAATTATGTTTATTCAGAGAGGAGGCAGAGTTATAAAATTTGTGAGGAATGCACAGTTAGATGTAAATTATTTGTGACATTCTAACTTTTAGGTCTGTTAGTGGGCTCATTTGTGCTCATTACACCACTTCAAAAAATAAACGATAGCTAGCTAGCTAGATAGATAGCAAGCTATGTTTGGACCAAAGATTTTGGTGAATTATAAGCCAAGGATAATGATGATCCTAATTCTGTGCAACTGGGGTACTTAAAAGGGACTATGTGGTTGGGGCAAGTTGTGGAGGAAACCCTTTTTAAAGGCAATTTCAAAAACTTAAAGTGTTAGAGGGCTTGTGAACTAAAGGAGCTTATATTGGTCAGGATGGGAAAGGTTATGCTGTAATAACAAATCAACCTCAAGTCCCAGTGATCTACTACAACAAAGGATTATTCCTTACGTTCACAGTTGCCCATTGTGAATCTTGACTCATAGGGACCCAGGTTAGTAGAGACTCTACTATCTCATAGCTGCACTGTCTAAAGCACTCTGACTCCTTGATTATCACAACAGGGAGAGAAAGCCCTGGAAGGTTTCAAATATGAAATTAAATGCTTCAGTTTAAAAGTGATCCATGTTATTTATGCTCACAGTCCGTGATTACAACTAGTCTTATAACCTTGATATAACTGCAAGTATAATTCTCTAATATGCCCAGAAGGAAAGAAGAGTTAAATTTATGCAAGCACTAGAAGTCTTTACCACAGAGCTGTTTTCGACACAAACACAAACACAACCACAACACAAACACAATGCTTTCATGTCTAGATGACAGGGTATAACAGACTGGGGTGGGGAACATATTCTCTAATTCTGCGTAAGATAGCTTCTGTGCACTGAGGGGCCCCAGGGAACCTAGCTTAGCTGTGCACCCTAGAGAGTTTTAAACTTTGGATATCTAGAAAACATACCTACAGGAATTTCCAGGAATACTTGAGCTAGGAATTGAACTAAAGAGGATGAAGGTTTTGCATTCACCTCTACAAACAAGAATCAGAGATGATTGAGTATTATTACTTAAAAAAAAAAACTTTTATTTTAAGTTCAGGGGTACATGTGCAGAATGTGCAGATTTGTTATATAGATAAATGTATGCCATAGGGGTTTAGATTATATCATCACCCAGGTATTAAGCCTAGTATCCATTAGTTATTTTTCCTGATCCTCTCCCTCCTCCCAGCCTCCACCCTCTGGTAGGCCGCAGTGTGTGTTGTTCCTCTCTGTGTCCATGTGTTCCCATCATTTAGCTCCCACTTATAAGTGAGAACATGCAGTATTTGGTTTTCTGTTCCTTCATTAGTTTGCAGAGGATAATGGCCTCCAGTTCCATCCATGTCCCTGCAAAGGACATGATCTCATTCATTTTTATGACTGCATAGTATTCCATTGTATTTTTGTACCATATTTTCTTTATCCAGCCTACTGTTGATGGACATTTAGATTGATTCCCTGTCTGTGCTATTGTGAATAATGCTGCAATGAACATATGCATACATGTGTCTTCATAATAGAATGATTTATATTCCTTTAGTTATATACTTGGTAATGGGATTGCTGGGTTGAATGGCATTTCTATCTCTAGGTCTTTGAGGAATTGTCACACTGTCTTCCACAATGGTTGAACTCCCATCAACAATGTAAAAACATTCCTTTTTCTCCACAACTTTGCCAGCATCTGGTACTTTTAGCAATTGCCTTTTAATAGACTTTTTAATAATAGCCATTCTGACTGGTGTGAGATGGTATCTCATTGTAGTTTTTGATTTGCATTTCTCGAATGATCAGTGATGTTGATCTTTTTTCATATGTTTGTTGGCCACATGAATGTCTTCTTTTGAGAAGTGTCTGTTCATGTCCTTTGCACACTGTTTAATGGAGTTTTTTTTTTTTTTTCTTGTAAATTTGTTTAAGTTCCTTATAGGTACTGGATATTAGATCTTTGCAGATGCATAGTTTGCAAAAATTTTCTCCCATTCTGTAGGTTGTCCGTTTACTCTGTTGATAGTTTCTTTTGCTGTGCAGAAGCTCTTTAATGTAATTAGATCCCATTTGTCAATTTTTGCTTTGGTTGCAGTTGCTTTTAACATCTTCATCATGAAATCTTTGCCCATGCCTATGTCCTGAATGGTATTGCCTAGGGTTTTTTTTAGTTTGGGTTTCACATTTAAGTCCTTAATTCATCTTGAGTTGATTTTTGTATATGGTGTAATGAAGGAGTCCACTTTCAATTTTTTGCATATGGCTAACCAGTTAGAGGATTATTATTACTAATGTGAGCACATTTGCATCACAGACAAGTAAAACTCAGGTAAACAACTGTTAAATTCAGATCATTGCAAGTTATCTGGGTGCTAGTGTTTGCTTTGGCTCACATTTGCTTTATCTTGCCCCAGGAACAAATGTTAGAGCTACCTTTAATGTCACCAGGGTGTCTATGCAATCCTTGAAACTTTTAGGGGGCTAAGTTGAAGCGGTACCAGGAATTCATTGTGAAATCAGGACTCCTTTGTCTTGCTCATTTTCTTTTTTTCAGAGCTCCTCTGACATTTCAGTAATTGCCATACTACTTTCTTTAAGCATGCTTAGAGTTGGACATGAGTTATAAAGTATATTCTGGCATGAGTCTCTTGCCATCAAAATACCCTATGTGAGATATTTATCTGGCTTCTCTCTGGGTGTACTGATGTGAAAATCTTATTCATCAGTTCTCTCTCTGCCTCTTTGGCAACTGGCTCCTGGGCAGAGCATAAGCTATGCTCACATGTGAGCCAACTCAGAACATAAATAGTAAGATAGATTCCTCAGTGAGTCTTCTGCAACTTAACCCCTAGATTCACCCAATACAGGCCAATCATTTTTTCTTTCCCCCTTTCTACAGACTCTGGGATTCCTATTTTTTTGTTTGTTTTCTTACAGCCACAGCATATTCTGTACTGAGAGGAGGTCTGCAGAGTGGGATGCTGTCCTCCAGATCTTTCCCAGGAAAACACAAGAATAAAACTCCCACCTAAGGGATATACAGCAAATTACTTCAGGAAAAGAGACCAGAGATAGGAAAAATAGCAAATATTGGGAAGTTACAAAAATGGATGATTTATCAGTCAGTTTTTATTTAGAGAAATAGAACCACTAGTGGATTATACACATATTATATATAAAATTTACATGTAAAATATGTATACATGTATATATACATATAAAATGTACGTATGCATTTATAAATTTCTCTCTCTCTCTCACACACACACACACAAACACACAGAGCCGTATGTATATTTAAGGGATTTATTGCAGAGATCTGACTTGACACAATCATGAGAGTTGGTTCAGTTATTTTTTTAAGCCTGCTGTTTTTGCTTCTGATGTTGGAGCCTGACGCCTGCAGGTAGTTGGGAAGGAGAGATGGATACGAGTGTGGGGAGCTCACTAGCAGTCCGGAACCAACAGGCATGAGCTAGAACCTCACAAGGACAGAGGGAGACACATGTCAGTTCTTGTTGTCGCTGACCTTGGTGGTGTGGGTGTCCTGAAAATGCTGGAGTCCTTCATCACAGAGCTAAACACACACATTTGGCCCAAGTCAGAGAAGCTGGACAAGGACCCAGGGGAAAGTGGTGAAGTCACAGTGAATGCATTGAATTAGCTGCTCAGAGACAATGTGTGTAAACTATGAAATGGTTACCGCTTCTCTTCTGCTTCCCACCTCTCCTGAGACTCTCATGGCCCACGTTAAACAGAAACATGCAGGGAAGGGAAGTCTAGAAACGTAGTTCAGTCTAGCTAAGTTGACATATTACACCACCACCACAGATGCATTCCTTGATATGAAATCTCTTGTTTTATTGATGGAAAGTGCCAGAAGCAACCATGTCCTCAGGATCTCTTTTATTTCCCCTGGAAAACCTCAGAAAACATCCTTGAGCTTCTAGATCACCTAGGGTTTTTCTTTTGTAGGACTGTGCTCTCAAGCCTGAAAGCATGGTTGGAATTGCACAATAGGGTATTCCTGTAGCTTAGAACTGGTGATGCCCTTCTAGTTGGCCCTCTGTCACATATAAGAAAGATCACCTTTAATTCAGATTAGCTCAACTAACAATCTATTGAGCTTGTCTGTGTGCCAGGCACTGTGCTGGATGCTCTGGGAGATGATGACAAGCTAGGCCCTTGAAGAACTTACTGTCTAATGGGAGAGATAGACACATAAACAGAAATAGCCATGCAATATGGACAATGGCAAGGTAAAAGAATACAGGGTGTGCTATGGGAATGTGGAGAAGCGGCAATGCAAGGCTTGAGGTGATCTTAAAGGATGAGTAGGAGTTAACTAGGCAAAGAAAAGTGCAAAGTGCCTGGCAGGCCAAGAGATGTCATAAGCAAAGGCCTTGAGGTTTGGATCAATAGGTATATGATGGAAATTCTTAGAAATTAAAGTACTACAAAAGCACAAAGTGGGTAATGAGGAGTGGCAGAAGATAAAGCCAAGTCATGGGAACTGCATCTGCTACACTAAGGAGCTTGGACTTTATTATTAGGAGATGTTAAGGAATTATACCTGTATCAGTGAATGATATGTTCAACAGGAAATCTTACTGCAATAGTTGAAACAGAGAAGTTAATTGGTTTTCTGCAACAAAAATCCTGGGAGTAGGAAATCTAGATTTGCTAAGACAGCAAAACCATGTTATTCATTATGTGGGCTCTTTCATTTCCCTGCTTTGAAATCCTTAGTATCATCCTCATTGCCCCAGGATGGCTGTGGCTGCACTTCTGTGGTTCATATTCACATTCTGGAGGGTCTAAAAAGGGAAAGGAGACAGGGCATGGCCCTTTGGAGAGACTCTACCTTTGTATTAGGGAAGAGAATCCCTCCCCATGGCTTCTGGCTATAGCTCATTGGCCAGAACTTTGTCAGATGGCCTCACCTAGCTACTGGGAAGCTTGCACATGGGAGATTTCTGGAGTCCGAATTCTTGCCTTCACTCTTTCTCTTGCTGCATCATATGCTTTACCTGGAAGTAAAAGCCTTACGTGACTATGCTCTGTTAACTCCGGTGAATCCTTTCAAGTATCTGAAGTTGGGGAATATTTGCAAAATCTGAAGTCCACACACACACAGCCCCCCTCGCCAAAGATAACCCTTATGACCAGGCTGATTGTATTTCTGAACTTTGCCTTTTTCACTGAATAATTTACTTTCAAGATAATTCTATGTCAGGACATATTCTTGTGTCTCTTTTTCAAGGACCTGGCCTGCCATCACCTCTCTGACTTCATCTCCTTCTACTTCATCTCCCTTTCTCATTCTACACCAGTCACCTTGAGACTGTTACTATACTGGAACATACCCAGCATGCTCCAGCCTCGCGTTTTGGCATTTTCTGTCTCCTCTATTTAGAGCTCTCTCTCTTAATTATCTACAGGGCTCCATTCTGCCCTTCTAGAAAGCCAGAGAGACTTTTCCAGACTGCGCCTTCTAAAATGCAAACTTGCCCCTGTTACTTTTATTTCCCTTACCTTTTCTTCTGTCTCCCCAGACTAGAATATAAGCTGTATAAGAGGACATTTCGTACACACCTAGAATAGTGCCTGGCACATAATAGATGCGTAATAAATGATTGTTGAAGGGATAAACAAATAGATAGAGAAGTGCAACTTCAGCTGAGGTAGGAGGAGCAAACAACTATTTTGTTTCCTGGGAAAGACTTCAAGAAAAAAAAGCAGAATATTAAGAGAGACTAGAGTTGGGTGAAAAAGAAATGTGGCAAGCCAGGAAGGAGAGGAGATGGTTCAAAGTATGAGGTATTGAATCCCCCCAGGAGAGGGCTTAGAGCAGTAAACAGAGCTTTGTATTGAGTGTAAGCTGACAGGTTGAATCACCTCCTAATTGGGGTTTCCTTGGGTTTACTGAACATCTCAGTATATTTCTAATTAGTCAGAAATGTTGTTAATGATGTGTGTGTATGTTGCATTGGCTTTTCGTAGATTGAACATTAGATTTGATTATGAATTTGATCTTTCCTTTAAAATAACCCCTTTGCCTGTAGCCTGAAAATTGATTCTGTAATGGGAGTCCGTGCTGAAAAGGAGGATAGAGAAACTTAGGTCAATACAGACCATTGTGTTACCTTTTATTCACAAAGGGACTCTTTCTCATCTTATGCTAGGAGGGGAGTGAGTGTGTGTGTGTGTGTGTGTATTGAGGAGAAATGTGTTGAGAATGAAGAAAGTAAAACATACAAAAAATGTATAAAAATATATAACAATAAGCACACAGTCTTACAGGTAAAAGCTGCAATTTTACAGAAAGGCAATCTTGTACTTTAAAATATCAGATACATTTCAACAGGACAGAATCAATACACAATTGTAAAATAGTTTATCTTCAGGTTCTCGGAGTTCTTAAGGTGACCTGATAAGATCAGATGGGAATGAAAGAAGTTATTACAATAATTTCCACAAAATATCAGACACCCCTTTGGAAGTTTTGTTCTGTTTTGCTTGGGCAGAAATATTTTTGTTTTGCTTCTTTGCTCATTTATTTAAACTTACTTGTCTTTGAATTGGTAGTATATGCACTGAAGCATACCCAGCATGCTCTAGCCTCGTATTTTGGCATTTTCTGTCTCCTCTATTTAGAGCTCTAAATATGATGGAAAATTCAAAATGTACAAAATAATAGAGCAAAGAGGCAGACTCCTTAGCACAATCCCTCCAACCACACACACACACACAGCCCCCCTCACCAAAGCTAACCCTTATGACCAGGGTGAATATATTTCTGAACTTTGCCTTTTTCACTGAATAATTTGCTTTTGAGATAATTCCATGTCAGAACATATTATTGTGTCTCTATTTTAAGGATTGCATAGAAGATTATGAATTTTAGAAAGTTTTTCTTTCCTCACCTCTGGAAAAGGTCAATGGAGATGGAACCATCAATAGAAAGAATTAAGATCTCACAAGGAGAGATGTTTAAGTGTATGACCTTCTTGGAAGCCTTCCAAACTCCTTCCAGAAATAGGATTGCCAGATAAAATATAGACACTCTATTAAATTGCAATTGCAGATAAACAATGAATATTTTTTATTATAAGCAGATGTCATGCAATATTTGGGAAATACTTGTACAAAAAATTACTTGTTGTTCATCTGAAATTCAATGAGATATACTTATACTAAACAATGATTTGTTTATCTGAAATTCAAATTTGACTGGGTATCCTGTATTTTAATTTGCTAAATTTGGCAACCCTATCTGGAAATCACTCATCTATTCATTTGTGAATAGAGCTGATCTTAACCTCAAACTCCACAATGAAGAGTTGGTATCTGTTAAAGCAGGAAAATATTGCTCCTTAAATAACATGGGGATGAAAACAACCTCAACCTTTATTTAGGCTTCAATATTTCTCTTAATTGCCTCTCATAATCCACAAGAAAATAATGCCTTCTGTAAGTATTTTAGATAATGCTTTGGAGTAAGACTGTTTAGCATATTGTCCTCAGCAATAAAAATTGTAATGTATTTTAGATGTATCTAAAATGTTATACTCATACATTTGAACTTTGAGATGAATTAAATTTTAGAGCCTCCCCTTCAAAATGAAGCATTGCTATTAAAAAAAATTAAGTCAGCTTGTAATTCAGCCAAGCTAAACGTCTAATTCAAAAGTTAAATATCAACTGTGTAAAATTCGTATTTTGTTTTCTTATGAAGCTCTTGGGGAATTTAAAATCAGTGCAATGTGATACATAATGGACTATCTTTAGCTTGTTTTTCCCAGACTCAAATAGATGCACAGTCTTCTCTAATGTCACCAGCTCTGGTTTCTCACTTTATTCCTGCTCATGGGTGTCCTCCCAAGACATCCTCCTTACTAGCCTAGTGTTCTTTCTCATCTAAATCCAATAACACCCCAGTGACTCCATCTGATTTGGAAGCAGTAACTCTTCTGTGGCCCAGCAATGCCTTCTGGAATGAGTGTGGAGCTTACAGGTTTGCCCTCGGTTTGTGAGTCTACTGATGGAATCTTATTTCTCTTCATCTTAATAAAATAAGATCCCAGGGATCTTGGCAGGTGTTGTCTGATTTTGGAAGGTACCACATAGTAATGAAAAGTAGCCTTAAAAATGTTTTATGTACTGTTTTAAACAAAAGGCATATGTACCACTCAGTTGATCCTAGATCACAGAGAGAGAAGAGCATGGTTGTTATTCCACATCAATGTCTCCTTTTAACATTAAATTTTGAGGAGCAAGTTAATGACATGCATACGTAAGTATTGGAGGTTGGGGATGTAGTGTTCACAGTTTCCAGCAAAATGTATAAAAAATAAAAAGATGAATAGTGGATGGACAGACATGTAATAAATGAAATAAAGCACAATATTAATGGGATAATACAGGTAGTGGATATACAGTATACAGGTGTTTGCTGTAATAGTCTTTTTAATTTTTTCATATTTGAATGTTTTCACAATAAAATATTGAGAAAAAATTTTGTATGTTGATTTTATATCCTGCAACTTTACTGAATTTATTTATCAGTTCTAATAATTTTCTGGTGGAGTCTTTAGGTTTTTCCAAATATAAGAAAAAAAAATTTTTTTTTTTTTAGATTTTTTTTAAAAAAATTTATTTATTATTATTATACTTTAAGTTCTAGGGTACATGTGCATAATGTGCAGGTTTGTTACATATGTATACTTGTGCCATGTTGGTGTGCTGCACCCATCAACTCGTCAGCACCCATCAACTCGTCATTTACATCAGGTATAACTCCCAATGCAATCCCTCCCCCCTCCCCCCTCCCCATGATAGGCCCCGGTGTGTGATGTTCCCTTCCTGAGTCCAAGTGATCTCATTGTTCAGTTCCCACCTATGAGTGAGAACATGCGGTGTTTGGTTTTCTGTTCTTGCGATAGTTTGCTGAGAATGATGGTTTCCAGCTGCATCCATGTCCCTACAAAGGACACAAACTCATCCTTTTTTATGGCTGCATAGTATTCCATGGTGTATATGTGCCACATTTTCTTAATCCAATCTGTCACTGATGGACATTTGGGTTGATTCCAAGTCTTTGCTATTGTGAATAGTGCCTCAATAAACATACGTGTGCATGTGTCTTTATAGCAGCATAATTTATAATCCTTTGGGTATATACCCAGTAATGGGATGGCTGGGTCATATGGTACATCTAGTTCTAGATCCTTGAGGATTCGCCATACTGTTTTCCATAATGGTTGAACTAGTTTACAATCCCACCAACAGTGTAAAAGTGTTCCTATTTCTCCACATCCTCTCCAGCACCTGTTGTTTCCTGACTTTTTAATGATCACCATTCAAACTGGTGTGAGATGGTGTCTCATTGTGGTTTTGATTTGCATTTCTCTGATGGCCAGTGATGATGAGCATTTTTTCATGTGTCTGTTGGCTGTATGAATGTCTTCTTTTGAGAAATGTCTGTTCATATCCTTTGCCCACTTTTTGATGGGGTTGTTTGTTTTTTTCTTGTAAATTTGTTTGAGTTCTTTGTAGGTTCTGGATATTAGCCCTTTGTCAGATGAGTAGATTGCAACAATTTTCTCCCATTCTGTAGGTTGCCTGTTCACTCTGATGGTAGTTTCTTTTGCTGTGCAGAAGCTCTTTAGTTTAATGAGATCCCATTTGTCAATTTTGGCTTTTGCTGCCGTTGCTTTTGGTGTTTTAGACATGAAGTCTTTGCCCATGCCTATGTCCTGAATGGTACTACCTAGGTTTTCCTCTAGGATTTTTATGGTATTAGGTCTAACATTTAAGTCTCTAATCCATCTTGAATTAATTTTCGTATAAGGAGTAAGGAAAGGATCCAGTTTCAGCTTTCTACTTATGGCTAGCCAATTTTCCCAGCACCATTTATTAAATAGGGAATCCTTTCCCCATTTCTTGTTTCTCTCAGGTTTGTCAAAGATCAGATGGCTGTAGATGTGTGGTATTATTTCTGAGGACTCTATTCTGTTCCATTGGTCTATATCTTTGTTTTGGTACCAGTACCATGCTGTTTTGGTTACTGTAGCCTTGTAGTATAGTTTGAAGTCAGGTAGCGTGATGCCTCCAGCTTTGTTTTTTTTACTTAGGATTGTCTTGGAGATGCGGGCTCTTTTTTGGTTCCATATGAACTTTAAAGCAGTTTTTTCCAATTCTGTGAAGAAACTCATTGGTAGCTTGATGGGGATGGCATTGAATCTATAAATAACCTTGGGCAGTATGGCCATTTTCACGATATTGATTCTTCCTATCCATGAGCATGGTATGTTCTTCCATTTGTTTGTGTCCTCTTTTATTTCACTGAGCAGTGGTTTGTAGTTCTCCTTGAAGAGGTCCTTTACATCCCCTGTAAGTTGGATTCCTAGGTATTTTATTCTCTTTGAAGCAATTGTGAATGGAAGTTCATTCCTGATTTGGCTCTCTGTTTGTCTGTTACTGGTGTATAAGAATGCTTGTGATTTTTGCACATTAATTTTGTGTCCTGAGACTTTGCTGAAGTTTCTTATCAGCTTAAGGAGATTTTGGGCTGAGACAATGGGGTTTTCTAAATAAGAAAAAATTTTTTGAGATGTGCACCAAAGCACTAGAGACACTGGTACACTTGAGAGACATTTCTACAGAGCCATTTTGGGAAGTCGCTTCACTTTTCTATGCCTTGGTTTCTTCATCTGTAAAATTCTACTGCGTAGGATACGTATTCCATTAGCTAATCTCTACAAAGTACTTTTCACAGTGTCTAGTTCATGATGCTCAGTATATGTTAGCTATTAGCAGTAGTAGTATGGACAGGTCGATGTCTTAATCTGTTCAGGCTGCTATAACAAAATACCTTAGACTGGGTAATTTATAAACAGCAACAATCTATTGTTCATAACTTTGGAAGCCAGTAAGTCCAAGATCAAGTGTCTGTTAAGGGCTTGCTCTACTTCATAGATGGTACCTTGTTGCTGTGTTCTCACATGATGGAAGAGGCAAGCAAACTCCTTTGCACCTCCTTCTTTTATAAGGGCATTAATCTCATTCACGGGCTCTGCCCTCATGAACTAATCACCTCCTCAAGGCCCCACATCTTAATACCACTTGCATTGGAGATTTAGTTTCAACAAATGAATTTTGGGGAGACACAAACATTTAGACCATGGAAGTTGATCTATGAGCTGCATCATGGCTCAAAGGAAGATGAAAATACATCAGGGAAGGCTTCCAAATAAGATGACTTGAACTTGGCATCGAACGAAGTGATGGAAATAAATTAATGGAAAGAGGTTCAGCATAAGTAGTAAATGACATAAAAAGAAAATAAATGGAAATAAGAGGATGAGAGAACAGAACATAGAAGCAAGATATGCATGGGAGTCATGGAGGAGGTTGGCCTGGCTGGCGTTTTGGAGATAGGACTAGACTCTACAAATTCATTTGTATCTAAAATAGTTACATCATATTCCTTGTAATATTAAACTCAAAGGTTCAAACTGAGTAAGAAGCTCTAAGTGTAATTGGAAACTACCCTCGTTTTGGAAGACAGGGTACAAGATTTGAATGTCTGTCATCCTCTGTCTCTCATCCAAGGTGAATAAAAAAAAAAAATGAAAGAGTACACATTTGATAAACATATCCTGAATTGAAATCAGTTTCATGATTTTTCCAAAAATTGTAAAAAGTTCCCTTTAAAAAATTGTCTTTTTTTCTCTGCACCCAGAACACCATTGTCCTTCTCTGTCTCTGTCTCTCTCTTTTTTCTAGTTTGACTTCTTACAGTTACTAGGTACAAAAACAAGGCTTCCCTTCTTCTCTGGGGCAGAGTACCCTTTCTCCCCACAGAGAGAAGCTAATTTTTAAAAATGTCTATCATGCCTTGAAATCACTGGAGATGGAAAGGGCTGACAGAGACACACTTCAGTGCCTGATGTATAGGCAGAGAAGTCTGGTGAGGCCTTGAAGCCTTGTCCTCCTTCCTCCCCAGAATAGCTTCATGTTTGCAGTGGTGGCAGGAGATGACAATGATGAGAGTGTTGCACCAACCCTTGGTTGCCCAAGTCAGACTCCATTCACTAAGCCAGAGTGAATCTGGAAATCTAGTTTCCATTTGGAGCAAATCCTCTAGAATACAAATATTTTAATAGATCCTGAAGATAAGATGACTTTGCTACTAAAAATATACCTGTCTGCTTTATTGAAACCTTTTGCAGCTCAGCATACCTAGTCATATTTCTGTGCCCAAATAAAATGACTTGAACCTGGCATCAAGGGATATTTACGGCCAAGCGCGGTGGCTCACGCCTGTAATGCCAGCACTTTGGGAGGCCGAGGTGGGTGGATCATGAGAGGTCAGGAGTTCGAGACCAGCCTGGCCAACATGGTGAAACCCCGTCTGTATTAAAAATACAAAAATTAGCTGGGCATGGAGGCACACACCTGTAGTCCCAGCTACTTGGGAGGCTGAGGCAGGAGAATTGCTTGAACCCAGGAGGCAGAGGTTACAGTGAGCCGAGATCATGCCACTGCACTCCAGCCTGGGCGACAGAGCAAGACTTTGTCTAAAAAAAAAAAAAGAAAAATGTTTGCTGGCCCGTTATTACAATGAGAGATTCATCAACATTTCTTCTGTGGCACTCTAAGCAATGTGTTTGTTTACCTTGTGAATATAAAGAACATGATGCTCCTGGGACTATGAATACTGTTTTATAATGAAGTGCAAAGCTATATCCTTTTGTATTCCTTTGAAGGTTGGCAAATATAACCTTGAGCGTCTTACACGATAGGCCTAAGCAAATTTTTTTAAAGTATAAATAAAACATAAATAAAGAAATGCTTTCTTCTACCTTACTGAGAGGGCCATTCTGTATATACATGCATATTATTTTTGGCCTGAATTGACAGTGAGCTCTAGATGCATCCAGAAAAGAAACAAAGACTACCATTGTTCCAAAGAACTAAAAAAATAGCTTGACACTATAGCCAAATTCATTCCTAGTAATTGTATCTTCCAGAAAGTCTATATTACATTATTAAATACAAAATAAATGGTGGAAATTTACTGTGCTTTCCCATGCATCATTCCTTAACTCAGCTAGACTGAATGATCCATTGGAATTTGACTCACTAAGGGCAGTCTTAGATTCATATATGGGAGAAATCTCATTCCTCTACTTCCGGCAATTTCTGTTGGAACAAATGAAACATAAATTGTCCAAGTGGAGCAGACAGAGCCTAAAGACAGTTATCACAAGTTCCAGTACCCAAAGTGAAACTCTGGAGGAGCTTCCACCTTACATAAGGTCTGAGATAGGCTTGAAATCCCCAGTTGTGCAGGGAATCTATGTGGATCACCACAAATTGCAGCAGGAGAGAGCAAGTAAGTCTTGCTCTTTTGTCTTGGTCCATTCCATTCCAAGATAATGCTGGTTAAGTGGTGCAGAAGTAGAGATCTTTTGAGCCAGGTGGCAGAGGATCTTTTGCAGGGGAACTTTTGAACCTCTTTCCCCTGATTCAAGCTTTCCCCCAAACATTACATATTTTGTTTTGGTGTGACAGTTTAGGGGACACTATTTCTAATCCTCCTTCTGTGGATAGTGAGTAAATTTGTTGCATTCTGCCTGAAGAATTGACTCAGGCCCTTTCTGCATAATCATGAGTCAGGTCTAGTCCTGCTTAGTCTTTAGTCAATGTCGGGAAGTCCATGACCAAATTGTCAGGTCAAAGGAACAACTACCTGGATCTGGAGTCATGTTTCACGACTGGATTGGAAACAATGAGATTAAGATTTAGTGTAAAGATGAGGAATTGAGGTTAAAAGCATAGAAGATACAGGAGTAGATGGGAAGGTATCAAGGATCGTGGCTCATGGATTTATGTGAAGACAGTTACAAGGAAACCCACTTGGTAGGAGGAAAGCATTAGAGTCAGGCATTGCCATAATAATCAGAATTGGGTTGAATCATGTGTCCCCTTTGGAGAATGGACTCTAATAACACCTCTATAGTAATCACGACGATGACAACGATGATACCAAAGTCCATGGCAGCTTCTTATGCTTAATTGGAAAATAGTAAGCACTCCGTAAATCGAATCAGTAAACCAATTAATGGAATCCATTATATGAATAAATTTAAAAAGTATTTTATTTATCAATCAAAAGAATACAGAGCAACTGTGATTTTTTTATCTTGATGAGACTGTCCTAAGACAATAATAACTAGTAAGACATTTGTAGTGTGCCCAGGAAGCATAAAAGACCCCATTTAGTTCCAGGTCTACTGAGAACTTTGCAATGTTTAGCTGTAGTTATTGGGCTTGTAACACTGCAAAAGTAGGTGTTTGATATATAGGTTTATGATCAAACATCTCCTATGTGCCTTTTCAGATATTTTCTGTCTCAACTAGCTCCAGGGCCTCTGGCCAGTTGTTCCTGCCCACCATTTACTTCATGCCCATAGTGCCTCTCTAGTGACTCCTATCTGGGGCTTTCTGATTGATACAGACGTGGGAGGTACCACAAGACATGGAGCCAGCATAATACAGTATTCACATATATGCAGCATATTACATGAAAGTCTGGGAAAATTAATGCTTCATAGGTCAAATTTGACCAGTGGGAATCAGAAGCAGGTGAATGAATTCTTCTCCTTTCCTCTTCCCAAATGACCTCTCTGAAGATCACTCTGAGGGATGGAGCATTCTTTAGCCCTTGATACAGAGGAATAGCTTGCATGACAAAGCACTCATACATTGGTTCTCCCTCATTCCTGGTGTTTCTCTCCCATTACCTTACTCCTGCTGTTCCTGAATTAAACTCTCTAATAAATAATAGTACATAAGCTTTTTCAATAGGCTTGCTTTATGTTTATGTGGAATCCAGGTCAAAACGCTTGGCAGGGACCCCCTGATGAGTGAAACATCAGAATTCCTCCTTTGGGCAGGTCTTTTGAAAATATTACATTCTTATCATATTCTTTTTTGTTATTAATTTTAATTTTAAGTTTCAGGGTACATGTGCAGGATGTGCAGGTTTGTTACACAGGTAAACATGTATCATGGTGGTTTGCTGCACCCATCAACCCATCACCCAGGTATTAAGCCCAGTATGCATTAGCTATTTTTCCCAATGCTCTCCCTCCCCCACCCCACCCACCGACAGGCCCCAGTGTGTCTTGTTCCCCTCCCTGTGTCCATGTGTTCTCACTGTTCATCTCCCCCTTATAAGTGAGAACATGTGGTATTTGGTTTTCTGTTCCTGTGTTAGTTTGCTGAGGATAATGGCTTCCAGCTCCATCCATATCCCTGCAAAGAACATGATCTTGTTCCTTTTTATGGCTGCATAGTATTCCATGGTGTATATGTACCACATTTTCTTTACCCAGTCTATCGTTGATGGGCATTTGGGTTGATTCCATGCCTTTGCTATTGTGAATAGTGCTGCAATGAACATATATGTGCATGTATCTTTGTAATAGAATAATTTATATTCCTTTGGGTATATACCTGGTAATGGGATTGCTGGGTCAAATGGTATTTCTGGTTCTAGGTTTTTGAGGAATCGCCACACCGTCTTCCACAATGGTTGAACTAATTTACATTCCCACCAACAGTATAAAAGCATTCCTATTTCTCTGCAACCTCACCAGCATCTGTTGTTTCTTGACATTTTAATAATTGCCATTCTAACTGGCATGAAATGGTATCTCATTGTGGTTTTGATTTGCATTTCTCTAGTGATTAGTGATGCGGAGCTTTTTTTCACATGTTCGTTGGCCGCATGAATGTCTTCTTTTGAGAAATGTCTGTTCATGTCCTTTGCCCACTGTTTAATGGGGTTGTTTGTTTTTTTTCTTGTAAATTTGTTTAAGTTCCTTGTAGATTCTGGATATTAGACCTTTGTCAGATGGATAGATTGCAAGAATTTTCTCCCATTCTGTAGGTTACCTGTTCTCTCTGATGATAGTTTCTTTTGTGGTGCAGAAGCTCTTTAGTTTAATTTTATCCCATTTGTCAACTTTTGCTTTTGGGTTTTACGTTTAAGTCTTTGATCCTTCTTGAGTTAATTTTTGTATAACGTGTAAGGAAGGGGTCCAGTTTCAATTTTCTGCATATGGCTAGCTAGTTTTTGCAGCACCATTTATTAAATAGGGAATCCTTTTCCCATTGCTTGTTTTTGTAAGGTTTGTTGAAGATCAGATGGTTGTAGATGTGCAGTCTTTCTTTGGAGTTCTCTGTTCTATTCCATTGATCTATGTATCTGTTTTTGTACCAGTACCATGTTGTTTTGGTTATTGTAGCCTTGTAACATAGTTTGAAGTCTGGTAGTATGATGCCTCCAGCTTTGTTCTTTTTGCTTAGGATTGTCCTGGGTATATGACCTCTTTTTTGGTTCCAAATGAATTTTAAAATAGTTTCTTCTAAATCTGTGAAGAATGTCAATGGTAGTTGAATTGCAATATCATTGAATCTATAAACTACTTTGGGCAGTATGGCCATTTTCACAATATTGATTCTTTCTATCCATGAGTGTGGAATTTTTTTTTCATTTATGTCCTCTCTGATTTCCTTGAGCAGTGGTTTGTAGTTCTCCTTGAAGAGGTCCTTCACTTCCCTTGTTATCTGTATTCCTAGGTATTTTATACTCTTCTTAGCAATTGCGAATGGGAATTCATTCATGATTTGGCTCTCTGCTTGCCTATTGTTGGTGTATAGGAGTGCTTGTGACTTTTGCACATTGATATTGTATCCTGAGACTTTGCTGAAGTTGCTTATCAGCTTAAGAAGATTTTGGGCTGAGTTGATGGGGTTTTCTAGAAATAGGATCATGTCATCTGCAAACCCAAAGATAATTTGACTTCCTTTCTTCCTATTTGAATACCATTTATTTCTTTCTGTTGCCTGATTGCCCTGGCCAGAACTTCCAATACTATGTTGAATAAGAATGGTGAGAGTGAGCATCCTTGTCTTATGCCAGTTTTCAAGGGGAATGCTTCCAGCTTTTGCCCATTCAGTATGATATTGGCTCGGGGTTTGTCAAAAATGACTCTTATTATTTTTAGGTATGTCCCTTCAATTTATTGACAGTTTTTAACATGAAGGCCTCTATTAGTTCTATTAGCAAATCTCTGTTATCAAAGGGATTTATAAAACTGTAAAACAATGCAATGCTCCTCACTAATTTTTTAAAAATATAATTTGTTTTCATTAAATGTGTTATTTAGGTTAGCATGCAATCAGGTCATTATTTCTATTTTTCAAAAGAATCAAATACTTTAAAGATTTCTTAATTTTCATTTCTAATATCACAAATGCTGATAAATATAACCTGCTTAAACAAAAGCTCTTTAGTTGTCCTTAAAAGTTTTTAAAATGTAAAGGGATCCTGAGACCAAAGGGTTTGAGAATACATCCATTAGGGTAAAAGTACTCCCTTTTGCTTTGAGAAACAAAGCACATAAATAATTATATTCCTCTGTCACCAATGTTCATAGTATAGTCTCAACCAGCCATATTAATTATAATTTTTTTTTTTTTAAAACAAGGCCTCACTCTGTCACCTGAGCTGGAGTGCACTAGTGCAACCATAGCTCATTGCAGCCTTGAACTGCTAGGACTACAGGCATGCACCACCACACTCAGCTAATTTTTTTATTTTTTGTAAAGATGGGGTCTTATTGTGTTGCCCAAGCTGTAGTTATAACTTTTAACCAAAGTAGTTAACCTCTATTTCATACAGAAAATTGGATGAAGGTAGATAATTGAAAACTGTTTTTTTGTTTTGTTTTGTTTTTTGTTTTTTGGTTTTTTTTTTGAGACGGAGTCTCGCTCTGTCACCCAGGCTTTTAATTTAAGGAGTATTTTAGTAGACTAGCAAAGTTCACGAATGCACATAACACAACTTTCTACAACCATACACATCCCTTTTACATTACAGAGTGGCTAACATGAACACATTCATTAAATGACCCAAAGATTTAGATTTTTTACAGCATATAAAAGCATGAGCAAAAGCAGAGAAACAATACAATATTTAGTAATAAAATCTCAGAATTGCATCTTAGAAATTATGGCCAGGTGCAGTGGCTCACTCCTGTAATCCCAGCACTTTGGGAGGCCAAGGTGGGCGGATCACCTGAGGTAAGGAGTTTGAGACCAGCCTGGACAGCATGGTGAAACCCTGTCTCTATTAAAAATATAAAAATTAGCCAGGCGTGGTGGCAGGCGTCTGTAATCCCAGCTACTCGGGAGGCTGAGATGGGAGAATCACTTGAACCTGGGAGGCAGAGGTTGCAGTGACCCGAGATTGCACCATTGCACTCCAGCCTGGGGAACAAGAGCGAGACTTTGTCTCAAAAAAAAAAAAAAATCATTTAGGTATTCAATAATTACAAATTAGCTCAACTTGATATTAAATCAAGATTGTAAGTTACCCAAAAATCTGAAAAATTATTTAAACTGGCAGACTTCAAAAACTTAATTATTCTTTAAATAAAAAGTTTTCAAAATAATTATTTGATTTTATTGCACACAAATTTATATTTTGTATAATCTTTTTAAAAATTTCAATAGGTTTTTGGGGAACAGGTCATGTTTGGTTACATGAATAAGTCCTTTAGTGGTGATTTCTGAGATTTTGGTGCACCCATCACCTGAGCAGTGTACACTGTACCCTGTGTGTAGTCTTTTTTCCCTTACCCCCATCCCACCCTTTCCCTCAAGTCCCCAAATTTCATTTTATCATTCTTATACCTTTACATCCTAATAGCTTAGCTCCCACTTACGAGTGAGAACATGTGATGTTTGGTTTTCCATTACTGAGTTACTTCACTTAGAATGATGGTCTTCAATTCCATCCGCGTTGCTGAAAATGCCATTATTTTGTTCCTTTTTATGGCTGAGTAGTATTCCATGGTAGCTATATACCACATTTTCTTTATCCACTTGTTGATTGATGGGCATTTGGGCTGGTTCCACATTTTTGCGATTGTGAATTGTGCTCCTATAAACATGTGTGTGCAAGTATCTTTTTCGTATAATGACTTCTTTTCCTCTGGGTAGAAACCCAGGAATGGGATTGTGGGATCAAATGGTAGATCTACTTTTAGTTCTTTAAGGGATCTCCACACTGTTTTTCATAGGGGTCGTACTAGTTTACATTCCCACCAACAGTGTAAAAGTGTTCCCTTTTCACCACATCCACACCAGCATCTCTTATTTTTTTTATTTTTTAATTGTGGCCATTCTTGCAGGAGTAATGTGGTATATCATTATGTGGTTTTGATTTGAGTTTCCCTGATCTTTAGTGATGTTGAGCATTTTTTCAAATGTTTGTTGGCCATTTGTATATCTTTTTTTGAGAATTGTCTATTCATGTCCTTAGCCCACTTTTTGATGGGATTGTTTGAATTCCTTATGGATTCTGAAAGTTAGTCCTTTGTCAGATGTATGGATTGTGAAGATTTTCTCCCACTCTGTGGGTTGTTTAGTCTGCTGATTATTTCTTTTGCTGTCCAGAAGCTTTTTAGTTTAATTAAGTCCCATCTATTTTTCTTTGTTTTTGTTGCATTTGATTTTGGGTTCTTGGACATGAATTCTTTGCCTAAACCAATGTCTATAATATAAGGGGTTTCCCAATGTTGTCTTCTAGAATTTTTACAGTGTCAGGTCTTAGATTTAAGTCTTTGATCCATGTTGAGTTGATTTTTGTATAAGGTGAGAGATGAGGACCCAGTTTCATTCTTCTACATGTGGCTTGTCAATTATCCCAGCACCATTTGTTGAATAGGGTGTCCTTTCCCCACTTTATATTTTTGTTTGCTTTGTTGAAGATCAGTTGACTAAGTATTTGGCTTTATTTCTGGGTTCTCTATTCTGTTTCATTGGTCTATATGCCTATTTTCATACTAGTACCATGCTGTTTTGGTGACTATGGCCTTACAGTATAGTTTGAAATCGGGTAATGTGATGCCTCCAGATTTGTTCTTTTTACTTAGTCTTTCTTTGGCTATGTGGGCTCTTTTTGGTTCCATATGAATTTCAGGATTTTTTTTTTTTTGTAGTTCTGTGAAGAATGATGATGGTATGGTGGTATTTTTATGGGAATTGTGTTGAATTTGTAGATTGCTTTTGGCATTATGGTCGTTTTCACAATATTGATTTTACCCATCCATGAGCATGGGATGGATTTCCATTTGTTTGTGCCGTCTATGATTTCTTTCAGCAATGTTTTGTAGTTTTCCTTGTAGAGGTTTTTCACCTCCTTATATTCTGTTTTTTTTTTTTTTTTTTTTTTTTTTTTTTTTTTTTTTTTTTTTGCAACTATTGTGAAAGAGGTTGAGTTCTTGATTTGATTCTTGGCTTGATTGCTGTTGGTGTATAGCAGGGCCACTGTGACATTAATTTTGCATCCTGAAACTTTGCTGAATTCATTTACCAGTTATAGGAGCTTTTTGAATGAGTCTTTAGGATTTTCTATGTATACAATCATGTTATCAGCAAACAGCAACACTTTGACTTCCTCTTTACCAATTTGGATGCCCTTTATTTCTTTCTCTTTTCTGATGGCTCTGACTAGGGCTTCCAGTACTATGTTGAATAGAAGTGGTGAAAGCATCCTTGTCTTGTTCCAGTTCTCAGGGGAAATGCTTTCAACTTTCCCCATTCAGTATAATGTGGGCTGTGGGTTTGTTGTAGATGGCTTTTATTACCTTAAAATATGTCCCTTCTATGCCGATTTTACTGAATATGCTGGATTTTGTCAAATGCTTTTTCTGCATCTATTGAAATGATCATGTAATTTTTATTTTTAATTCTGTTTATATGGCATATCACATTTATTGACTTGCAGATGTTAAACCATCCCTGCATCCCTGGCATGAAACCCACTTGGTCACAGTGGATTATCTTTTTGGTATGCTGTTGGATTTGGTTAGCTAGTATTTTGTTAAGAATTTTTGCATCTGTGTTCATCAGGGATATTGGTCTGTAGTTTTCTTTTTTTGTGACGTCTTTTCCTGGTCTTGGTATTAGGATGATACTGGCTTTATAGAATGATTTAAGGAGAATTCCCTCTTTCTCTATCTTTTGGAATAATGTCAATAGGATTGGTACCAACTCTTCTTTGAATGTCGGTTAGAATTCAGCTGTGAATCTGTCTGGTCCTGGACTCTTTTTTGTTGGTAACTTTTTAATTACCATTTCAATCTCGCTGCCTGTTATACGTCTATTCAGAGTTTCTATTTCTTCCTGGTTTAATCTAGGAGGGTTGTATATATCCAGGAATTTACACATCTCCTCTAGGTTTTCTATTTTATGCGTGTAAAGCTGTTCATAGTAGCCTTGAGTGATCTTTTGTATTTCTGTGGTATTGATTTGAATATCTCTGGTTTCATTTCTAATGAGCTAGTTAGGATCTTCTCTCTTTTTTTCTTGGTTAATCTCACTAATGGTCCATCAATTTTATTTATCTTTTCAAAGAATTATCTTTTTGTTTAATTTATCTTTTGTTTTTTTTTTTTTTTTTTTTTGCTTCAATTTTATTTAGTTCTGCTCTGATCTTCGTTATTTCTTTCTTTCTGCTGGGTTTGGGTTTGGTTTGTTCTTGTTTCTCTAGCTCCTTGAGGTGTGACCTTAGATTGTCTGTTTGTGCTCTTTCAGACTTTTTGATATAGGCATTTAATGCTATAAACTTTCTTCTTAGCACTGCCTTTGCTGTATCCCTGAGGTTTTGATAGGTTGTGTCACTACTATTGTTCAGTTCAAAGAATTTTTAAATTTTCATTTTTATTTCATTGTTGACCCAATGATCATTCAAAAGCAGGTTATTTAATTTCCATGTATTTGTATGGTTTTGAAAGTTCATTTTGAAGTTGATTTTTAATTTTATTCCACTGTGGTTTGAGAGAGTACTTGTTATAATTTTGGTTTTCTTAAATTTGTGGAGACTTGTTTTTTGGCCTATCATATGGTCTATCTTGGAGAATGTTCCAGGTGCTGATGAATAGAATGTATATTCTGCAGTTGTTGGGTAGAATATTCTGTAAATATTTGTTAAGTCCATTTGTTCTAGGGTATAGTTTAAGTCCATTGTTTCTTTGTTGACTTTTTGTTTTGATGACCTGTCTAGTGCTGTCAGTGGAGTACTGAAGTCCTCCACTATTATTGTGTTGCTGTCTATCTCATTTCATAGGTCTAGCAGTCATTGTTTTACAAATTTGGGAGCTCCAGTGTTAGGTGCATATATATTTAGGATTGTGATTTTTCCTGTTGGACTAGTCTTTTTATCATTATATAGTGTCTTTCTTTGTCTTTTTATCATTATATAGTGTCTTTGTCTTTGTTTTTGTTTTTTTTTTTTGGTCTTTTTTTTTTTTTTTTTTTTTTTGAGACAGGGTCTCACTCTGATTGCCCTGGTTTGGAGTGCAGTGACACAATCTTAGCTCATGGTAGCCTTGACTTCCCAGGCTCAAGTTATTTTTCCACTTTAGCCTCCTGAGTAGCTGGGACTACAGGTGCATGCCACCACACCCAGCTATTTTTTTTTTTTTGTATTTTTAGTAGAGATGGGGTTTTGCTCTGTTGCCCAAGCTGGTCTCGAACTCCTGGACTCAAGCAATCTGCCCACCTTGACCTCCCAGAGTGCTGGGATTATAGGCATGAGCCACTGCACCTAGCCCTCTTTGTGTTTCTTTGACTGCTGTTGCTATAATGTTTGTTTTGTCTGATATAAGAATAGCTAGTCGGCCGGGCGTGGTGGCTCAAGCCTGTAATCCCAGCACTTTGGAAGGCCGAGACGGGTGGATCACGAGGTCAGGAGATTGAGACCATCCTGGCTAACACGGTGAAACCCCGTCTCTACTGAAAAATACAAAAAAACTAGCCGGGCCAGGTGGCAGGCACCTGTAGTCCCAGCTACTCCGGAGGCTGAGGCAGGAGAATGGTGTGGACCCGGGAGGCGGAGCTTGCAGTGAGCTGAGATCCGGCCACTGCACTCCAGCCTGGGCTACAGAGCGAGACTCCGTCTCAAAAAAATAAAATAATTAAAAAAAAAGGAATAGCTAGTCCTGCTCGCTTTTGGTGTTCATTTGCATGGAATATCTTTTTCCATCCCTTTACCCTAAGTTTATGCAAGTCCTTATGTGTCAGGCAAGCCTCTTGAAGACAGCAGATACTTGGTTGGTGAATTCTTATCCATTCTGCCATTTTGTATCTTTTAAGTGGAGCATTTAGGCCATTTACATTCAATGTAAGTATTGAGATGTGAAGTCCTATTCTATTCATCATGCTATGTGTTGCCCGAATACCTTGTTTTTTTGTTTGTTTGTTTGTTTTCATTGTGTTGTTATTTTATAAGTCCTGTGAGATTAATGCTTTAAGGAGATTCTTTTTTGGTGTATTTTGGAGATCTGTTTTAGGATTTAGAGCTCTTTTTAGCAGTTCTTGTAGTGCTGGCTTGGTAGTGGTGAATTATCAGCATTTGTTTGTCTGAAAAAGACTGTATCTTTCCTTCATTTATGAAGCTTAGTTTCACTGGACCCAAAATTCTTGGCTGATAATTGTTTTGTTTAAGGAGGCTAAAGATGGGACCCCAACCCCTTCTAGCTTGTAGGGTTTCTGCTGAGAAATCTGCTGTTAATCTAATAGATTTTCCTTTATAGGTTTACCTGATGCTTTTGCCTCACAGCTCTTAAGACTTTTTCCTTCATCTTGACTTTAGATTACCTGATGACTATGTGCTTAGGCGATGATCTTTTTGTGATGAATTTCCCAGGTGTCCTTTGAGCTTCTTGTATTTGGATGTTTAGATTTCTAGCAAGGCCGGGAAAGTGTTCCTCAGTTATTCCTTCAAATGTATTTCCAAATTTTAGATTTCTCTTCTTCCTTAGGAACACCAATTATTCTTAGGTTTGGTTGTTTAATGTAATCCCAAACTTCTTGGAGGCTTTGTTCATTTTTTAAATTATTATTCTTTTGTCTTTGTCTTTGTCAGATTGGGTTAATTCAAAAGCCTTGTCTTCAAGCTCTGAGGTTCCTTCTACTTGTTGGATTCTATTGCTGACTTTCCAGTGCATTTTGCAATTTTCTAAATGTGTCCTTCATTTCCAGAAGTTGATTGTTTTTTATTTCTGCTATCTATTTCACTGGGGACTTTTCCATTCATATCCTGTGCCATTTTTTTTTTCTTTAAGTTGTACTTCACCTTTCTCCAGTGCCTCCTTGATTGGCTTAATATTTGACCTTCTGAATTCCTTTTCTGGCAATTCAGATATTTCATCTTGTTTTGGATCCACTGTTGGTGAGCTAGAGTGATCTTTTGGGGGTATTAAAGAACCTTGCTTTGTCATATTACCAGAATTGCTTTTCTGGTTCCTTCTCATTTGGATAGACTATGTCAGAGGGAAGATCTGGAACTCAAGGGCTGCTGTTCAGATGTTTGTGTCTCACAGGGGTGTTCCTTTGATGTGGTGCTCTCCCCTTTCCCCTAAGGATGGAGCTCCCTGAGATCTAAACTGCAGTGATTGTTACTTCTCTTCTGGATCTAGCCACCCAGCGGAGCTCTGGTCTCTGGGCTGGTACTGGGAAGTGTCTGCAGAGAGTCCTGTGATGTGATCTGTCTTCAGGTCTCTCAGCTGTGGATATAAGTACCTGCTCTGGTGAAGGTAGCAGGGGAGTAAAGGGGACTCTGTGAGGGTCCTTGGTTGTATTTTCATTAAGTGTGTTGGTTTGGTGTGGATTGGCCTCTAGCCAGGAGGTGGCACTTTCAAGAACGCATCAGCTGCAGTTGTATAGGGAGGATACAAACTTGCGCTAGGGTGGCCTTTGGATAAGTATTCAGGTATCTCAGGTGATGGGCAGGGCCATAGAACTCCCAGTGGATTATGTCCTTTGTCTTCAGAGTTCCTTGGCTGTCCCACAGAGCCTGCAATGGCAATCCACCTCCTTAAAAGCATCTGTGGTATTCTCTTGGCTTTCCTGGTATGTTCCTGCAGTAGTTCTTGGAGCAAAAGCTCATGATGTGAGTCTCCACACACTGCTCTGCCCATCCAAGAGGAAGCTGTAAATTAGTCTTGCCTCCTAGCCACCATTTTCCACCTACCCAGCCCGTATCTTTTAATCTCATTGTAGTTTTGATTTGCATTTCTCGGATGATCAATGATGTTGAACAATTGTTTGTATTCCTGTTTGCCATTTGCATGTCTTCCTTTGAGCAATGTCTATTCAAATCTTTTGCCCATTTCTTTTTATTGGATTATTAGACTTTTTCCTATAGAGTTGTTTGAGCTCCTTATATATTCTGGTTATCAGTCCCTTCTCAGATGGGTAGTTTACAGTGATCTACTTTTGAATGTTATATCTTTTTACATAGATTGGTAAATAAGAATAACACTTTTTGTTTTTTTAATAGCAAGAGAAAAAATCATGAATACCTACTAACTGAAGATCCTTTCATGAGCCACTAGTCCCCAATACTCATGGTTGTTAAAAAGTTTTTCCTGATTTGAAATCCTGTAGTGGTCCTGCCATCGCATTCAGGATAAAATGTGAATATTTTGTATGGCATATAATGTCCTGGACTATCAAGTCCCTGCCTGTCCTTCACCATTTCCTCCTTACACTTCTTACACTCCAATACTTGTTCCTGTTGTCTGGAATCTTTTGTGCTGCTGCTTCTCTTCATGAACTCTTTCGTCTTTCAAGACTAATCTCACCTGTAGATTTTGATGATCTTGGTTTTGAATTGTCTACTGAATTGTTTGTTTTTCTTTTCATTCATCTTTTAAATAAATTATTTTTCAATTTTCAAGAGACAAGATGCTTTTGATTTGTTTGAACTTACACTACTGCTTTCTAGTTGCTAAACTTATATTCTAATAAAGATGACATTGCTGTGATCAATCTCATTGTTTTTAATTTTGATACTTCCTACATAATGAGAATCATTTAAAAAGCATTATTAAAAATTATGCATTTATCAAAATTGTAATTTAGAGTAATAATTTCAGGCCAAAAAACCCAAAAGTCATTCTTGACTGTTTTTTTTCCTCTTACACTTTGCATACTGGATACTCAGAATTCTCTGTTCTCATTTTCAAAATACATCCAGAATCTAACCACTTATGTTACCTCCACATGAGTTTGATCCTACATCAGGCCAGACCCTTGTGGTAGCATCCCAACAGGGCTCTCTGCTTTTGGTTTTGATAGTCAGGCTCTTCTTCATGAAACATCCATGAATTAGTTGGATGGCAAGTCATCCCTGTACTCCAAATCTTCAGTAGTCTCTCATCTCATTCTCCATTAAAACTCAAGCCCCTAAAACGCCACCAATGCCACAATCACCCACTGTTCTGCCCCCAACTCCCTATAGAGGCATCAACCCCCACAGGAGGTGAGCTCCTGCCTGATTCTCCCAGTCTGTAATGATTTCTCTGATATTCCTAAGGAGCTCTCCTTCACTTCCTTCTGGTCTTTACTCAATGCCTACCTTCTCACTGAAGACTTTTCTGAGCATTCTTTTTAAAATTGAAAACTGAGCCCCCAAACACATATGGAACTGCTCTCGGCCCCTTTCCTGGCTTATTTTTCCTCATTTTGCTTATTGCTGTCTTTCATGCTTAACATTGTACTCAATCATTTTCTTATCGCTGGGTGCCCCACTTTGGAACATATACCTTGCAAAGGCAAGGTTTGTTTGTTTTTTTTTTTTTTTTTTCCTTTCTTCCTTTCTCTTCTGTTCACCACTGTATCTCCTGAGATGAAATAGTGCCTGGTAATGTTGTAGGCACTCAAAATATTTGTTCAATAAAGGAGTAAAAAATAAATGAAAGAAATGAATTCAGCGATATGAAGACATTCTCATAATACAATGATAAGTCAAAAATGTGGATTTAAAATTTTATTTTTTATTTTTATTTTTTGGTTATTGAAGTACTTTTGATTTTTATTAAAGTGTATATAGTTTTTTGCAAATAAATTAAGGAACCTTTAGTTAAAAAAGATTACTTCATGCACTAAGAAGACGCATCACTGTATTAAACATTTTATTAGGGTGGCTGTCTTTGGATAACCTACATTAAAGGTTTGATGATAAAATTTTATTTCTAGTACAAGCCTAATTCTGCTTATTAGTAAAGGACATAAATCTAGGAAGAGGTTGGAAGGAATAAAGTTAATAATTATTATCTTGAAATGGTACATTCTTTTGTATTTTGTGTATTTTCAGAATTTTCTATAATGAGCATTGTAACTCTGCAATCAAGAAAAAATCAATTCTTTTAAAGAAAATGATGATAGTATAAAAATAATTCCAAACAAATTCTTCTTATCTTCATGATACCAGATGGTGGACTGGGCTCTCTTAATGTCTCTTTCTTTCTCCCATCCCTCACTCCTTCCTTCTATCCCTTTTTCTTCCCTCGTCTGCTCTAACACTATGAGTAATTTGGCCAAAAAACACAAATCATTGGTTCTGTTGATGCTACAGTGTCCATGCACTAAGGGAGTCATTTTTTTAGGTTTTCAGGGAATTGGGAATTCCCTTGTAAAAGTCATTTGAATGCTTTTTTGGGAAGATCAGTTTTATTCCCACTGTATATTATGAATTAATTTTAGTTATTTATGTGCTAAAATAGTATTAGACGGCTGCTTGCTCATTCTTTAAAAACTTAGTTTAAATTTCAATATTAGTTCTTGGAATTATCTGATTTCAACAAGTATTTTATTCATATTTATGTTCCAATACCATGTAAGATGTGACTATGTTAGGTACTAAACATACGTTATAATCTTTTCCTCTCTCTGCTGGTTCTGTTCCTAGAGTCACAGAAACAAACAAACAAACAAAAAAACCAGTAACCTAGCATTTGGCCTTTTTATATTAAAGAAACTCACAAATAATTTTGATTGAAAGGGTTTTAAAAATGTGTGTGTGCTGTTATTGTTGGTGTAGCATTAGCTGTCAGTTATAGAGACAGGTTTAATTTTAGATCATTGATTCACAACTGCAGGTTATTTTGCCCCCAAGGGACACTTGGCGATGTCCAGAGAAATTTTTGGTTGTCACAACTAGGGAACAAGATTGCTACTGGCATCCAGTGGGTAAAGGCCAGGGATGCTGCTAAACAGCCTGCAGTGCACAGAATATCCCACAACAAAGAATTATTGGGCCCAAAATGTCAGTGGTGCTGAGGTGGGGAAACCTTGTAATCCACATGGAGAGTAGGTAAATGCAAGCATGGAAAAGGCTGGCCACCCAAAAAATGCCAACCAGAGAGGTCCTAGTCTTAGACCATTTTCTGAGCCAATGATCTCTTCCTTGCTTTAGTTTGTTTGCTTTTTTGTTTAAGGGTAGGAGAAAGTTTTTAGTCACATCCCAGTTGGGTGTTATAGCTGAATAAATACTTTGTCATCTGAGGGTTCAGTTTGGCTAGCTGAGTTATTCATCACATTACAATATCACCTCACACGTGGATTGCTCTAAAGTGCCTGAGCAATGCTGGAGGTTAGGAAAAGCTGCTGGTGACCTGAGCAAACACCTACAGAAAGAAAACTCAATCAAGCCAGCTGTTCAGGCCTGAGGAGGGTTTTGCTCTGCACAGTTTCTTTCTGAGACAAATGAAGATAGGTGTTGAAGGCATTTTAAGGAGGGAAAGTAGGGAGGAGTAACCTGGGCATGCAGTACAGCCCCAAAAGGCAGAGGCTGGACCTCTCTCTGCCTCATTGTTCCCATCCTTCCAGGCTTTCTCCATTTTTTTTTCTGTTTCCACTCCTCTTATCCCCACCAGCCCCATCATGGTGTTTAAACATTTGTGATTATAAGGATACAATAAGTTTTAAAGATCAGTTACAATAGTTATTAACTGACAGACATTCTTTGTTTTTGCCTTTTCATTCATTTTTCAAACACTGTGTTTATTTTCATGGTTTATTGGAAAACAACAAGATTTTACAAGTTTGTAAGCTTACTTTCCAAATCAAAGTTATCTTTTAGAAGTCTAAATATCCCAGGCTGCCCCAGCCTGTGGAGAAGCATGTGGTCACATTTACAGTAATATCCAAATCTTTTCTGCTCTTCCTAGATCTGAGACCTTCTTCAAAAGCTCTCCTAGTTATATGCCCTAGTTCCTGGGGCAGTGTTTTACATGTGTCAAGGGACAAAGCTGACCCTGATTGGCTCTGGCTTCATCATGGCTATCTGTTCCCGTCATGGCCACTCTGGACTTCATGTGTTCTGTGGCTTCTCAGCTGGGCTGCTGCTGCTGGGTTCCAGTGTCGAAGTAAAATGAATGCCTTTTCCACCTCTCTCCGTCGAACTTGGCTCAGAGTCAGCCCAGTCTTTCATCAACACAACTCTTTTGTCTTTTGTGCCCAATGCCCCTCTCTAGTGAGGCTCGAAAGCAGCCCATTTGGCAGGTGTGTGTTTGGATAGGAGAGTACATAAAGAAAGGAACAGAAGAAAAACATCTCTTTATCTTTCCACTGACATTTTTCACCTCTTCATACAGGGGTTACTCTATCATACATAGATTACCACCTTAGGAAAAAAAAATGAAGAAGAAGAAAAATCAAGCACTGCTCCCAAAGCATATGAACCCATGAAAAGAGATACTTTGCAGATGGACATCAGTCATCTAAATATTCTTACTAATAGGATACAACACTACAAAACTCCTGGGGGCTACAATTTACATTGTAGTTTATGCAAATGGCATCCCTGGAATTTTGGAGTGCACAGCTCCAGTACTCGTAAGCTGTGGACTTGTTTACTAAATCATCTAAATTCCAGTATTGATCCAGTTGATAAATCAGTAAAATATCATTCCTAGATACAGACCTCAAATGGTTAAGAATTTGTTATACCAAAATTCAAGACAAAATCATACACAAATACTGGCCAGAGCTTTATTGAAAGTTCTTACTTTAATATCTGTTGAATATTATCCTACGATTGACTTCTAGGAATATATATCCTGATTGGATTTTGTGACACCTTGACTATAACTTAACTATAATCCTAACAGATTTGTTGATAGCTTTAGTATATCTCTAGTTTTTATGCTTCATCTTCTGAAGAATTATTCTTCTCAGAGTTAATACTTTGAAGCACAGAATATGTGGTTCTGATATCATCTTTCTGGACAACTGCATGATCTGTTGACAAGCATTAGCTTGGTTCCCCCTTCTTAAGCCCCAAGATTAAACTGAGTCTGGGGCTTGGCACTGTAACATTTGCTTTGCCTACATTTCAGTTGAAGTTGACAAATTGAAATTGAAATAACATGCGAGGAGACTGTTGATAGGTGTCATATTTCTGGCTCAGTCTTCAATTTAAGACCTATACCATGATAGAAGTGCGAATTTAAGAGTGGGAAAAGAAGAAATTTAGACTCACCACAAGAATGTCAGTCAGCTAGATATCTTGACAGATTGACATGTTATCTTGAATGGAAGCGTAGTTGATGGATATTCTAACATTGGATTGAGTTCCCTAACCACAGTCTAATCTCATTTTAGGCCCTAAATGTCTTCCTGAAATTTGTTGTGTCAAAAAACATTTGTAGTCTGGATTATATTTTATTACTGACTTAAGCATATATACACAAAACAATTTATCCCCAAAATGTAAGAAGAAAAATCCACAGAGACAGCTCAGTATTCCAATGAAGAATGTTTTTCCTTTAGCTGGTAGAGGGGTATGTCCATCTCTCAAACTGATAATCCGGTGTGTAGCAGCTCACATAGTATGTGTGCTGGCCTTTAAAAGTATTCATGTATTGCAAGTTTGCCACGGTTTTCATTTCTTTATTACTGGTTGTAATTACTCACTTTAAAAAATATTTAGATTCAGTAGGTACATGTGCATATCCATCGCCCAAATATTGAACATTGTACCCATAGGCAGTTTTCAATCCTCACTCTCCCAGCCCTCTCCCATTTTGTAGTCTCCATTGTTTATTACTTCCATTTATATAAACTTGTGTATCCATTGATTAGCTCCCACTTATAAGTGAGAACATGTGATATTTGACTTTCTCTTTCTAAGTTATTTCACTTAAGATTATGGCCTTCAGCTCCATCCATGTTGCTGCAAAGGACATGATTTCATTCTTTTTTATGGATGCATAGTATTCCATGGTGTGGAATATATATATCACATTTTCTTTATCACTCACTTTAAAGTCTGTGGAACATGTAAAATATCACACTGAAAAAGTGACTATGCCACTTTTTCTAATAAGGGTGACCACAAACTAATAAAAGCCTTCTAGAGATTTTATTTTTTATTTCACTTAGTAGTAATAGGCTAAACCTTTACTTTCAGGTCCTTAATCCCACCCTTGCTCTGTCTCATGAGGATCTTCATATATTTTCTTCTCTCTGCTTGGAACATTCCTTACCTCATCCCCACTCCATTACCCCATTAGTTGCTGGCCTAACTTTCCCTGAGAAGTCTTTTTTGATTCTTCATCACTGGATTAGAAACCCCTTTTACGATTCCAAAACATCCTGGATTAATCCTTTTTGTAGTGCCTTTGATGCTAATTTGTAATAGTTTATTTCCTTTCTGTCTCCCCAATAGATTTCAAGTTTCTTGAGGGTGAGGGCATTAAATCTCTCTCATTCACTGCTGTCTGCCCAACCCTAGTCTCATGTTGGATGCATACAAGTCCCTCAATAAATATTTATTGAATGAAGACTTAAATAATGCATTGGCCAGCTATCCATACCTATTTCTTATACCTATTGCTAAATTGCCAATTGAAAATACACCTCTTACTTCCATTTTTCTCATTAAGTGACTATTTGAGACATTTATCAGTGACACAGGAAGATGTCTTTCAGTTTGCCTTGTGTTAGTATGGCAATGGTCCTCCAAAGCATGCTTTATTCAAAACAACATATACTCATATTGGATGACTCTCTTGATCTTGAACCTACAAGTGGAAACTGTACTCAAGTTATGTGCAGACCAATATAAGCATCTACTTGAATTTTGTTAAAACCCTAGATCCGATAGTAGAGACACTTGAAGCCTTTTATAAATAGAAAACATGTTAATAAGTGTATAATTACTAAAATTTTCTCTTTCCATTTTATCGAATATATGGCTGAAGTATGACTAATTTAATCTCTGGTGGTAAGCAAATAAATCATTTTGACCATGACAGAGCACTAATAGTCTTACCATCTTGCCTAATTTTTGGTATTCTGAATTCTTTTTTTTTTAATTTTTATTTTTATTTATTTATTTATTTTGAGACGGAGTCTCGCTCTGTCGCCCAGGCTGGAGTGCAGCGGCCGGATCTCAGCTCACTGCAAGCTCCGCCTCCTGGGTTCACGCCATTCTCCTGCCTCAGCCTCCCGAGTAGCTGGGACTACAGACGCCCGCCACCTCGCTCGGCTAGTTTTTTGTATTTTTTAATAGAGACGGGGTTTCACCGTGTTAGCCAGGATGCTGAATTCTTAATTGTATAATAAAGTCATTACACTGTGACTCAACCATTTAAATTGAAAAAAATTAAACCAACATTCTTAGAGTAATTCTATTAAAGAATGAAAAATGGCTTGCTATTAGTTAGAAAAGATCTGACTTTAAGGAATGAATAGAGAAAAAGAAATCCTTTTAGAATCCTATTAAATATTTTCAGAAACAAGATAGATTTCCTTTCAACATGTTGGAATAAAAATGGAGTTCTTTCTAAAATCATGACAAGTTTTACCTATGGGTATGAAATTTTAAATAGGAAGAGTAATAGCAAGGGATGGGCCTTTATCCAGTAACACAGAATTAAATGATTTTGCTAAGGGTATGGAGATGTAGAAAATGAATCATTATTGAAAATGCTTAGGTTTGCAACTCAGGAAGACTGAGGACAGTAGTTCTCATACTTCTTGTCATAGAGGGCATATTTTTATAGTAAAAATTCCATGGACTCTTCCCTAATGATGGATAATAATATTTCTAATGTCTGTTAATTAATCACAATAAAAAGGTGAATATGATGTCAAACACTACTTGAAAATGATATATGTTTAATTAATAACAAAGTGTCTTTAACACATTTGAAAAATAATGGTTCAAAAATGTTTGAGATCTTATTTAGACATTCAACATAAAATATTTCATGTGCAGGTGGATTTATGAACCCTTTGCAATAATTCCTAACTTTTGGAGTCTGTGAATGTAGGCTGGAAACCACAATTGGGACTTATAAAAAGTTATCTCATTTTTATGAAAATTACTTCTAATATACATGATAGGACACGTTAGTCATTCCTTAAATCTTTTTCCCTAATGTTTCAAAAGTTTAGTTGTTTACCTTTATTAGACATTAAACGAGTTTTTTTCTTAATGGGACAATTCACTGAAGACATATCTTGTCTAGACTGCAGACTCTCAGGCATAGTTGGATATGCCATAAACAGGGATAACTTGCCTCTGTTTTTGCATTCATCATATTCATTGTAATCATTTCCTAATTCATTGAATTTAAGATGCCTTTGATTGTAGGAGATTATTTTGTGTAGCACTTACAAAGAAAAATGTTTCTAATTAAACTCTGACACAATGGTTTTGATGTTATTTGATTTTTAAATTTTATGCTTATTAAAAGATGTTTTACATTTATTTAGACATAGATTTTCACTATATATCACCATTGTGCATTCATAAAATGAAAAATATACATTAACTCAATTGGTTTAGGTGTTGCTAAAACCTTTTTCCATTCATGGTCCAGCTTTTCTACATTAGTTGCTTTTCAAAAGCATCTATGTCCATCTTCCCTGACGTGGTATTGTCCCATTACTAGTGTTGGTGCTGAAGCATTGCTTTAAAGTGTGCTATACTAGTGTCTGGATTTTCTCCCAAGCCCCTGGCATCCATTCTGCCACCTGAAGGTACTGAAGAAACATTTTCAGACAACTGTGATTCATCTTCCTTCCTCAAATTATTCTTAAATAATTTGTTGTCTGAAATGACAAAAAGTTGCTGTGGCCCAGTCATGGCCCTAGGAATAAACTGTGTTCCATAATTTATAGGCAACCATTTTTAGACAGCTTTTAAAATGGCTCCCAAGGATCTTCACCTCCTGGTATTCAAACCCTTGTATAATCCTCTCCCCTTGAGTATGGATGGAAACTGTGACTTGCTTCTAATGAATAGAATTTGGCAAAAGTGATGTGTGACACTAATGAGATTAAGTTACAAAATACTGTGACTTCTTTTTGGCTATCTGACTTTCTCTGTCTCTCTTTCTCTCTCTCTCCCCTCCTTCTCCCTCCCTCTTTCCCTCTCTCCCTCTCTTGTTTCCTCACTGTAATAAACCCAGTGGTCATGTCATAAGCTACCCTACAGAGAGATCACTAGGCAAGGAACTAAGGGAGATCTCTGGCAACCAAGGCCTCACTCCAGTAGGCCGTGAGAAATTGAATTCAGTCAATAACCACTTGATCCACTTGACTGAGCTTGGAAGCAGATCCATCCCCAGTTGAACCTTAAGATAATCACAACCTCGGAAAGCACCTTGACTGCAGCCTGTGAGAGTTCTTGAGTCAGAGGACCCAGCTAATCCATGCTTGAATTTCTGAGCTACAAAAACTTTTATAAGATAAATGTCTTCAGCCACCAAGTCGTGGGGTAATTTGTTATGCAGCTATAGATAATGAATGCAGGCAATAGCAACTACATCATGAATGTCATCTGGCTGATAGCAGTTATAAATTGTCGTTGATTGCAGGATGCATCTCAATTTTAGCAATGATAAATGTGGATAAATAATCTATCTTTTAGAATAGATGGAGAAGTCGAGTAGTTTACTTGTCTGTTGTCCCCATTAGCATGATAACTCCTTAAATGAAAGAACTGTGTTTTATTCAGCTCTGAGTGTCCATGGTGCTCAATGCATAAGAAATGCTTTATAGGTGTTTGCTATTTACCACTGGACAAAAAGACCTAGCTAGAGGCAAATCTTGAGAATAAGAATTTGCTCGTTGTCAGGGTTTAGCTGGTATGACTCATACCTTAAATGCTCCTTTTAAAAGTTCCAGTCTATGTTCTTTTTAATATAACAATGCCACTCATTTCATTTGTTCTTCTGGTACTGAGTGTATTAGTCCATTTTCATGCTGCTAATAAAGACATGCCCAAGACTGGGCAATTTGCAAAAGAAAGAGGTTTAATGGACTTACAGTTCCACGTGGCTGGGATGGCCTCACAATCATGGCAGAAGGTGAATGGCATCTCTCACATGGCAGCAGACAAGAGAAGAGAGCCTGTGCAGGGAAACTCTTTATAAAACCATCAGATATTGTGAGACTTATTCACTATCATGAGAATAGCATGGGAAAGACCTGCCCCCATGATTCAATTACCTTCCACCAGGTTCCTCCCACAACACCTGGGAATTGTTGGAAGTACAATTCAAGATGAGATTTGAGTGGGGACATAGCCAAACCATATCACTGAGGTTTAGAAATACCCTCGTGGATGTCGAGGACATCAACTGAAGTTGGACTTTATGAATACTATTTCTAATTTAAGAATTACATGATATCTTTTCATAATTTTGATTAAAATCCTCTGAGAACATGTAGAAGATTGCCAGCAAAGGAGTATTCTATACCTTAGTTTTTTTGGAAGGTGGAAGAATAATAATATTTTAATTTATAAGTGGAGAAAATTAATTCCATACTTAGAAATTCAGGTTGTTCAGACTAATCTAAGACAACAAACTGATTTCTGTGTGCAGAGAAAGCCAACATTTTAGTGTGTGGCAAAAAGTCACCTAGTAACTTAAAAAGTAGGTTTTAAACTTGGAGCTTATGTTGATTCATCTATGGACAAATATAGGTAGCATGCTTTTTGCTCTGTTATTTAATAATTGCATGGATGTTTATTTCCCTCATTAAATTCTAGGCTCTTGAAGACAAGGACTGTGTGATACCACTTATTACAACGGCAACGAGAAACTTTTTGAGCATTTATGATGTGTTAGGCACTGTGTTAATCTCTTTACACGTCTGATCTTATTTATTCTTTAAAACCACCCCATGAGGCAAATAATACTTTTAGTTTCATAGATTAAATAAGAGAAGCTTAGAGAGGTTAGATAACTTGTCAATATCACTCAGCTATCAAGTGGTAAAATCAGGATTTGAACCTAGTGCCATATTTGCAAAGTCCATCCTCTCAGCCACTGAGTTTTATTCGTTCCCTCTTAGTTACCATTGTATTCCCAAGCACTTGGCATGTTGCCTTGCACATAGGGTGTGCTTAATAGATATTTGCTGAGCTGAAGTCATTAATATATATCCATTAGATTCCCACCATCTACATATTAGGTGTTGAGTTAGCTAATTACTTAACTGAAGGAACTTTTTAAAATTTTAAGACAGGAGTATTAGTACTGAACTTATATCCTTTATATAGCAAGTTATACGGGGAAATAAGCAATCCCATTCTAAAGAAATGTGATAAATTCATGTGAAAAATAAAATATATATTTTTTGCTATTATAGTACCTTGAAATTACCAGATTAATTATACATTTCTTTCTTAAATATGTTTCCCCTTTTCTCTTTGTTTTTCAAATTAACTTATAGAGGCTATATCACCATGTCTGGTTTTAGTTTTGAGATACAGATATGCTTTTGAGGAATGATAACAATGAAATTCATCTGAGAATGCTGTCAACAAACTGATAACTTATTTCTCTGGTGGATATTATAATGATGCAATAGTTTCAGATCTTGAATATGGGACTTTGTAACAAATGATCCTTTAGGGGCCTTGTTATCCTACTTAATTAGAGATGAACTAGATAATTTATCTATTTCTATTTAAAATTTTTCATCAAAGTAGATGATAAGTGTCGTGAGTGATATTTTTCTTTGTAAAATAAATGGCTTTGTCGAATTACTTAGAAACATTGTTGCAAAATAATAAGCAACTGAAACTACGTTGTACTATTTCTATGTTCTCAAAAAATATATACTTACTAGAGAAGACCCTCAGCTTTCCAGCAGGGCAAGTTCTAGAGGTTCTACTGATAGATTCTAGGAGGCCCTTTTAAGATGCAGAGGAAGGAGACAAGGGCAGGTGATTCTGTGAACAGAGTAAAAGGCTGACTGTTCCTCCAAGGAGGATGATAATACTAATTCCTCCACCTTGCTCTTTTCCCTCGTTGTTCCCTTCCTCCTCCCAAGGTTGGAGGGATGGGGGAAGGGTCAAAGGAAGGGACACTGGGCTGAAATGTAGGAGGCTAGACTTTCTTGGGCTAAACGTCTGAGGACTGAAGACTGTTTTCTTCCTTCCAGTCTTTCCATCCTTTCATTTTTCCATCCTTTCAGTAATTTATTTATTGAAAAAATATTCACTGAATGCCCAACTTATGCTAGAAACTGTGATAGGTATACTGGCTACAGTGAGCAATATAAAACACTTTCCACTATGAACAAATTATTTATTGAAATACTTCAATGGGGGAAATTCAGTTTGCAAAGTGTTACTTTATGCAGTATGTACCTCACATTTTGTGAAGAACCCAGAAAACAAAAAGTAAAACAAATAAAGGTGGTTCCAAATTTTGCATGTTGTATGCAGAAAACAGAGTAATGCATCAAGAATAACCATGAGGTGTGGCAAGAGCTGCTATTACAGGGTGAAAAAGATCAGGGAAACGTCTTTACGGTGATGTTTGAACTAAGACTGAAGAATGAGAATGAGTTAACCATGCAAAGAGCTAGGAAAAAACATTCTAGGAAGAGAGAGCAGGCAATCAAGGGCCTTAAAAGGGGGAATAGATTGATGTGTATGAGGTCAGTGTAGTTGGAATCTGTTAACAGAGTAATTGTGGAACAAAATGGGATTGGAGATTGAGGCAAGAGTAAGACGAAGGAGGCCATGTCAGGAAAGAAGTTCACACTTCTAAGTGCATTAGCAAGTTACTGGGGAGTCACTGAAGAAAGTGAGCTAAGGAGGTGATTTGACCTGATGTACATTTTTTAGAACCCTCTCACTATTGTGTGAGTAAAGGGTTGGAAAGGGAAAAGGAAGGAAGACATCAATCCACTCAGGAGACTATTGCAGTAATCTAGGGGGCAGACAATGGTATAGACTAAGGCATAGTGAAGGAGATGGCCTTGAGACATATTTGGAGACAGAGCCAATAGGGAATACCAGTGAATTGGATGTTTGTGTCTTGCGTACCTGAGTGGATGGTGGGGCCATTAACTGAGATGAGGAAGACTAGGAGAGATGTAGAATTGAGGAAGGTAGAAAATCAATGGTTCCGTTTTGGACATGTTAAGTTTGAGGTACTTTTCAGATATGCATGTGAGGATATCAGGTGGGCATTTGGAACAGGAGTTAGGATTTATGATGGGAATCTGGGACTAAACACAAACTTTTGAGGGGCATTGGCATATAGATGGCATTTAAAACCAGGATCTTTCACGAACATGACTAAGGAAAGAGTAGAAGGAGAAGGAAAGAAGCCCCAGGAGTGAACCATGGGATATCCCAATATTTAGTCTAGAGAAGGAGCTGGCAAAGGAGACTGAGCAGGGGAAGCTACTAACATAGGAGGAAAACCAGGGCAGTGAGCATGATGGAAGCCAAGATAAAATTATGCATCAATAACTTAAAAATGACATACTAAAAATGTGTAAAGATACTGCAGAGAGAGTTTTCCATCACCTGTTGACTACTGCTAGGGCTCTGGGCAAAATGATTGATCTGTTCCTTAGTCTCCATTTCCTCTCATCTTTCTCTGGCATTCTGGCCTCAAAATCAAAGTAGCTTCTCTGGGTTGTGAAGCAGGTTGCAAAATTTCTTCTATTTCCTTCTACCCCAACCCAAGTTCCAGTTTGTTGGAGACTATTTTAGTTGGATGTGGGTCCAGTGAAAACATCATGGTGTGTGTGGCCAGTAGGTCCAAACTTCTTAAACTGTGTTTGCCATCCTGCTGAATGGGGCCTGAGTAAGCAAAGAGCATTGCTGAAGGAGGCAATGTAAGCTACCACTGCAGTGTCTTCAAGACAAAAATACTGAATATTTTTGCATGTGTATTTATTTTACCAAAATAAAAATTTTATTAATTGTATTCTTCAAATATTTATTTTGTAAGAAGTAAATATGGAATCTTCGTTTTATTTATATGTTCAAAAAATAGGTTCTGTTTAATTAAATATTAATTAAATATTCTCATTAACTGATGGTTATTTAATTATCTTTTGTATTTTTATAAGAAAAAGTAGACATATTTTCCTCCTACAATTATGATGATCAAATGAGTAAAATTTTCTTTGTGTTTTAAAAATAATAATATTTAAACTCTAATATTAGAACTTGTTTTCACTGTGATGAAACTATGAGGCCAGGGTGTCAATGGTTATATGGATATGTTAAAGATCTCTCCTTTCTTGATAGTTCTACCTGATCTGGTTTAAGACCTTCAAGGAAAAAGGAAGTCCTTGTTTTGATGTTTTATTTCTAAACATTATCTGTGGAACATAGTATAAAGAAGTAAACTTGCCAAGGAAAGACATAACATGATATTGAAAAACAAGAGAAGGCTGATGGCTGATGGAGTGAAAGTGACGCTGTTTCATTCATTGCTATATACACTACTCGCAAAACTCCTTGTCTGTTTTCTCCCCATCAGCATAAAATAAATATTATAGACCAAGAAATATAAAAAATGTAAATCTCCAAGGTAGAGTACTTCGTTGACTAGATGTCTGTTAACTTGTGCTATCTAAGCAAAATTGACCCATTCAGTTTTCAAACTTCAATAAAATCTTACTTAACTAGAACAAATAAGCCAGAATTCCCAGTCTGTCTAGTTTTAGTCTACATGTAGGAGAAAGAGTCAAAGGAGAAAAGAGTCCACAAATTCACATGGAAGGATTCAAGTTCTACTTTAGAAGTATCAGTTTCTGTATCTTTTTTTTTGTTTGTTTGTTTGTTTTGTTTTTTGAGACGGAGTCTCGCTCTGTCGCCCAGGCTGGAGTGCAGTGGCGCGATCTCGGCTCACTGCAAGCTCCGCCTCCTGGGTTTACGCCATTCTCCTGCCTCAGCCTCCTGAGTAGCTGGGACTACAGGCGCCCGCCACCGCGCCCGGCTAATTTTTTGTATTTTTAGTAGAGACGGGGTTTCACCGTGGTCTCGATCTCCTGACCTTGTGATCCGCCCGCCTTGGCCTCCCAAAGTGCTGGGATTACAGGCGTGAGCCACCGCGCCCGGCAGTTTCTGTATCTTTTGTTTAAAAAAAGAATAACAAAGCTAGTAAAAATTTAAAGGCCTTTACTTATTGTTCACAGAGCATTAATTTTACTGTGCTTTTCGGGATCTACCATCAGGATCTGGAATTGGCTGAAGCAAACAATACTTTGTAGTACACCATAGAAATCCTATTCTCACCTCTATTTTTGATCTTGAATTTTCTCATATCCACAATAACTTAAGGCAATAGCTTTGTTCCAGAAGACGAAGCAGACCTTGAATATTTGTAGATTTTTGGGGAGTCATGAGAGATAATGAAAGCTAGAATTCCAAAGGGGTGGCTTAAGGATTACTGCTTACTTTGATACAGCAACAATCACATCATGGAAAATGGGGTATCCATCTCCTCAAACATTTATTTTTTGTGTTACAAACAATCCAATTACACTCTTTTAGTTATTTTTAAATATACAATTAAATTATTATTGACTATTATCACCCTGTTGTGCTATCAAATACTATTGATCTTTATCTTGCCCCAGTAAAATGCATGGCATATTTCAAAATTTATTAAAATAGAATGGCTTATATAATATTCAGTTATACTCACTTAAAACTATTTTATTGATTATTTGTTACTATGGGTTGAATATGATTTGTCCTCTCCATGTCAATTCATGTTGAAATTTGATTGCTACTGTAGCACTGTTGGGAGATGAGGCCTAATGGGAGGTATTTGGGTCATAGGGGCACTGCTCTCATAAATAGATTAATGCCATCGTGTGAGAGTGAATTCTTCCTCTCATTGGACTGGATTAGTTACCACAAGAGCAGATTGTTATAAAGAGAGGTTGCCTCTCATGGTTTGTCTTTTTTGCATATGCACACTTCCTTTTCCACCACTTCTCCGCCATGTTATGATGCACCACGAGGCTCTCATCAGAAGCAGGCTAGATGCAGCTGCCTGACCTTCCAAGTCTCCAGAATTGTGAGACAAAATAAACCCCTTTTCTTTATAAATTACCCAGTCTCAGGTATTCTGTTATAGCAACAGAAAACTGGCTAAGACATTTGTCATATGCAAGAAAAACTGTGTGAGGCACCATGGGGGATGACAAAGATGCATGATAAACATTTATTTCCCTTACAAAGAGTTTAACCTAATCAATAGAAATGAGACTCCAGTCCATTTCTGCCAACTATCATGCAGATATGTCACCTTGCACCTGGCTGTTAAACCTTTATCCCATCCTGAAATGTTTACAGGATACTAGTCAAGTTCCTCACAGTGCACTGTCCACCGGGGAAATGTGAGCATGTCCTTAGGGCCCCAGAAGCATATTTTATTGCCTAGTGCCTAGCATATAGTATGCATTCAATGAATATTTGTTGAATAAGTGAATACATGAATGAATGCTGCAGAAACTAAATGGCTTAAAGTGGCTTCTAACTAATCCCAGGCAGTAATATATACTGGGAGAAATAGGCTCTTTATATACCTGTCTTCAATGGTAGAAAATGCTTTCCATATGAGTCCTAGAGACATCTTGTTACACCTAATTGACTAGGTAGTTTTCATTATTTCAGGATTGTCTTTGGAAAGTGCTATGGTTTGAATGTGTCCCCTTCAAAATTCATGTGTTGGAAATTTAATCCCCAATGTAACACTGTTGGGAGGTGGGGCTTTTCAGGAACTATTGAGGTCATGAGGGCTCTGCCCTCATGAATAGATTAATGCTGCTGTAGAAAGGGCTTGCAGGAGTGGGTTTGTTCTCTCTTGTCCTTCTGCCTTCTACTGTGTGAGGACATCAAGAAAGCTGTCACAAGATTCCAGCACCTTGATATTCCCAGCCTCCAGAACTGTGAGGAAATGAATTTCTATTTTTTACAAATTACTCAGTTTCAGGTATTCTGTTATAGCAGCACAAAATGGACTAAGACAGACAATGATGCTTTTCTGATATTTTAAAGTTGGTATCCATAAGAATTATTCATGCAGATTCTCAGATCTCCATTCCCCCAGATTCACTTTCAGGGGTTTGAATTGTGCAGAAGCATTCCAGGTGATTCTGATGCAAGTTCCTGCAGACCACATTTTTAGAAACACTATTATTGAGTACAGATAGGCACATTGATCTTTAGGATCTCACCAGACTTTATAACTAAAACCATCTAAAAATTCATACTATTGGCTTGAGAATAATTTTAAAAATAGAAATTAAGATTTCAAAAGCACAAGTCATATATACAAAGTGGCTTTGCAGTTATCAGAAAATATGATTAGCAGGGCTACTGTAATATGTGAGGTCGCCCAAGATTACCATTGATTAAGAAAGATTTATGCAAGGCTTGAATCAATAGGTCAGTTGTAATAGCTAGTCCGGCGTTGTTACTGAGTTACCATATGATTTATGGTTCCTAGATCAATAAAGATGAAGTGAGTCTTTAAATTTTTAGGCAAGTGTGTATGTGAAAAGAAGCTAAAACAGGGCCAGCTTTGAAAAAACTCAAGAGAAGTGTTTATTCAAGAACAGTTTTTTTCTAGAGTGACTTTATTGGGTCAGTGTGATACCAGTGATCTCGACAGCAACAATTTATAACTCAAAAGTGAACATGAAGCTTTTCAAGTTGTTCATGCAGGCATACCTGAGAAATATTGGAGATTCAGTTCCAGACTACTACAATAAAGTGAATATCACAATAAAGCCAATCACAGGAATTTTTTTTTTGGTTTTTCAGTGCATATAAAAGTCATTTTTATACAATACTGTAGTCTATTAAGTGTGCAATAGCATTGTGTCTTAAAAAACAACATAATACCTTAATTAAAAATATTTTATTGCTAAAAAATGCTAGCAATCATCTTAGCCTTCAGTGAGTCATAATCTTTTTGACTAGCAAAAAATGAGAGTCTTCCATTGATGTTGATGGCTACTGACTGATCAGGGTGGTGGTTGCTGAAAGTTAGGGTGACTGTGTCAATTTCTTAAAAAATAAGACAACAATGACTTTTGCGACATGAATTGAGTTTTCCTTTCACAAAAGATTTATATGTTTCATTCAATGCTGTTTCACAACATTTTACCCACAGTAGAACATCTTTCAAAATTGGAATCAATCCTTTCAAACCCTGCTGCTGCTTTATCAACTAAGTTTATGTAATATTCTAAACCCTTTGTTGTCATTTCCACAGTCTTCACAGCATCTTCACCAGGAATAGATTCCATCTCAAAAAAAATCACTTTCTTTGCTCATCCATAAGAAGCAACTCCTCATCTGTCCAAGTTTTAACATGAAATTGATAAAACAATCAATTATAATCCAGTAACATCTTCAGGCTTCATTTCTAATTCTAGTTCTTTTGCTATTTCTACCACATCTGCAGTGACTTCTCCCATTGAAGTCTTAAACCCCTCAAAGTCATCCATGAGAAGTGAAATCAGCTTCTTCCAAACTTCTGTTAATGTTGATATTTTGACCTCCTCCCATGAATCATGAATGTTCTTAATGGCATCAAGAATGGTGAATCCTCTCCAGTAGGTTTTCAATTTATTTTGCCCAGATCCATCAGAGGAATCACTATTTATGGCAAGTATAGCCTTATAAAATGTATTTTTAAAATAATAAGACTTGAAAGTCAAAATTATTCCTTGATCCATGGGATACAGAATGGATGTTGTGTTAGCAGGCATGAAAACAGCATTAATTTCCCTGTACATCTACCTCAGGTCTCTTGGGGGGACCAGGTGCATTATCAATGAGCAGTAACATTTTGAAAGGAATCTTCTTTTCTGAGCAGTAGGTCTCAAGAGTGGGCTTAAGATATTCAGTAAACCATGCTCTAAACAGATGTGCTGTCATCCAGACTTTGTTGTTCCATTTCTAGAGGATGGGCAGAGTTAATTTAGCATAGTTCTTAAGGGCCTTAACAGTTTTGGGATGGTAAACGAGCATTGACTTCAACTTAAAGTCACCAGCTGCATTAGCCCCTAACAAGAGAGTCAGCCTGTCCTTTGAAGTTTTGAGGCCAGGCATCAACTTCTCTTGATATATGAAAGTCCTTGATGGCATCTTCTTCCTGTAGAAGGGTGTTCCATCTCCACTGAAAATCTGTTTAGTGTAGCCATCTTCATCAATGATCTTAGCTAGATATTCTGGATAGCTTGCTGCAGCTTCTACGTCAGCACTTGCTGCTTCACCTTGCACTTTTATGTTATGGAGACGGCTTCTTTCCTTAAACTTCTGAACCAATCTCTGCAAACTTCCAACTTTTCTTCTGTAGCTTCCTTACTTCTCTCAGCCTTCACAGAATGGAAGAGAGTTAGAGTCTTGCTCTGGATTAGGTTTGGCTTAAGGGAATGTTGTGGCTGGTTTGATCTTCTATCCAGACCACTCAAACTTTCTCCATATCAGCAATAATGCTGTTTCGCTTTATTATCATTTGTGTGTTCACTGGAGTAGTACTTTTAATTTCCTTCGAGAACTTTTACTTGTTTTAAAGCTCTCCTTATTCTCCTGTGGCTCTCATCTGGTGGAGCAGCCAGAACACACACAGCATTGATTCGTTAAGTTTACCGATCTTATATAGGTACAGTTCTGTGCACTTCAAAACAACTACAATAGTAACATCAAATATCACTGGTCATACATCACTACAACAGACAATAATAATGAAAAAGCTTGAAATATTGTGAGAATTGCCAAAATGTGAAACAGAGACATGAACTGAGCACGTACTGCGGGGAAAATGGTGCCAAGAGACTTGCTCCATACATGATTGCCACAAACCTTCAATTTGTAAACAATACAGTATCTGTGAATCTCACTAAAGCAAAGCGCAATAAAATGAAGTATGCCCATATATTGCGTATCTATACTTGTAAACGCATTTTACAAGTAGGACTAACATGCAGTGAATAATAAATCTGTTAAAAACTCAGAAAACACCCCCAAACCTAAAATAAAAGCTTAAAAAAATACATAAAATAAAATGAAGTAGCATTTACATATTTTAAAAACTCAGAAAACAATATCAACTGGTGATTTGCCTCTGTGCTCACTGTCTTAGATCTTTGCATTGAAAAGGATCTGTTTTTTTTGACACAGCACAGATTCAGTGAAAGCAACAGGTTAGAACACCTTGAAAGAATGGGTAATGTTGGCATGAGAAGCTACTTGTAATCTCTGTTCTAGAATCTTTTATAGTTTAAAATAGTTTTTGTATTGAGTGTTTTAGAAGGTAAGTGGTAAGAAATAAAATGACTACTTTGAGGCAAATTATGTAAAAGAATAATTTAAGGAGGTCGTTCAGGAATAGTTGTTTTAAAAACATGACAGTAGCAAGGTAAATTGCAAGCTTAGAACCTCAAGAAGCAGGGCCGGGCGCGGTGGCTCACGCCTGTAATCCCAGCACTGTGGGAGGCCGAGGCAGGCAGATCACCTGAGGTCAGGAGTTCAAGACCAGCCTGGCCATGGTGAAACCCCGTCTCTACTAAAAATACAAAAATTTAGCTGGGCATGGTGGTGCGTGCCTGTAATCCCAGCCACTCAGGAAGCTGAGGCAGGAGAATCGCTTGAACCCGGGAGGCAGAGGTTGCAGTGAGCAGAGATCGTGCCATTGCACTGCAGCCTGGGCAACAAGAGTGAAACTCCATCTCAAAAAAAAAAAAAAAAAAAAAAAAACCTCAAGAAGCAAAAGGGCAAATGCCTTTTGTTCATCTTACCTCCAGGACACTGTAGATGATTAACTATTTATAGCAAATAGGAAGAGAGGATTTTTGAAGATATCTCACATTTTGGTGCTTGCGTTATGTATAAATCCTCTTATTTGAAGTGATCTGAAAAGACCAGTAAACTGGAAAAGCCAGTTAGGGATCCTAAAACCATGTATCGTAAATGTGACACTCACCAATGCTTTGCTGTAGTGGACAAGCCTTCTTCTTTTAGTGTAGAATTATTGGAGTTCCAAGTTGTCTTACTTATGAAAATGGATGATGTTAGGTATTGAGTGGGATTTTCTCTGTTTTTGCTTGTTTGTTTTGTTTTTCAGGCCTTGAAAATTAAGTCTCATAGCTGAAAACAAAAAAGACTTAGTAAACTGCCTCTTAAAATTTACAAAAGTGGCTATGACTGGGGCCAACCCTCTGCCTCTAGGACTGTAGAGAAGAGGCGGGCAAAACCAGCTTTTGTCCACTTATCCCTCTGCCCTACCCTGTGCAAGTGGAAGGCTGGAAAGAAGAGAGAGCCAAACATTTTGGGAAAAGTAGTGTTCAATAAGAGAAATGATCCCCTTTCTCCCAGGGAGGGGAGGCTACATCCTGAATAACTGGAGAGCATCGGCAGGAAATAAGGTTGACATTGCATTCCTGAGCTGAATGTTCAGGTTACTGATCTGCCCTGCTGATACCCAGGTGGGGGAAAGAGCACCAGGGAACCACCCTCTTGAGTTCCCCATGCATGATGGAAGACGAATTGTGCCTGTTCCCATAGGAGCTGTTTTGGATTGAGATCCTATTCAGCAATGTCTGTTGAGACCCAATGTCCACATCTATCCATGCTCAGGCTTTAAATATTCAGTTACATCATTAATTATAACAATCAATTACTTACAAAGAGACAATGCCCGTTTTTCCTCTCCCTTCTCCCCATCCTCACACCAGAGGGATAACTAGGGAGAAAGGCAGGAGGATATGAGAGCCATGGGAGAATAAGGAGAGCTTTAAAACAAGAAAAAGCCGTAAGAAGACTGCCTGAAAAACTGGAATGAGATGGTTCTAATGACTAAAAGGATCACACGGTTCTTCGATAAAAATAAGATTCCTGAGGGGGTTGCTAGAGCATAGTTAGTAGCAGTTACTCCAAAATGAAAGCTATCTGATATGTATACTGGAAGAGTTGAAATTTTCACATAAAAACCATACTTTAATAATCCACTCCCATCAAGTCGTCTATGGTAGCCTGTGTGTGTGTGTGTGTGTGTGTGTGTGTGTGTGTGTGTGTGTTTCTTAAACGAGGACTTATACTCCAGGGAAGCAATCTCAGTAGAGCGCTCTTTAAGATTGTTTTGCTCTACCCACTCCATCTTTTATGTTTCTTCAACCCATGTCTAATTTGGCAGCAATTTTTAAAACAATTTGCATTTATCTAGTCTTTCCAAAGAGATTCAGCGTTTTCGTAACAACAATGTTCTTCTTTTTGCACAAACTCCATTGGCTTATGCAATATTTAGTTAAATCACAAAATTAGAAACACAAGTAAAAGTGGCATCAGTAAGTTTGGAAGCTAACGCAAGTAACTCTTGGGAGGTATTCAACCTGAATGGTGCATGCAGAAGTGGGGAACATAGTAGAAACGCTCCTTACCTGACCGCTCTCTGGTGTGTTTGCTTGCTTCACCCTCCATATCAGACTGACTGGCCCACAGCACACAGAAGGCTCACAGCTAATGGGCATCTCATACATTTTTTAAAGCTATGTGAGAAAACATGTCTAACCTCATTGGGTCATCTAGCATCACCGTGTGTGAATGTAAACTATTTTCTTTAAATCATAAGTATCAGCATAATTGATACTTGAGAAGATGCTTATTAGATGCTTATTTGGTGTAAAATTACTCACTTCTGATGATCATCAAGGGAAAATGAACAAAATCTCCTTGAATGCAAGCAGTAGGAAGTAACACCATTCATCTCCAAGCAGTAGGAAAAAATTATCCCTCTCTAAAGATCCTTAAACATCATCTACCTCTGTTTTTAACTGCATTTTCTACAGATTTCTAACCCCAATTTAATCAACCATGTGCAGTATGCAATAGTACGTTAATGTCTAAATTTTGTCTGCATGGATCCCTCTAGTAAAGAAAGCTGATATTTAAGAGGCTACATTCAGATGCATGTGTATTATTTCTAGTCCCCATCCAAGAGTCTCCTCATTGAGCTGTTATCTTAATTTCACTTACAATATTATAGCTGTCTCTAGGAATCTGTTTTTGTTTTCCAGCTCCTATTCTGTGAAAGTAACAGAAATCTAATCTCAGTCAATTCAAGTGTTTCCTCCGAGCACATTTTTTTCTAAAACCAAAGATTCTTACATATTACCAAGGAATTGGAAATGGGAAAAATCTGATCCTGAAGATTCTATGTCCTGGCTTTTTCTCACCTGGCAGATCTGTTATTTGTGGCTCAGTGTTGAGGACATGGGAATTAGTTTGCTCTATTCTCATCCCACTAGGGCATGGAAATGGCACCTCCCTTCAAGGCTGCTGGGACACCACCTACCTGGACTCACCATGCATCCACCTCCTGTTAGCACCACGAGCAGACTGGTTGGCAGGGCTGATCTGCTACAGCCTACGCTCTCATCAACTTCTCTTCTGCCTCCTTTCCCGTAATACAGAGAATCTTTTAAAGCCTCTGCTGGAAGCTCCTCTCAAATCCCCAGTTTTCACTCATGCTATTCTCAAACACTTTTATTCCTAGGTCTTCAGAGTATATGCTTTTGAAATACAAAATCTAAGAAAAAATTTGCTGGCTTTTGGATTTCTCCCTTGCCACACCTCTTTCCTGAGAATGAACAGAGATAAACTGTGAATGAAGATGAGGGTGGAAGGGCAGGCAGAAAAGAATGAAATAGCTGGGGGAAAGTAACATCGGATAGTATCTCAATAGCAGCATCACAATCACTTTCCCACTCTTCTCATCTGCAAACTTAATGCAATTATTCTGTCCCCTTCCCAATGGGGTCCCAGGCCAGCCTGCAATTTCTGGTCTCGTATTGGCAAGTACTTTCAAGGATTTAGTTCCACTAACTCCCTGATACACTGCTCAACTGGAGCAATGAAACTTTAACATCAAGGTTATTCAAGGATGACTTATCTGTCCCCAAGTTGTTTCCTAAACCACCGCTCAGTTATTTTCTCCATGTTGTTTCTGTTTTGACAATGGTACTTACCCAAATGTCCAAACTCCAGGCTTCTCACTGTGTGTTCCATTTTAATCAAACTGGACTTCTGCCTTTGTCTTAATTCCAAATTTCATTCCACAAATTTGTCTTTGCCTCTGTGATAGGTAGAATAATCCCCCCTGCCCAAGATGTATATATTCTAATCCTCAGAAACCATGAATATATTATGTTAATGGAATGAAGTTTCCCTCAAAATAGGGAGAGTATCCTGAATTATCTAGATGAGCCCAATGTTACCATAAGGGTTCTTTAAAGTATAAGGGGAGGGAGGAGTAGAAGAGCAGGTCAGAGTGAAGTGATATGAGAAGGACCCTACCCACTGTTGCAGGCTTTGAAGATGGAAGATGGGGCCATGAGCCAAGGAATGTGGGCAGTCTTTTGAAGGTGGCAAGGCAAGGGAACAGGATTTTCCCTAGAGTTTCCAGAAAGGAATGTAGCCCTGTGGACACCTTTCTTTTATAGCCCTGTGAGACGCACATCAGACTTCTGACTTCTGAAACTGTAAGATGATAAATCGTGTTGTTTTAATCCGCTAAATTAATGGTAATCTATTACAGCAACCATAAAAAATTAATATAATGTCCATCGTGAGACCCACACTTGGTCTTGAAAATCCTTGAAGTAAGAGTTTGGATCCTGCCAGGGCTCTAACCTAAAGATGATTTTTCTCAGGCATCTCCCTTCTGACTTCCTTTGTGATGTGTCCTCATGCTCTATACCTGATGGAGTACCTTACTGCCCTAGACTCTCTTTTGCTGCCCTCTTGCCTGCTAGAAATTTCCAGAGGTTACAGACAGCTTTCCCTGAAAGTTTATCCTCAACAACAATTCTGAGATGTGGCATAGTCAGTCTATTTGTTGTCTTGGCATCCTACATATCTGGTCTGTATCTACTTGACATTGTAAATTGTCTGTGTAATATCAGTCAATCCAGATTACAGCCTTGACTATCCTTTTAGAATATGATTTCCTATCACCTCTGTCTCCCTTAACCCCATGAGTTGCTAATATCTTGATTTCATTTGTGATAATTCCCTGGAGTTCTGCATCAAACATCATGGTAGGGAAGCACATGGAAACCAAACATTCCCTTCCTCTGGACATGTAAACTCCTCATCCAAGAATTACACTTTTATTTTTTACTTTTCACAAACAACCCTTTCTTTTATTAATTATATTCTACCTTAATTACATTTCTGTTATTAACTTTGCCCCAAGTAGATGTAATTGTTGACTTTCATTTTTTACACAACTTGGACAGAATCTCAGATGTGTTGTTAGTTTGCACTTTCACATAGTTCTAGTGTCATTTCCAATTTTCTATAATTTTTCTTACAACTCTAGAATTTTGTGTTATCCAGGTCTATATGATATTTAATGAATTCTATAAAGTTAGTAGCAGAAAATGAGGCTGCCTGTGCTTCTTCAACAATTATTAACAATTTTCTATTCTAGCATTCTAAAAAAGGCTTCCATTGCTTAAAAACTTTTGCAGCAATTTTTGGGGTTTCAGTGATATTAAAAACACTTGGACTTTTAAATAGCATTATTTGCATCATTTAATTATTATTTATTGTCACAAACAAGTAAATAACTGGTAGTTTTGATACTTAAATCACTCAAAGAATCCACCATTATATTGATGGCATTATTTTAGTCCATTTAATACATAGTGCATGGCTTCTATTGCTATTTACATTTCTAACTTAGTGGAAGAACTATTAGATGTGATGCATTCTTGAAAAATGGATTCAGAAGCCTGTTTCTTTCAGATGTCACTACCTCCTTTCTCACTTTCAGCTGATTGTCTTGCCTTGTAACCATGGAATATCAAAGGAGCTGAGTGTTCTAGCAAGATAAAAGGTAGAATGTGTCCTTTGTATTTGGCAATTAGGAGATCCCTGGTCACTTTATATAATGCGGTTTGATAGAGACAGAAGCCAAATTGCTGTGGGTTGAGACACGAATGGAAACTGAGACAGTGGGAAAGATGAGAAGCAGAGATGAGAGAGACTGAATGGTAAGGAAAAGGGACAGATGTGCAAAGAGGTGTTTTAGGAAGGGAGAGACTTTATGATATTTATTGGCTAAGAGAAGGAGTCAGCAGAAAGGCAAAGCCTTTCAAGAGAGGTTATGACTGGGGGAGCAGGATCCCGAGGAGAAGGAGGAGATGGAGGGCAACCAGAGGGCTAAAGTGGAAGGCCTGGTCAGTTGCCAGCAAGACGGGAGAACTAGCACTTTTGGAGCCTGGAGGTCGGAAGTTAAGGATGGGCATGAATAAAGATATATTCATAGGGAGGCGGGACTGAAAGTTAAATCATCCTCCACAAAGAAAGAGGCTTTGTCATCTGCTTTATGATGCCTTGAGGAGAATAGTGAAGATTTACAACATTCGTGGAGAAGAACGTGAGAGAAATCTGAGACAGGACAAGTGAAATAATCAAGGAGTGGTACTGTGCGTCCAACTGAGATTGACTTTGTGAGTAGGTAGTAGTGCCTAGCTGTGTGGTTGTGTGATTTCTGCCAGCAGTGTTCAGTCTCTAGATGTAAAAGCAGAGAATGTAAGTGATGGCAATAATCCAGAGATTGTTTTTTTGGGGGGGAAGGTGGGGGATGGAAATAATTATAGGATGGGGCTATGAGGGCATTCAAAGTAGAGGTCCAGATTGTATAGGGAAGTAAGGGAGGCCAGGAGAGAGATGACAGACTGCAAGAAAATAGGACAAACAGCACTCTCATCTGATGCTCACAACAACCCTCCAGACGAATAGTTTAATCAGCCAAACTTTGAAGATGAGGAAATTGTGGCTTTGAGATATTAGGTGACTTATATGGTGAGATACCTAGAGAAGTAACCAAAATGAGCTACACCTTTTCTACTCTATTGTGTCTAACCTTTCAGGGCCCCACCGACCTAGCTCCATTCCTTTCTCTGCACCCAAGAGTATATAAGGGAATATTTTTGCATATTTTGCAAATTTAACTCAAGTAACCTTAAGCTTCACCAATCCGTACCCACACAAATGAAGTCACAGCAACCCAAATTTTGTTTGCTTATTGCTTCTCCCTTTGTAATATAGCACTTCACTTCCAGACAAAACTTTCTGTCTCAAGCATTGTTTGGACTCTCTGAGGGTGTGTTACATTTACTCATGAACATGCCCACTCCCATTAGGCACTTTCTGCATTGCTGGGTGACAGTCCAGGCCAGTGCTCTGTTAGAACCTCCATGGTACCATGCAGTCATCTATGACTTACAGAGAAAATTCCTTATAAATAAAGACAACAAGGCACAGAAACGTTAATCACTTATCCATAATAACAAATCTAGTAAGTAGCAGAGCTGAAATTAAAACTCAAGTAGTCTGTTTATATTGCAATCTTTTTTAGGCTTTCAGTACCAATGTTATACTTTCTTCATAAAATACTTTGGGGAATGTTCTTCTTTTCCTAAGCTTTGGAAAAATATAAACATCAGTGGAATTGTCTGTGCTTCTAAGGTTTTGTAGAATTCCCCTGTGAAGCTCACTGGACTTTGAAACTCATCACCAATTTTAGTTCCCCTATGAAAGTCAGACTATTTAAGTTTTCTATCTCTTCTGGAGTTTGTTCTTGATTGTCTTGTTCTTAGTCTTTTTTGGTTTTTAAATTTATTTTCAGGGTGTTTTGCAAGGTAATCTCTTAACTTATTTATTTTCCCTAATCTGTGGTTTCTGTGGCTATTTCTAATTGTCATCTGTTATTTTATGCATTCATAATTTCCTACTTAAAAAATTACATTAGCTTATTGCTTACTCATTTTGTTCTTTTTTAACAAAAACATTTTTGGTTTTTTATTTATTAAAAATTTTTTTTGGTTCTGATTTTATTTTTAGATTTTTCTTTATTAAGTCCTCTTTTCTCCTTTAGTTGGATGCTTTATTACATTTCATTATTTTTTATGTATTTTCAGCAATAAATTTTACTCTGATCACTGATTTAGCTCTAGCCTATATGTGCTGGTATATAGTATTTTCTTTATCTCTTTTTTGGCTAGAAATTCTTTGAAATTTACTCAAGAATATTTAAGGGAAAGGTATTTTTTTTTTAATTTCCAGGTGAAAAGACCTTTTTAAAATAAATTGTTATTAACTTCAAGTTATAGCACTGTGATCAGAAAAGGTTTTCTGTACCAATTCTGTCTTTTGAAAGTCATTACATTTTTTGGCAAAATAAACTTTCTAAATTGAAAAAAAAAAAGAAAAGAAAGTTATTACATTTTTTTCTAGTGGCCTAATATGTAGCCAATTTCCCCGACAATTCTGTGGATACTCAAAGGAAGGTGTAATCTCTATTTTCATTGCACACTGTTCAATATATTTCCATATTGTATAGTTTGGGTCTTCTATAGCTTTAATTTTGATTTTGGTCATCTTGCTCTATCTTGGATTATCTTGAACAGAACACAGAGTTGTCACCAAATCTCAGGAGTTTTTTTTTTCTTTAAAGAGTAAGTTAAGCCTATTTACATGTTTTTATATGACAGCTACATCTGTTCTTGATTTCCTCATTTCAGTGTTACTTTCTTGTTTTGTACTGATAGAATTACTATTCTTATATCCTTTTCTTTGCTTTATATCATAATTCTTTCTGTTGACATCACTGGCCATTTAGATTCCTTCAAGAAGGAAGTTTCAAGTAACCTCACCAGATAAGGAAACTCCATCAGCTGAAATGCTGGCTGAGGACACAAGGAACATGGAATAGGTAGTAAAAAAAAAAGGAATTTATAAAGATCAACTATAAATTTGTGACCAATTATAGAAATAGAGACTTAGAAGTCAAGCATATTCTTTCTTGTTTCTTATGCACATATACATGTAGTATTGTAGAAGGCAGAGTTCTAAGATGGCCTCTTAAGATTTCTGACTCCCACCTTCTCCCAGTTATTCAATCAAACAGGAATCTAAATACTGCTATGAAGAGATTATTCTTTTCAGATTTAATCAAGGCCCCAAGTCAGTCGCTAAGATTATCTGGGTGGGCCTGACCTAATTACGTGAGAGCTTTAAAAGCAGAGATTTTTCTCCAGCTAGTCACAGAGGGGAAGTCAACAATTCAAAGCATATGAAGGATGCAGCATGCCCTTCCCGGCTTGAGGATGGAGGGGTTATGTGGCAAGAAACTCAGGGTAGCCTCTAGGAGTTGAGAACAGCTCCTAGTTGGCATCCAGCAAAGAAAATGGAATCTCAGTCCTATTACAACAAGGAACTGAATTCTACCAACAAGAATGAGCTTGGAGGCATGATTTTCCTCAGAGCCTCTAGAATAGAACTCAGTCTAGCTGAACTCTTGATTTCAGCCTTGTGATGTCTTGAGCAGAGAATCCAGCCATGCTGTATTAGACTTTCGACCTACAGAACTGTGAGCTAATAAATGGATGACCTTTTAAGCCACTAAGTTGGTGCTAACTTATTGTGCAATAACAAGAACTAACACAAGTGTTCACTTATTCCTTTTTTTAATCCTTTCTCCTTCCCTCTCATTGTTTTGTATAAGGACCGTTCTTTAACTTTACAATTTAAACTTTAGGTGTAATCGTGACCAAAAGGGAGATGTAATTAACATCATCTAGAAATAGAAACCATGATTGTTTTCCAGAGATGGATATAGTGACTGATAAGATATCTTCATTTTGTGGGGAGAGGATAAGAGCAGAAAAGTGTTATTAGTGTTGTATAAAAGGTGAAATATATAAAGAAGAGTGTGTGTGGATGCTACATAGCCATAAGGGTGGAGTGAACTATTGTCTCTCACCTCCAAGCCTATACTTCTATACTCTTTGCAATGATGCTGAGACTCTGCAAAATTCTCCTTTGTCATTTGGCTTCCTCTTAGGTTCTGCTGATAGGAAGCACTAGAGAAAGATTAGATGGCAGTGTTACCAGAAAGGGGTCCTGATCCAGACCCCAAGAGAGAGTTCTTGGACTTCGTGCAAGAAAGAATTCTAGGCGAGTCGGTAAAGTGAAAGCAAGTTTATTAAGAAAGCGAAGGAATAAAAGAATGACTACTCCATAGGCAAAGCAGCAGCATGGGCTGCTCAACTGAGAATACTTATAGTTATTTCTTGATTATATGCTAAACAAGGGGTGGATTATTCATGAGTTTTCTGGGAAAGAGGTGAGTAATTCCCAGAACTGAGGATTCCTCCCTACTTTAGACTGTATATGGTAACTTCCCCATGTTGCCATGGCATTTGTAAACTGCCATGGTGCTGGTGGGAGTGTCTTTTAGCATGCATTCTAATTAGTGTACAATACGCAGTGGGGATGACCAGAAGTCACTTTCATCGCAGTCTTGGTTTTAGTGGGTTTTGGCTGGCTTCTTCACTGCATCCTGTTTTATCAGCATGGTCTTTGTGACCTGTATCTTGTGCTGACCTCCTATGTCATCTTGTGACAAAGAATGCCTTAACCTCCTGAAAATGCAGCCTGTTAGGTCTTAGCCTCATTTTACCCAGCCCCTATTCAAGATGAAGTCTCTCTGGTTTAAATGCCTCTGACAGCAGGAAAAGAAGAGACTTCTTTTCTTATTATTTTGTTTATTATTCCTCCTAGCAACGACCCTTCATTGTTATAGCAGCAGTTGGTTCCAATCTTCAGCTTCTCTTGGAACTTTTGGAACGGACCTCATCACACCCTTCAGAGGGTCATATCTACACCTCAGAGCCCTAAGCTGTAGCTCCTCAGAGACTGTGTTTTGAGCTGTGAGTCCCAGTAGCCCAAGATACTTTTTTGTTTCCCTATTATTGCTGTGTCATCTCAGTCTTTCCTTTTTGCTTTTCAGCACTCTAATACCTGTAACCTATGTCCTAAATGAAATGATCTCTGTTGAAACAACTAGTGTCGTTTCTGTTTTCCTGACTTGACCTTGAATGATGTAATCTTAAATAATTCTATCACATGGACTCACCTCAGAGCCTAATGAAGGGCCTCACACATTGTGTATATTTTATAGGTGTTGGTTGAATTAAATAATGAATTATTGGATGACTAAAGTGTATTTTTTTTTTTTTTTTTTTTTTTCTGAGACGGAGTCTCGCTCTGTCGCCCAGGCTGGAGTGCGGTGGCCAGATCTCAGCTCACCGCAAGCTCCGCCTCCCGGGTTCACGCGATTCTCCGGCCTCAGCCTCCCCAGTAGCTGGGACTACAGGCGCCCGCCACCTCGCCTGGCTAGTTTTTTGTATTTCTTAATAGAGACGGGGTTTCACCGTGTTAGCCAGGATGGTCTCGATCTCCTGACCTCGTGATCCGCCCGTCTTGGCCTCCCAAAGTGCTGGGATTACAGGCTTGAGCCACCGCGCCCGGCCTAAAGTGTATTTTTTTCAGGAAGGATCGTAGTATACAAGATCACAAGTAGTTTGAGTGCAGACAACAGTGTGCTAAGAAGGACAAAATGTGATTTCTACCTTAAAAGCAGGATGTGGAAAGTTCTATTATAGAGGCACAAAGTGCTAAGGAATAGAGAAAGGTGATAATTCTACTGCAGGAGGTGGAAGAACATAGATAAACCATAAAAGACTTTATGAAGGAAGTAAACACTAAACAATGGGTGAATTCTTGACAGATGGATGGGTTAAGGGAATTTCAAGTGAAGGGAATTGATCGAACAAGTTTCAGAGGCTGGAAATAGAAATATCTGTTCAACTAATGGCGAATAGTATAACAGATTTTAAGAAGGCCAATGTAGTAGAGTGCAAAGGGAACCATAGTGAGTCATTAGGTTGGAAATTAGAGTCATGCTAGAATTAGCTGTGGCTCTCCAGAGCCTATGGTAACTATGAAAGACATCATATCTAGAAACTCCATGAGGATCATGTATATGTTGCTTATTGTTGAGCCCTAGCTTAGCATAGGTGTATCTCTATTGCATAGAATAGGTATAATTAGCATAGCACCTGCCACATAATAGGAATACAATAACATATAATTGAATAAATATTCACTGGAATTAGCAACAAGGATGCCAATGGTAGCCTTGAGGAAATGACTTCAGTGAAATATTGAGAGGGTGTGACAGACCAGTTCTCCATTAGCAACCAGAGCAGTCAGCCTTCACCAATATCTTAGTGTAACTCTAATGAATGTACAAGTTAAACATTAAAGAACCGGTGCCTTAGTACAAAGACTAGAATGTACAAACAGGTCCCTTAAGACCCTGCCTGGGCTTTCTTAGACCTTAAAGTTTAATAAAAATAATGGAGACATTCTTGCACACCTTGTACCAGGACCTACTTTAGATTAAATAACTTTTGCAAGTCCCTGAAGTAGTTGTCTAGACCTTGGACCCTAGTTAAGATTAGGTAGAGTGAAACACTTCGGCTTTCAGCTTGTAGGTGCACTGAATGTATATAAGCACTAGAAAAAACTTGTAACTTTGAGTTGGTATGATGAGTTGGTCTGATGAGTTACTCCGACCTTCTCCCTGTAACTGGTTGTAGAAATAAACTCCCTTGTTTCCCAGTCTGTCTGCATCTTGTTATTGGACCACGAGAACAAGCAGCCTGACCTTGTTCTGTCTGGGAACAAGGGGAAGATTCATAATCCTAAAAGTAGATGAATTGATATTTTGGATGAGTTTGCAGTTGTTCTATTTCTAGTAATTAAACAGTTTTAAAAGTTGCAGTTCAGGATTTTAATATTTAACCTTACCTAGCTACAAAAGTGTGTGTACCAGCAAAACAGAGGAGCAAACTAAGATGAGGCAGCTATGTATTCCAGTCCGCAAAGACTCCAACTCAGGACACAGGCAAAGGGAATTCCTAGGGTGAGAGGGAAGAACATTCCAGAAAGGCAAGTAGCTCATGAAGGAAATTAAAATATTTTACCCCAAGATATATTACTTTGGCATATTTTGAGATGGCTATCAGAGAGTCAGCAAACAAAAGTGGCCTTGTAAAGCCGTCTTTTGTGGCAGAAATTCACATCTGTAGACCATCTACATTGATACAGTCAGATCTTCCCTTGTTGGGATCTAGGAAAGATTAACTGAGAGTCTGACACCTAAAGATCTAAAAAAAAAGAAAACTCACTTCCCATTTATTCTGTCTGAGGGCTGCTATCTGTAAGATTTCACCTGCATTACAAGATCACATTCATATGCCAAGCCTCCTCTTATCTCCCTTCCATAATCTGTCCTGACACTATAACCTGATTTACCACTATAACTTGTGTTTGTTTGGTCATGCTCTGAGACCACATTCTTTCTATAATATCAAGATGGTATCTAAGCTTTGTACTTTGTTGTGGGGTTGGATCTTCATTCTGAAGGCTCTCGGGTATACATATTAAATAAAATGTGCATGCCTTTTCTCCTGTTAACCAATGTGCCTCATGTCGGTGATTTTTCAGGGAACCGTTCCCTTGGCCACCATAGGGAAAAGCTAGAAATAAGTGATACTTACAGAGAAATCAAAGCAAAGGCAATTATTAGCATTAGGTAAAACAAAAGTAGGAAAGGAATAATAATATTAGTATGCCACATTTACCAGCTATGAATTGTGTTTGCATAGGCAAATTCATGTAAATGCTGAATATCGATTTAGCCAAAAATTGTAATATAACAATGTTTGGAGATAGGAGTGGGGAGCAAAAAGAATGGTATAAAAGAACTAACTCCTGATCCATCATTATAGGAAGTAAATAATGTCTAAAACTGATAAAATATAATATCATACACGTGTTATTTTGGAGAAGTGAATTATATATAAGTGCCGGAAGAGGCTGGGTGCAGGGGCTCACACCTCTAATCCCAACACTTTGGGAGGCCAGGGTGGGTAGATTACTTGAACCTAGGAGTTCAAGACCAGCCTGCTAACATGGTGAAACCCCATCTCTACAGAAAATACAAAAATTAGCTGGGCATTATGGTATAACCGCCCAAGAGGTTCTTCCTGCCCACTGCATAAAGAACGACTACCACATTGTAGTAGAGAAAGACTTTAGTATACATGAGGCTGGCCATGACCTCCATGGAAAAGGAGTTTGTGCTCAAATCACCTCATCCAAAGCTCGTAGGTTAGGGGTTTTTCTTTTCTTTCTTTCTTTTTTTTTTTTTCATGTTCACAATGATTTTTTTAAATAAATCAATAGAATAATGAGGCATCACATGACCCAGTGAAACATCTCAGCTTCATACATGTAGTTTAAAAACAATGTGGCTTAGCAGCTGGACATGAAGAAAAGATATGAACATTTCAGTAGACAGAAGACTTGATATCACCAATAGTAAATGTCCTCTTACCTCCAAAATGTCTCTCCCACCCAATAATTAATGTGATCCTAGACTATATTAGCAGAATTATCATATCTACACTCTAAAAGATAATTATTCAATTCTATTCTACACCAGTCAAGACATTCCATGAAAACTACAAGAGGAGAATATCAAATACAATCATATTTGCATCTATACCCATATCTATATCTATCTATGTGCTACCACAAACTACAGACACTCCTGGCATTGTATTTTTAAGTTGATGATTATACAGAATGTTTAAAAACCACTGGGCTACACCATGAAGCAGATTTAATCAGTAGAAGCCATTTGAGCTGGTTTCGTGTCCTTTTGCCATTTTCCCATAATTTTCTTATTTGTTTGGCTGCTTTTTTTTTCAGTACAAACATACATACACACATCAATTACATTTACATCCATACATTTATCTGTATCTGTCTACCTACATATTAAAAACCATAAATTTACTGATACTTTCAATCCCAATCTAGTACCACAGATCACAGGGATCATTCCAGTTTCTTCTCTTTCTGCACTTGTAATTTCCTTCTCAGATAGTGAAAAACCTGGCTTTCAGTAACCTTAAATATATTTACCTATTTGATCAATCCCAGTATATGTAGCTTATCTCCCATCTTCCCTGCCACTCCCTCCCTGCTCTGACTCTGATTCCCATTCCAAGCCATTCTCCTATAAGATGCCTTCCTTAACCAGCTCGGGCTCTGACACTCCACATCAGAACACACTCCTTCCTCACATGAATGCTGTCTCTACCCAGTGCGAGTTCTGACACCCATACTGGGCTATGTTAGCTCTGTAGCACCTCCCATACCGAAGATGATTTAGGATTGAATTGTTCAGGAAGGGATGGGAAAGGAGAGAAAGTGAGAGAAGAAAAAATAAAAGAAATCAAAAGAAGAAAAACTGGACTTTTGGTAGAGAAGAAAAATAGATGAGGGTAGATTAGAGACACAATTTAGGAATCTAGGAATCTTGCATTCCAAGTAAAGGATAACGATAGTTTTATAGGATTGTGGCAGTGAGATAGAAGTGAATCAAGTTGAGAAATGTTTAGGAAGTAAAATGGACGGAACTTGATGATAGATTCAATATAATGCATGAGAGAAAGGGAGAGAGCGTGTTGAGGATGACTCAAAGGTTTCCAGCTTCATAGCTTTATGGATAATGATACCATTGCAGAGTAAAGGAACACTGGAAAAGAACCATATTCTACATATCCACATATTTCATTATTTCGTACATAGCATTAACATATCTCCCTTGAATTATAGTTATTTATAGGCATATAGGTTTCTGATATAAAGGCTTTTCAGAGGTTTGCAAACTAAGGCCCGCAGGTCAAATTAAGACCTGTTTAAATCTCCTTAAGCTGATAAGCAACTTCAGCCAACTCTCAGGATACAAAATCAATGTGCAAAAGTCACAAGCATTCTTATACACCAATAACAGACAGAGAGCCAAATCATGAATGAGCTCCCATTCACAATTGCTTCAAAGAGAATAAAATACCTAGGAATCCAACTTACAAGGGATGTGAAGGTTAGAGGGTTTTCAAAGGCAGTTTGAGGGAAGAGGTGGGGGGGTGGCCAGGTAACAGTTGCTTGCTGCTGATTGGTTGGGGTGCAAATGAAATGATAGGGGGTCAAAGCTGTCCTTCTGTGGGCTGAATCGCTTCTAGGTGGGGCCACAGGAGCCCCGCCAGGTGGGGGTCCGGGTGGAGCCATGAGTGGTCAGACATGCAGAAGTCTGAAAGGATCTCTCAAAAGGCCAATCTTAGGTTCTACAACAGTGATGTTATTTGCAAGAGTAATTAGGAAAGTTGCATATCTTATAACCTCTGGAATAATGGTTGGCAATTGTTCATGTCTGCACCGTAGCAGGAATCAGGCTCCTCTCCTCCCCACAGCCTGCTGGCCTGCTATTAGCGTTACAAAAGCGATTGAGTTTTGGGGCAAGACCTATTTCATTTAAACTATAGCCTGGCTCTACTGTCCAGGAATAATTAAGGGAAAGGCAAAAGCGAGGCGGTTGTTGGGGGAGGGGGGTTGCACAGTTAGCTCTGGTAACTGCTATATAATTTTTCTCACGAATAATAATAATACTGTTATAATTTTTCTCCCTAATAATAATTTTTGCAAAGGTGATTTCAGTGGCACGCGTCTGTAGTCCCAGCTACTCGGGGAGCCTAGGGCAGGAGGATGGATGGAGTCCATGAGGGAAGTCAGGGCTGCAGTGAGCTGTGATCGCACCACTGCACTCCAGCCTGGGTGACAGAGTGAGACCCGGTCTCAGAAAAAAAAAAAGTGCCAGAAGAAACAACTAAAAGAGTCTAACTAAAGTGATTGCTTCTGGGGAGGTGAATAAAGGAGAATGCAGATTGGTAGAGCAGACAGGGGGCCATTGTTAATACTATGTGGCTTTAAAAAAAAAAAAAAACTGTGTGCATGTATTACATTGATAATTAATTTTAAGTGAAAATTTCTGGAAGCATACTCAAACTATTAACAATAGATACCTCTGAGAAGTGGGCTTGCCAGGGAAGTGGCCTTTTATTTCTCAGTTTAAATCTCTGTGCTATTTGAATTTTTCACAATGGACATGCATTACTTTTATAATTAAAATAATAGTAACAACAATATTAATAAAAATATGACTATCAGTTGACATCGGAAATAGGCACTTCAGTAAAAGTTAGCAATAACTTCTTCTCCAAGATCAAGGTAAATTTGGAGGGCAGAGATGAGACAGCAGGGGACCCTCTTAAAGGCTTGTAGGTCCCCCCAAGCATGTAAATAAAGGAAAATCTTTGTAACCACCCAATGGGTTCACCTTGCCCGCTACCTAGACAGAGCCAATTTATCAAGACAGGGGAAATGCGATGGAGAAAGAGTAATTCACTCAGGGCCGGCTGTGTGGGAGACTGGAGTTTTATTATTACTCAAATCAGTCTCCCCACGCATTTCGGAATAGGAATTTTTAAAGATAATTTGGTGGGTAGTGGGGGTTGGGAAGTGGAGAGTGCTGATTGGTCAGGTTGGAGACGGAATCATGGGGGGGGGTCGAAGTGAGATTTTCTTGCTGTCTTCCGTTCCCCAGTGGGATTACAGAACTGGTTGAGCCAGATTACTGGTCTGGGTGGTGTCAGCTGATCCATCCAGTGCAGAGTCTGCAAAATCTCTCAAGCACTGATCTTAGGCTTGACAATAGTGATGTTATCCCCAGGAGCAATTTGGGGAGATCCAAACTCTTGGAGCCAGAGGCTGCATGACCCCTAAACCGTAATTTCTAATCTTGTAGCTAATTTGTTAGTCCTGCAAAGGCAGACTGGTTCCCAGGCAAGAAGGGGGTCTTTTTGGGAAAGGCCTATTATCAGTTTTGTTTCAGAGTGAAACCATGAACTGGATTCCTTCCCAAAGTTCGTTCGGTCTACACTCAGGAATTAACGAGGACAGGTTAAAGGTTAGAAGCAACATGGAGTCAGTTAGGTCTGATCTCTTTCACTGTCATCATTTCCTCAGTTATAATTTTTGCAAAGGCTGTTTCATCTTGAGTTCTGGCAAGGGAAATTCCATGTAGCTAGCTCTGAGAAGTAAATGAGCAACTAGATAAGGGAAAAGGGAATAGTAGCTTAAAACAATAGGCAAGGATGTTACAGTCATGGGACGTCTGGTTCTCTACAGAAATGAAAGATAACATCTTAACATATGTCCCTAAGTTGTTTTTCAGAAACCCTGGACCCCCACCAAATAGATCTGCTGGCACATAGACCTCAGATAAGGGAGAATGGACGACTGAACTCTGACTACCATTCTTTGTTCTAAAGTTATTTTGGGGGGTCCTGGAGGAAGCTAGATCCACAAGCCAGAGTTAACATTCTTTTCTGCTGACCCAAAATTTTTAAACAAAGATTATCTTTCTTAACCAATTGCAAATCAGAAAAATCTTTGAATCTGCCTATGATCTGTAAGTCCCTGCTTCGAATTAGCCCACCTCTTGAGGTCAAACCAATACAGAATCTCCATTTATTAATTTACAAATTTGCCTGTAACTTCTGCACTCCTGAAAATTTTCCCTGCCTTTAAAAGCCCTTGCTTATAAGCTATCAGGGAGGTCGGGTCTTAAGCAGGAGCTGCCTGGTTTGATGCCCTGCAAATAAACATCCTTCTTTTTCCTTCTGTAAACCTTGGTGTGGATATTTGCCCTTACTGTGCCAGGTGAGCAGACCCTAGTCTGGTTCCGTAACAGAAATGGTTGAAATTCACAGTTAGCATGGAGATATCTTATATAGTGCCTCCAACCCTTTCGCCACAGTGCCACAGTGTCAAAGTACCAGGTGGAAATTTTTTCTTACCTTAAGACCGTAACTGTTTTAGGAAAGTGTTTCTGAACAATGAAATAGCTATCTGGTAGGAGAAGGGACAGAAAAAAAACCCTGAAATCTTAGGTAACTCCTAATCCAGGCAGGCAGTGAGATATTTTCAGTCTCATTCCCTCTGTTGGTTGTCATTTTAACCTAGTATTTGTTAAGGCCCTCAGTGGGTTGGATGATGTTTGACATCAAATGCAATGGCCTGAATCAATTTTAAAATCTCATCAGTATGTCAATCCCATTTATTCAGTAGACATAGAATATGAAGGCCTCTTACGGGCATTATAAATAGATGATAAGGAAGTTTATCAACTACTCGAGGCAAAGAGGACATGATCTCTCTCTTCTGCCTCTTTCCCTCTCTCTCTGTTTCTCTAACAAACAAGCACATGCACACACACACACACACACACACCCACACACACCCACCCCTGGAAAACATGAGCTTCCTTGTCTAAATCTCCATGGAATGACTCCTACCTTGAAGCAGCACCAACCTGACAATAATGTAATCAGTGATGTTATTTGAGGGGGTCTGAGAAAGACTTCCTCTCCCCCATTCAAAAACAACTCCTTCCCTAGACACAAAATCTCCATAAACTTCGTAGGCATAAATGCAGCAATTGTGAGGAAATGTCTTTTAAATGAGCACAAAATGCTCTTGTAAGTGACAGGGTATTATGTTTTAACTATGCAGTTTCCCCTAAGTGCCTGGTGCAATAAAGTAAAGTGTTATGAGTCACCCGAGTTTTAAGTTTGGTCCTGGGTCTCCTTTTTTCTATCCACACTTATCTCCCTAGGGACTCAGGGGAGAAAGAAGGCCTTGAGTAATACATTTGGCCCTTATTGCCATTTAGTGGTATTCAAAGCCATGGTACTGAGTGGGCTTAATGCAGTGTCCCCCAGGAGACATGGAGCAAAGTCCAGATACATTTTTGATTGTCATAATTGGGAAATTTGCTATTGGAATCTAGTAGGTAGAGACCAGGGATACTGCTCAACATCCTACAATGCACAGACAACCTCCTCTCAACAAAGAAATTATCTGGCCCAAAAGGTCAATAGTACTGATTTTGAGAAACCCTGACCTAAGTATGTCTGTTGTATCAGGTAATAATTATTTTTCTGCTGGCATATAACAGAAACTTCTGAAAGGGTGACTTAGACTTAGAAGGCAATGATGGGATTTTTTTTTTCTAGTAACAAAAAGAAGAAGTCCAGAGGTAACTAGTTCAGTACTGGTATTGCTTTAAAGGCAGTCATGAAATATCAAGACATCTTCTAGCTTCCTGCTCTCCATCTGTAATATTTAGCTATTGTGTCTCTGTGGGCCAAGGCCCTTGGCCCCCTAAAGGGTGGCTAAAAAATCACTGACATGAGACAGATTGATTCATAAGAAAAAAGGCATACAAATATATTTAATGTATACATGGGCACCTTCAGAATGAAGACCCAAACTCCCAATGATATACAAAAGCTAATATACCATCTTGAGGTTACAGAAAGAATGGAGGCATGGATCCTGGTAAAACAGATTATGAGAGGGGGAGAAGAGGAATTCCATTGAGGGGATCACTACAGAAAATGAATGGATCCAGGAACAGAGATTAATTTGTAAATATTTCTCCTTGGAATTTAAATTATCCTTGGAGATAGTCATTATACTTGTAAACTGGTCTGCTCAGGTGTGGTCACATCTTGGTCTTCTTTTCTGCAGTAGACTATGAGATAACAGAGAAGGGAAGAAAAAGACTTCACCTTCTTGGGAGAGATGGTTATGGAGGCAGGGAGGTCAGAGAGACCTTGAGGCCTCTTCACTTAAGCGTGTCAAAATGCCATACTTTGGGGTATTGGTTTCTAAGTCCAAACATCCTCATGGACACAAGGAAGCTGCTGAACCTTCAACCATCATATACAAGAATAATCAGGGAGAGCAAAGGGCAAATGATGCAAACCAGCAATGTCTGCCCCTTTTTGTGAGAAAAACAATAGCTTTTCCAGAATCCCTATTTGATAGCATTCCTCTTTTCTCTCTCTTTCTTATTAGACAGAATGGAGTTTCATAACCACTCTTAAGAGAAAGGGAGTCTGTGAAAGTTGGACTGTGAGCTAGGTATATTGTCCCTTTAAACAATATCAAGGTGCTATTTATATGGATAAATGTGAGCATGCATATATTGGGTAGACAACTAGCAATATCTGCCTCACCTATATACTTTTAAATGAATTTTGGAAGGCTAAAAAGTGTTGAAACCACCTTTGCAAAGATGATGACAGTGAGAGAAATCTAACATGGCTGACTCCATCTTGCTTCTAGCCTCACAGGCTGGCAGTCTTCACTCATCCCGGGCATAGGCCAATCTAACCATGGGAGGAATTTACTTTATAGTTTAACTTTAAAGCAAATATGATAATAATTCCTCCCTAAAACAGATCCCCTCCTTGTTGGGAGCTAAAACTGCCTTTGTAAGATTAATGAAAGGCCACAAGATTAGGACTATGAGAGGGGCCTGAAATGTGTTAAGATATAGGCATAAATGATAACCAGCCATTGTTCTGGAGGTCACAAGATTTGTAACTTCCCATTTACCCCTGTAGATAACATCACTATTGTAGAACCTAAGATTAGCATTTAGAAATGTCTTTTCAAGGTTGGGCATGGTGGCTCACGCCTGTAATCCTAGCACTTTGGGAGGCTGAGGCGGGCAGATCGCAGGTCAAGAGATCAAGAGCATCCTGGCCAACATGGTGAAACACCATCTCTACTTAAAGTACAAAAATTAGCTGGGCTTGGTGGCACACACCTGTAGTCCCAGCTACTTGGGAGGCTGAGGCAGGAGAATCACTTAAGCCTTGGAGGCAGAGGTTGCAGTGAGCCAAGATCACGCCACTGCACTCTAGCCTAGTGACAGAGAGAGACTCCGTCTCAAAAAAAAAAAAAAAAAAAAAAAAAGAAAAAAAGAAATGTCTTTTAAGACTTGCATTTCTAATGACTGGCTGATTCCACCTGTTCCCATAACTTGTGACTCAACCAGTTCTGTGGGCCCCACCCAGAGGCTGACTCAGTGCATGAGGACTGCATTCAACACTCCCATGATTTTGTGCCCAACCAATCAACATTCCCCATTCCCTAGCCCCCTGTCCACCAAACTATTCTTGAAAAACCTTAACATCTGAACCTTCAGGGAGACTGAATTGAGTAATAACTCCATCTGTCGAGTGGCTGGCCTTGTGTTAATAAAACACTTTCTCTGCCACAATAGCACAGTCTCAGTGAATTGGTTGTGCCTGTACAGTGGGCAGGAAGAACTCATCAGGTGGTTACAGTGCTCGGTTCTTTGATTAGAGGAATATATAAAAGCATCTTTACATAAAATTTAAGAGCATGTGCTATTTTAAGAAATGCTTATATGAACTGAATTAACTATAAAACTGTACTACAGATGTGCTGAAAAGCTGAATTTCAAGTATGTTAGTATGGTAGTCAGGTTATGTTATGTCATGTTGTGGTAGTAAGTGAACCCTCAAATTGCAGTGGCCTACATCAACAAAGATTAGCTCTCATGTCACCTAACTGTTATATGTTATTGCTGGCTCTGTCTTCATTCTGGAACCCAGACTGATAGAAAAGCCATCAGTGGTGAAGGAAATAAAAATACTTCATACCGAAATATATTTCTTTGAGATGGCTGTTTAGAGGGCCTGCAAACAGAAGCAGCCCTGAGAAGCTGTCTTTTGTGAAGATTTGCATCTATAGAGAAAATCTGCATTGATGCAGGCAGGCTTTCTCTGAGGCTTTCCTTTGTATGGATTTAGAAAATATGAACGGAGAGTCTGACATCTGTAGGTCTGAAAGAATCATTTACTATCTATTCTCTCTGAGAGTTGCTACCTGTGAGGTTTCATCTACATAACAAGACCACCTTTGCTAGCCAGGCCTCCTCTTCTCTCCCTCATAACTGGTCTTACTACCATAACCTGATTTGCCACCATAACCTGTTTTGGGCCATGCTCTGAGCCCCCATTCTTCCTGTAACCTCAAGAAGATATAGAAGCTTCTATATCCCATTGAGGGGAGGGTTGAGTAATCACTGTGGTTCTCCCCATACATGTTAATAAATTTGTATGCCTTTTCTCCTATTAATCTGCCTTTTTTCAATTGATTTCTCCATGAACCTTCAGAGGGCAAAAGGAAAGTTTTCCCTTGCCCCTTACAGTAGCAAAATGACCATTGGCCATTAGATATGGCCATTAAAACATTGCCATTAGACATGGCAAAAAGAAAAGCCATGGTGCTTCATATGATTACCTTTAAAGCTTCTGTTTGGATGTGACTCATGTAATCTCCATCTGTATTTTGTTGGCAAATAGAAACCTTATGACCTCTCTGAAGTTTACTAAAGTGGGGATGTATAAATCCTCCCACTGGGCTCTCCCAATGGAAGGGAAGAAAACCAGATAGATACATTTGGCCATAGTTAGATGTTGTTCTCCTTGGTGTATGACACTATAATAGGGCTAACATGGCCCAATTCTGTTTCATAGATTATCCTCCCCATAATAAAAATAGAGTGTAGCAATTATTCAAAAGCCACATTTAGAAAAACCACAATGCACCATTTTCATCATTCATTCAATGGATATTTATTCATTTTGTAGTTCACATTTGTGCAGAACCTGATGGGTTCTTCTTGCCCACCACACAGGTAAAGCCAATTCATTGAGACCAAAGTATAGCAGTAGAGAAAGAGTTTAATAATTGCAGGGCCAGCCAAGTGGAAGGATGGGAGACATTTCTCGAATCTGCCTCCCTGAAAGCTTGGAGGCTAGGGTTTTTCAAGAATAGTTTAGTGGTCAGGGGACTAGGGAATGGAGAATGTTAATTGGTTGGGTCAAGGATGAAATCATAGGGTCTGGAAAGTACCTCAAACACCAATCTTAGGTTTTACAATAGTGATGTTATCTATAGGAGCAATTAAGGAGTTTTTAAATGTTGTAATCTCCGGCTATATGACTCCTAAACCACAATTCTAACCTTACGGTTAATTTGTTAGTTTTACAAAGGCAGTTTCAGTCACTGAGCAAGGATGGGATTAGTTTTGGGAAGGAACTGTTATCATGTTTGTTTTAAAGTTAAACGATATACTAAATTCCTCCCATAGTTAGCTTGACCTATGCCCGGGAATGAATAAGAGCAACTTGGAAGTTAGAAGCAAGATGGAGCCAGTTAGGTCAGGTTTCTCTCACTGTTATACTTTTTGAAAAGGTAGTTTCAAGTTTCTTCTATGGGCTAGGCACTTTGTTAGTCACAAGAAGTTCCTTAGCTACAGGAAGAATCAAATAAACTATCACTTAGAATACAGGGTGAATAAGTAGTGTGCTAGTGGGATGCATAGGCAGAGAAAGGGAATATAACTCAGACTGAATGACTCAAGGAAATATTCCCAAATGAGGTGACATTTAAAAATGTTTTTGAAGGTTGATTAGAGATTATCTAGGGAAAAAAGAAGGACAACAGCAAGCCATACTTAATGGTGAAACATTAAAGCTTCTTCATTGTGATTGGACAAAAAACCCAGTGTGCCAACTGTCACGATTTCTACTCAACATTGTGCAGTGCAGTGAGGCAAAATAAAGAAATAAAAGGTGTGAGGATTCTAAAGGGAGAAGTGAAACTATTTTGTAATGATGTAGTCATTTTTAAATGTTATAGTTGTTTGCATAGATAATCCAAAAGAATCTATAATAAATTATTAGAATTTATAAGTGAATTTAGCAATATTTCTGTATACAAAATCAGCATATAAAATACATTGAATTTCTACATACTAGTAACAAACTCTTAGAAAATAAATGTTTTCAAAGCGATGCCATTTATGACAGGATAAAAACATCAAGTACCTGGGAATAAATCACAAGTGAGAGACGCTCAAGAACTCCATAGAAACAAATATATAAAAACTTTATAGCAAAAACTATATTTTTGCTTTATAAAAATAAAAAACTTTATTTTAAATAGTTAAAAATATTTAAAGAAATGGATAGATGTGTCTTCTTTAAATGGCAGAAAATTCAATATTATAACAATGTGATTTCTTCTTAAATTGATATAGAGATTCAATGCAATCTCAAAACAATTTCAACTTTTTTTTTTCTGGGAACTTGTCAAACTGACTGTAAATTTACATGGAACATAAAAGATCAAAAACAGCCAAACACCCTTGAAGGATATCATGATTGAATAAAACATCCTATCTAGTCAATGGTCATTAGTGTCAAACACCACTATAAAGACAAGTGACGTGGGGATGGACACATGCCTGTGGGATATGGCATTATTGAGGCCATCAGTAGTAACAATGGGATCACTCCATTGAACCGGATGCAGATGGACATAAAACAGAAATCGATTGAGAAGGTAAAGGAGTGATTTGAAAGTGGAGACAAGGAGCACACTATAGTATTCTTTGAAGAAGTATAGCTCTTTAAGAAAGGAAAGACATTGGGGAGGATGGGTTGAAGAAGTTTTTGCTTTGTATAGTCTGGAGTCATTTTAACACATATGCTTGATTTTTAAAAAACATTGTGTGGAGGAATAAGTTGACAGAAACAGAGAAAGGGGTAAATATTGGGTAACAGTCTTTGATGAGATGGAAATGTTGTGGGATCCAATACATGGAATTGTCTTTCTATAGGAAAAGGTAACTCATTTCTTCTGACACAGTAAGAAAGAGAATGGGAGTAGTGTTGGGGTAGGCAGTTTGTGTAAACTAAAAGCTGATAGAATTTCTACTTGATGCTCTTCATTTTGTCAATGAAGTAGGAGGAGGAACTGACAGCTAATAAGAGGGAGGATGGAAAAAGTAAGTTATTGGGCCTGTAGAGAAACCTTGGAACACCCATTCAGGGAACTGAGATGGGAAGAAACATGGAGACTAATAAGGCATTTTCTGAGTTATCATAGAGAGCCCCGCTGCATTTGAAGTCATTGATTTATAAGCTAGGGCTTTATATTTGAAGTTTAGTGTCTAATAAGAAGAATTAACATAAGAACAGGGCTAACAACATGCCAGTTGCTCTTATTATCATAGCAAAACTCACAACAACTCAATAGGAAGGTACCATTATTATCCTTATTTTGTGGAACAAATAAATGTGACTTCCTCAAGGTCACATGGCTAATAAGTGGTAAAGCTGGGATTGCATCCTAGGCAACCTGAATTTGGAGCCCACATCCTTAAACACTATGCTCTACTGCAATTGTTTGAAATTTTGTTTTGTGATCTCATCCTTTGGTGGTCTCTGTAAACAGATTAATGGATGGTACAGATCTGTTCTATGTTGAAAAGTGATATCAGAGAATCTGGGCTGTTAGGTTTTTGTTTGTTTGTCCATTTGCTTTTTTTTTTGAAATCAAATCAATGAAGAATTTTATGGCCAGAAAGAGAAGAGCTCTTTGATATCTGGACCAGTGAGCTTTTGTGTTTCTCTGTGTACCCTTGACCCATGGCTACAGTTTTTAGAATTGAAGCTATAAGCTCACTGTGTGTCTATGTGTCTGGAATTCAGAAAGATCTTTACCCCCTTTTGTTTGAGTGTGCAGTTTTTCTGTCTCTGGAGTATGTTAACCAATTAGATTAGAAAGCATCTCAAATTAAAGAAAGTCTATTCTGAGCTCCTTGAGCTGTCAATCTACATTGGTTTATAGATATAAATGAATGCATATAGAAACTGAATATTCCCCATATTTCAGAAAATAAGGACACTTCTAATATTTCATATGTACTAAAAAGTTTTCAGAAAAACGAACTAAAAAATATTTTAAAAATCCAAGTACATGTGATTTTGGCAAATAAGACTAATTGAATAATTTTGGTTTAATAAAAACAACTATGTCTTCTCTGACTTACCAGCGTCAAATACATTTTTATTCTCTTTACATATGTTTTTCCTAAATGTATACAGATCAAATAAGGTAACATTACTCCTACTTAATGTTTAGGATTATGGAAAATGTAAATTTATGTTAATTAAATTGTGTCATTATTCTACATTTGATCTTAGCCAAAAAGGCCAAGAAATTATATTGTAAAAAACTTTGAATGTCAGCAGCAATTATGTTTTGTAGTATGTCAGCTTAAAGATAATATCCACAATTTTAAAGTAGCTTAAAATTTGGGGATAATAGGGGCAGGCACAGTGGTGTGTGGAGACTGAGGCAGGAGGATTGCTTGAACCCAGGAGTTTGAGGTCAACCTGGGTAATATAGCAAGACCGTCTCAAAAAAAAAAAAAAAAAAAAAAAAGAAAGAAAGAAAGAAAGAAAAAGAAAGAGAAAAAAAATGTAAAAAAAATTGGGGATGGGGATGATAGTAAATTGAGTTAATTAATGAATCACCATTTGATACTTAGGTCATATAATTACCAAGTATAATTTGTCTTTATAAAGTTTTGCTCTTAATTTGTGTATACCAAAGAGAGGTTATATCTTTGGGCCATGTCAGTGAATGTCATTTTTGCCACTTTGACAGAGCATAAAAAGAGGTTTTGTGACTGTAGAAAGTTGTCTGAAGAGCTTTGCCTCTTTGCTGAAACACTTCTGGAGGGCCAAAAGTTCTCAATTATTATCCCCTCCCTGTTTGCTTCATGTAATAGAAGTTAGTTATTTTTGTTAAAGGTTATAATTAATGAGTGGCTGAGATACCCTAGAAGAAATAGGGGCAGAAAAACACAACTGTGCGTGTGCCTTTTTCTCTCGAGGAAAAAGAGTATGTATGCCTTAATGCAGTAGTATTCAGCTTCTTTTTCCTTTTTGGTGTCTGAACCTCTTTATACTCTTGGAGCTTACTGAGGAGCCCAAAAACCTTTTGTATATGTAGGTTCACTATCAATACATACTATATTAGAAATGAAAACTGAGACAATTTAAAAATACTTACTTATTGGTTCGTTTAAAAATAGCAACGATGAATACATTGCGTGTTAGTAACATCTTACTATTACAGTGAAATTAGTGCTCACCTTTTGGGTGCCCTAAGATGTGTCTTAAAGTGTCAGATTGTTCCAGAATATGAAGGAGCTAATGAAGGACAAACCTTGGAAAGTAAATATTATTGATCCTGGCTTATAATACCTGAGTTTGAAAAGAAGTTAGGAAATATATTAAAATCTTAGCAAAGTGTGTTCAATTTTGATGGCTTTATTTCCTTGGCTTAGTGCTTATTGGCTTTGCCTACATTAGAGACAGTTGTTTTATACTTTCTAGATAGAAATTCTTTGTCTAACCAGAATAATTTCCTGGGCTTTATGTTGATTTTATTTTATCTTTGACTATGTGGGGGACAAAAAAGAACACAGGTTTGTCATTCCTCACTTGTAAAAGAACAAAGATTCTTTACAATCATGTTGCCTTCTTTTTTTAATTTTAAAATGTTTTATTGACACTTTGATGAAATATAGAGACAAATGTTACTTCTCAGGCACCCACAATTGTATTTTAACCAAGTGTCCAAGACTCCTCTGACAACTTCTTTGATTTTTGCTTGGTATACTTTGATTTTTGCTTGGTATATTTCTTGGTATATTAATTATGTTTCAGATTATTATATATATCAAGATTTTTCCCTTTTAAAAATTATGTTCATCCATTTTTGTCTTCTTCCATTTTTATACATCAAATGTAACATTCACTAACTTTGTTGAAAATAGGCATAATCATTGTTCTCAAGACATTTTGTGAACATTTTTAGAATGACTTTATTATCTTTGCTTTTCATGTGCTGGAAAAATCTCATTTCCTTGTCAGTTGCATTATTCTTATAAACTTTTATCAAACATTTCACATATGAGAATTTTCAGTGAAAGTCTCCTTGCTCTACAGATAGCTTTTATTTGACTCTAATTATCATTAGAAGCTATAAATCATGTTTTTGTCTTCAAGAGAAGAAGAACCATCTCAGAGTGCTGTGAAAGACTGTGACAGGTAATTATTGACACTATGAAAAAAAAATCTTGAGTACAGGCTTCTGATGGTGTCATTTAGACATATTTGAGATCATATCAGTGGACTGAGTTGGGATTTTCAGAACTCTTTTTAGCCAACAAGTAAATAGTTTCATAACACTACTGGCACTCCATCAGAATAATAACTTTACATAGGGCTGAATAAACTGATAAGAGAAAATTTGTTGTGATTACTTGTTTGGAATAAAGTTGAATTTGTTTGGAATAGAGCTGTTTTAGTGTTTTTTGTTTTTTTTTTTCTGTATTATATGAGAAAAACTTTTCTTTTTCTACTTAAGCTATCTGTAACCTGGAACATTTTTAAACAGCTTTACTGAGATATAATTTATATACCATAGATTTCACCCATTCAAAAGATAAAATTCAATGCTTTTTAGTATATTCACAGAGTGAATTATTGCCATCACCACACCATCAACACAATTAGAACATTTTCATCATCCTAAAAAGAAATTCTGTAGTCATTAGCAGTCATTCCTCCCATCACCTCCAGCCCCTGACAACAACTAATCTACTTTCTGTTCCTATAGATTTGCCTATCCTGGGCATTTTGTATAAATGGAATCATGCAGCAGTGTGATCTTTTGTGGCTGGCTTCTTTCACTTAGCATTGTGTTTTCAAGGTACATGCATATTGTAGGTATATCAGTACTTCATTCCTTTTGATTGCTGAATAAAAAGGAATATTTCATTGTATGGATTTGGCACATTTTACTTTTTCATCAGATGACAAACATTTTTGTAATCCACAACATTTAAAATTATATCTGATTCTCTCTGACACCTTTTCTCCCTCTACCACTGCCCCTTGAATTCCAAAACTTTGTTTCCTTCTTTTTCCTAGAAATATAGTTATTTGCATAGTTTAATTAAGAACCTGCCATCCTTTTTACTAGAATATAATTAGAAGAAACAGTTATATGAGCAAGATCATGCCTGAAGTGTCATATTTGAGAATTATGCTAATTGAATTAGATATAGCCAGACATTTTTATGGACTAAAATTGGCTTCACTTTTGGAGCGAATGCCCACAAAATCCTTCCAGGAAAACTCACATGATACCTGGAGAGTCCAGCCTTACATGAGCTCAGAAACATTGCCTCCTGGCAGGCCAGGAACCTTAGTACACTTGTGGGACCTTGAGGAGAAGGTATAAATAGTGCAAACAAAATTTTGTGCAGAGCATTTCTTGGGCTTGGTTTCCTAGCCTCAGGATTGCAAATAGTAGAGGTCGTTAAATCTGAGTTTTTGATGTAAACTTCCAGCAAAGCTAATTCAGGAAGGCCTATGTGGTCAACTAAAACTTCCTATACCTATGTAAATAGTCAGGCCGAATCTAATGAGACTAGTTTTATTTTGTGATCATAAATAATCATTTGTAGAGATTACTTTGATCTCTAAGAGATAGGGAGAGAGTCTAAGGAAAAATATAAAACCTTAAAATGGGCTATTAGGGTACGGAAGATAATTCCTCAAAATATGGCATGCTATAGTTTGATTTGTAGGACCCTCTAAACCTCATGTTAAAATTTGATCCCCAGTGTTGGAGGTGGGGCCTAGTGGGAGGTGCTTGGTCATGGAAGTGGATCACTCAGGAATGGCATGGTGCTGTCCTTGCAGAAACGAGTGAGTTCTTGCTCTGTTAGCTCCTGTGAGAACTGGTTGTTAAAAAGAGCATGATACCTCTTCCCTCTGTATTTTCGCTTCCTCTGTCACTGTGTGATCTCTGTATATGCCATCTCCCCTTCACTTTCTCTCATGAGTAGAAACAGCCTGAGGCTTTCAGCCGCTGCTCAGTCTTTCAGCCAGCAGAATCATGGGCCAAATAAACATCTTTTCTTTATAAATTAGTCAGCCTCAGGTATTCCTTTATAGCAACACTAAATGGACTAAGACAGAACATTGGTACTGAGGAGTGGGGTTTGCCATAAAGAAACTTGAAAATGTGGAAGCAGCTTTGGAACTGGGTAATGGGCAGAAGCTAGAAGAGTTTGAAGGGCTCAGAAGAATTCAAAAAGACAAGAGAAAAGTTGGAACTTCTTAGAGATTGGTAAAATAATTGTGATCAAAATGCTGATAGAAATATAGATAGTAAAGGCCATGAGCTATGGTATCAGATGAAAATGAGAAACTTTGGGACTGGAGCATACATCACCTTTGTTACACTGCAGCAAATAATTTGACTGCATTATGTCCATGCCCTAGGGCTTTATGGAAGGCTGGACTTAAGAGCAACGATCTAGGATAACTGGGGGAAGAAATTTCTTGGTAGCAAAGCATTCAAAAAGTAATGTGGCTACGTTTAATTGCTCACCATCAGATATGGCAGCAAACAATGACCTAAAGGTAGAATTTATAATTGAAAAGGAAGCGATACATACAAATTTGGGAAATTCGCAGCCTGGCCATGTGGTAGAGAAGAAAAAGAGCATTTTCAGGAGAGGAATCCAAGGATGCTATGGAGCAATCATTGGCTAGAGAGATTAGCACTGATAAAAGGGAGCCAGGTGCTAATAGTCGAGATGATGGGAAAAAGACCCCAAAGCATTTCAGCCATCTTAAAGATTATCCCCTCCCATCACAGGACCAGAGGCCTAGGAGCATAGAATGGTTTTAGGGAACAGACCCAGGGTACTGCTAGACTGCACCACCTTGGGATGCTGCTCCCTGCATACCAGCTGCTCTGGCTCCAGCCATAGCTCAAGGGGCCCCAAGTACTGCTCAGGTCACCACTCCAGGGAGTGCAAGCCATAAGCTTTGCCATCTTCCATGTGGTTTCAATTCTGCAAGCTCCCGGAATGCAAGAGTGGTGGAGGCTTAACAGTTTCCACTTAGATTTCAGAGGGTATATTGGAAAGTCTTGGTGCCCAGACAGAAGCCTGCTACAGGGGCAAAGCTCCCACAGAAAGGCTTTACCAGGCCAATGCTGAGAAGAAATGTGGAATTGTTGCCCCTGCAGAGTTCCCACTGGGGTATTGCCTAGTAGAGCGGTGAGAGTAGGACCACCACCCTTGAGACTCCAGCATTAATAGAGCCATCAGCAGCATGCAATTCCAGCCTGGAAAAACTAAGCATTCAACTCCAACCCATGAAAGTATCTACAAAGGCTGTGCCCAGCAAAGCCATGAGGGCGGAGCTGCCCAAGGCCTTGTGTGTCCAGAATGTAGGTCATGAAGTCAAAGGAGATTATTTTGAAGTTTTAAGATTTAATTTCTGCCCTGCAAGGTTTTGGACTTGCTTTTGGAATGGGAATGTTTACTCAATACCTGTACAACCATTTTATCTTGGAAGCAAATACATTGTTTTTTATTTTTCAGATTCACAATTGTAAGGAACTTGCCCTGGTCTCAGATGAGACTTTGAACTTTTAAGTTGGTGGTGGAACTAGTTAAGACTTTGGGAGACTATTGGAAAGGGATGGTTGTATTTTGCATGTGGGAAGGACATGAGATTCGGGGGGGGTAGGGGTACAATGCTATAGTTTGGTCTGTTTGACATGTCAACCTTAAATAATGTGATTCAGAAAATATGATTCGGTGTAGAGTTTGAGCACCAAACTTGAGGAATGCCACCTGGAAACAGACTCCAAATGAATGGGGTCAGCATTCCAAAAAGTGGAGAAGTGAAAGTTTCATTTATAAAGGTAGAGACAGAGATATTTTAGCAGGATTACAACATTTTCCATAGAGACCGGTGCATACCTCACAGCAATTTGATTCGTTATATTTACATTCCAAGGAAGATGACTTTATTACTCCATTAGGAGGGATAGTGATCTGAGTGGGTCTTATCTCTGGCTCCATTTGGTTTTATTATTTACAGGGCAAAAAAAGGCAGAAGTTGCAGCTGCATGTTGCATGACTCAGGCTGCATAGCCACATTCCTCTTAAGGCTAAGAATAATGTAAAATTCTGTCAGGCCTCTGAGCCCAAGCGAAGCCATCATATCCCCTGTGACCCGCAGGTATGCATCCAGATGGCCTGAAGCAATGGAAGATCCACAAAATCACTGAAAATAGCCTTAACTGATGACATTCCACCGTTGTGATTTGTTCCTGCCCCACCCTAACTGATACACATTTTCTCCCCTGCCCTTAAGAAGGTACTTTGTAATATTCTGCCCGCCCTTGAGAATGTACTTTGTACACCTATCCCAAACCTATAAGAACTAATGATAATCCTGCCACCCTTTGCTGACTCCTTTTTCGGACTCAGCCCGCCTGCACCCAGGTGAAATAAACAGCCTTGTTGCTCACACAAAGCCTGTTTGGTGGTCTCTTCACATGGACATGCGTGACACTAACAGCTTTAAGTTTGAATTATTTTAAGTTTGAATTATTTCATTTCACAGACCCTACAAAAATCTCATGTTAAAATTTGATTCCCAATGTTGGAGGTTGAACCTAATGAGAGATTACTGGGTCATGAGGTCATATCTGTCATGAATGTCTTGGTGCCATCCTCACAGTAATGAATGAGTTTTCACTCTATTAGTTCCTGCAAGAACTTGTTGTTAAAACGAGTGAGGCACCCCTCCCTCCCCATGTCTTTTTGCTTCCTCACTCACTGTGTGATCTCTGCACACACTGACTCCCCTTTGCCTTCTGCCATGGTGAAAGCAGCCTGAGGCTTTCACCAGGTGCCCAGTCTTTCAGCCAGCAGAACCATGAGCCAAATAAACTTCTTGTCTTTATAAATTACTCAGCCTCAGGTTTTCCTTTATAGCAACACAAATGGACTAAGACACGGCACTTGGGCATGCTAAATGCTTTTGAAAATTGAAAGGCCTCAGAAATAAGCCTCAAAATCAAGGTCCCTCTAACCTTGTTCTTCTCCCACCCAGTGTAGGGAAGAACTCTCTCCAAAAGTTCCTTATCTGACCAAGAAAATTTATTATCAAAAGAAACACAGCTGTCTTCTATCCCCTCCCAGTTACCTTATTATCTATTGCAGAAAAGAAGACGGAAGAATGTAACCACACCTGGATGAACTTTTCCATGAGATAATGCCTGCCTCTTGGGGTCATTAAAATTCCAAAGAGATTCATATATAAGTTAATTTATCTCTGGTTCATTCATTCTTCCTAATAATCTCTTACTGCCCCTCAAAATAATTGTCTACGTTTCCTATCTCCTCCCTCCTCTACAGAAAAAGGGTATATAAGGTTCTATATCCCATTGGGGGGTGGAGTAATCACTCTGTGATTCTCTCCCATACAGGTTAATAAATTTGCATGTCTTTTCTGCTATTAATCTGCCTTTTGTCAGTTGCTATTCAGTTGAACCTTTAGAGGGCAAAGGGGATGTTTCCTTTCTTGGTTCCTATAGGACAAAAGAAACTACTGAGTATTTTTTAGTGAAATGCTGGAGCCTCTGGGGATTATCTCATGCCACAGGGTATGTGCCTTTGCCTTTGCCTTTGCCTTTGACTAGGCTATTATATGACTCTGAAGAGACAGATGTTAACTGGCGGAAAACTGATGGCAATGTAAATACCTATTATGTTACATAGAAATGCAAATTAGCTGTATCCAGTGAAATGCAATTCATTGTTGCCCAATGGTTAGACCATTTTTTTGCAAACTTACTTCAACAACTGTACTTGTATTTATGGTTCTTTGCCTTCTTCTGTGAACTGGTTGTAACATCTTTTCCAGGTCCCTATTAATTGATCGGTTAAATAAAAATATGTGATGTAATCATTTTATACTTGCATAAGAGTGATGATTTTACCTTTTTTGAACATTATCCTTTAATCTGTCTTATCAAATCAAAATTATCCTTATGCCATCTCTGTGAGAGCAGCCTAAACTGCAGGGTGGGGCTGGCTGTACTAAAAGATAAAAAAGGCAGCTGGAGCATGGGATGAGCTAAGGTGATTCTCAATGTTGGTGACTCTTGGTTCTCTTTTAAGTATATCCAAGAATGGGATAGGGGCAGGGAATACATGAAAGGGAGAAAGAATTCTTTGGTGAAATGATTTATGGTAGGATAAGAGAACTAGAAGGTGAATCAATGGAAAAAGTGCTGGGAGAGTGGTATTTACTCTCCTCCTTCCTCTTAGATCTGGGTTCTAGACCCAATTCTGCCAACTACTAGCTGTATGACCTTGTGTAACTTTTTTAACCTCTTTAGTTTCTTCAAATAATAATACTATCTCCTAAGGTTGTTATAAGAATTAAAATTAGGCTGGGTGTGGTGGCTCACACCTGTAATCCCAGCACTTTGGGAGGCCGAGGTGGGCAGATCACAAGGTCAGGAGATGGAGACCATCCTGGCTAACATGGTGAAAACCTGTCTCTACTAAAAATATAAAAAATTAGCCGGGCGTAGTGGCGGGCGCCTGTAGTCCCAGCTACTCGGGAGGCTGAGGCAGGAGAATGGTGTGAACCCAGGAGGTGGAGCTTGCAGTGAGCTGATATCATGCCACTGCACTCCAGCCTGGACGACAGAAGGAGACTCCACCTCAAAAAAAAAAAAATTTAAATTAAACAAACTCTCATGTAAAATAATCAGACTAACAGCTTGTAGGGATGAAAAGGTAATACCTTTCCTTATCCATCACAAAGGTCATTGACACTCCTATAACAAAAGACAAGTTAGCAAGAGAACACCATAACAAATTTATTTAACAAAGTTTTACATAACATGAACCTTCAAAAGTGAGCACCCAAAGACCTAGGGAAAACTGTTTTTATACTCAGTCTGATGAGAGAAGAGGATAGTTGTGGAGAAACATGATTGGACAAAAAGAGTATGATTTAATGGCAATAAACTAGAGGGGTACCCAGCAAGTCCTATCCAGATTCTTCTTGGTCTCTGTGTAGCATTCCTTCCTTCTGGGTTTAGAGCAGGACTCTTCTGGAATGAGGGTCTTATGTCTTACTTTTAGGGGAAGTATGTCAGAGAGTGACTTTCGTAGGTTTTAAGGCTTGCTTTCAGGGAGAGGAGTTCTAGTTTCTATGACCTGCTTTGGGAGGGAGAAAATTCTGGTTTCTATAACATGCCTTGGATGAGAACAGGAAACCAAAGAAAAGAGGGCAGGAGAAGGTCAAAGAGACCTTGCTTCTGAGGGCCTCTCAATCTCCTTCAGTTCGCAGCACTCAATATGCCAAGGTTCCATATTTTGGGGTATTGTTTTCTTAGCCCTGACAGTATGTACTAAATAAATGTCAATTTTTGCTGGTGGTATTTACTTTCCTCCTTCCTCCTCCTATTGCTCTCCTTCTCTCCTTCTCCTCCTCCTCCTCCTCCTCTTCTTCTTCTCTTTCTTCTCCTTCTCCTCTTCTTCTTCTTCTCTTTCTTCTCCTTCTCCTCTTCTTCTTCTTCTCTTTCTTCTCCTTCTCCTCTTCTTCTTCTCTTTCTTCTCCTTCTCCTCCTCCTTCATCTCTTTCTCCTCCTCCTCCTCCTCCTCTTCCTCATCCTCCTTCTTCTTTCTTCCTCTCTGGACCTCAGTTGCCTCACTTGTCAGAAGAAGGAAACTAGTTAGATCAATGTTACTCAAACTTTAATGTGCTTGACCTTGGGAAGCTTGCTTAATATGCATTCCTAAGCCTCTATCCCAAATATTCTCATTATGGAGGACTAGATGGGATACAGATGTCTGCCTTAACAGGTACTTCAGATAGTCCTTGCACATTGTGCTTTAAGGAGGAGTGTGTTAGATGATTTAAAAATTGTCTTCAAGTATGAGCATCTCTGTATTTTCCTTCTACCTTAAATTCCCAGCAGGAATAGCAAAAGCGTCCAGCTTCCTCAAATGATAACAGAATTCTCATTATTGAAATCCTGAGAGAAAGAGTAGGAAACCTTAGTAAAAAAAATGGGTGGGCCACATTATAAAGTTTTATCAAGGGAAAGAATTGAATATGGTAGTGGTTTAAATACACATAATTTTAGATGATGGCTTTGAATTGAATAATATTTATTGGTCATATCTTTTGAAATAGGAAAGAAACCTTAAAATAGATACCCTGTTACCAAGGTACTCAAGCTGTCAACAGCTTGTAGATGTTCAACACCTATAAGCTGGCTACTCAAAGTGTGGTGCAATGATCACCAAAATCAGCATCACCTGGAAGCCTGTTAGAAATGCAAAATCTGGCCAGGTGTGGTGGCTCATGCCTGTAATCCCAGCACTTTAGGAGGCCGAAGTAGGTGAATCATTTGAGGTCAGGAGTTCGAGACCAGCCTGGCCAACATGGTGAAACTCCTTTTCTACTAAAAATACAAAAATTAGCCAGGCATGGTGGTGCACGCCTGTAATCCCAGCTATTTGGGAGGCTGAGACTGGAGAAAGGCTTGAGCCTGGAAAGTGGGGGTTGCAGTGAGCCAAGATCGCACCACTGCACTCCAGTCTAGGCGAAAGAGTGAGACCCTGTCTCAAAAAAAAAAAAAAAAAAGAAAAAGAAATGCAAAATCTAAGGTCCCATCCCAGATCTGCTGACCCAGAATATGCGTTTTAACAAGATGTTTCCCTGATTCATATGGACTTTAAAGGTTGAGAAGCACTGATATAGAACATAGAGTAACATCTGTAAATCAGACACTTAAGTACAGTATTAATCATGTGATGTTTATTAATTGATGGTTCCTAGCTGATGGATGCTGGCCCACATTAAAAATCATGTGGGAAACTAACATACAGACCCAGCCCCAGAGATTGTGAAATTCAAGTGGAGCCCAGAAAAAAATTTTGTATGGTTCACAGCCAGCTATGGGAGCAGGGTATAAGAAGTGGGAGTTCTGGAAAAGGATGAAATGAAGCAGAGGAATGGGCCTTGAACTGACCCTTGAAATATGGGTTCCATTTTTGGAGAACGAGGAGAATATATGCATGTGTGTATGTGGAAACAAGACTGTAAGACAATGTTATTGTAGCTTCCTCCAGAGAGGGAGAAATAAAAGCACAAAACGAAGGAAGTATTGCTCCCTGGGGAATTTTGGCAGAATTTTAAAACAATAACATTTCTCTGGTTAGAAACAAGGATGATACCATGCTGCTTATAATATCTCAGTGGCCAATGTCACATTTGATTTATGTTTAGAAACAATTTGAATGGACAGAACATTTTTCTTCTCAACTCCCACTTGGGGCTAATATATAGTCTTTTTCTCACATAAAAACAGTTTTCAACTCTTGCTCTACATTGAGCAGAAATAATCTAAACTTTGATTCATTTCAAGAGAATGGGAAACATTTCTGTGCATTGGCACTATAGTTTAACTTCAATAAGTTCATTAAAAATCAAATGGGATAGTGGGTGTGATTATAATTTGAAATGTCAGAAATGCTATGCAAATGTCAGGTCATGGTATGACTCTGGCCTTTCCATGGTTTGTATTCCTTCTGCCTTTTTCTTTCCTTCCCCCTTCAGTCTAACCCTGCACACAACCTTGCTATTCACTGTGGGTCTTCTTGACTCCTGATCAGATCAGATGTTCCTCCAAAACTTTCTTGATACTTTTTTGCTGTTGTTAACTCTATACTTACATGTCCAGTGTTTCACTTTATAATTTTGGGTCTATATATTAGGCATTTATATGCAGGGTTTCTCTATGAGATTTGAAGCTCTTTGAGGCATATGATAATTTCTTATTCATTTTTGAAAATCTACTGCTGGAGGTTCACTTCCCATATGTTGGCAGAGGAGAGAAAAATATAATTTTCTCCTCTGTCCTTCTGAGTTCTTAATTGAGATGGATGTCTTCAACAAAAGACAGATTAACAAAAGAAAATCAAACAGAAGTTGAATAGCATGTATACCTCATGTATACATGAGAGGTACCCAGGGGAAATGAGTAACTCTTTAAGAGATGGCTTTGATTTCAGACTTAAATATCATCTTTAACTGAAATCAAGAAAGAAGGGTGTTGGGAGGCCAGTAACAAGGAGGTGGCCAGGAAAAGCATGGTAAACAGGGTAAGGTTTGTGGTGCAGAAGTTTAATATAAAGACATAAAAGTAACTCTAAGGGATAACTTCTCTCTAAGAGAGACAAAGGGGAGTGGGGAGGAAGAGAGGAATCAAGGAGGAAAAACTTGGAAGAGGGCCTTTTCCCCAAGGGTAAGTTTAGACCTCATTGCAGAGGATGTAGCCACAGCCTACTGGATAATGAAGTTTATTGGGTTGCCCTGACCAGAGCTGGGCCACAGTCACACAGCCACAGAGGCTGATAGGCAGGAGCATAGAGGGAGTCAGGGTATCTGCAGCCCACTCTCTGGCAGAGTGGTACACAGCCCTTGATACACAGTGCCTTTGTGGGAGGGCTGTAGAAACTAATCACTGGGGCACCAGTGAGCCAAGGCTCTTGGGTGGGTGTGCAGAGAGAGCTGGGGTATCACTGCCAGCATGAGGCCTGGAGTTCACCAGTGTCCACCTTAGGAGGGCTGTGTCATGGAGGTCACTGGATCTGGGCCAGGCTGTGGGATTACTGAGTTTTGGTACACTCTCAACACATAGCTGGGACAGAGCACCACTAGATGTCCCTATACACATGCACCATGCAGCAGAAGCAAGAAAAAGCAAAAATCAGCACAATGGAACCAGGAAAAGAAGGCCCCTTCCTCCTGTAATGTCCCTCCACTGACAAAGTTGACTGTAAAGGACATGTTTACTATAAAGGACAAATTATTAAAGAGTCTAGGGTATTGCTGCAGAGCAGGTACTGAAGGGTGAATTTGGAGTTGAGAGCAATAAATTCACGACTGACATGTATTGCAAGTTTCCACCAGCTCTTTTGAGCTGCTACCATCTATGAAACAGCATGGCCCAAAGAGCCACTGCATCTTCAGATTGAGTTCTACAATGTGGAGCAGACATGAACCATAGGTAGTATTAGGCCTAGGCTGGCTGAGATCGTTGAAATGACAGCCTATTTATGACTCATGAGTATCAAACAAATATTCATTGTAGCACATTCTTGAGATATTTGAAGCTATTTGTCATACAGAAAAAAATGACTAATACATCAGTTTTCCTCCATATCCCTTGTGCCAGTGTCTAGATTATAAGATGAGATTAATATATAGTTTTAATTGAATTGTTATACAAACTCCGGGTCCATTTTCTGATTTGTCTGAAGGTTTAGCCCACATGTTGTCTAATGGGCTACAAATTGAGTCACCATTTCAGGTACACAGCAGAACAGGAATAACATCATGAACTATCTTATTAGATTTCAAATTGGCTCTTTTAAAGAAAAAAAAAAAAAAGAACAACTCTTTTAATGGAAAACTCAGACCCAGGAATTGCTTTTTAAGCTTTTGGAATCCACACAGCTCATTCAGTGTGGAGCCTTTATATGATGCAGCTAGGCCATTAGGTCTGGCTTCATCATCTAAAGTGATACCTTTTTTATGTGGCTTTGGGAGAACAAGGGGAAAGCTAATCAGAAGATTGCCTTGTATGTGAGCTGGCTATTTATTGCTCAAAGGGTGAAGTTATGGGTGAAGAGAGAAAACAGATAATCCAAACATGGCCTCTACTTGTAGGGTTGCAACTATCATACGTTAATTTTATGTTCCAATCTTTTTCTCCTGTTTGAGATCACAGCACATCACACCCTCACGTATAATTGACTAACAGTGAAGAGTTCTGTCCTTTCTTACATTAATTATTATGCTGATATTACTTGCATTACACCACAAAGAACCATCAGCAGGAATTAACACATTCTTCAGTCAGTTAAAATTATTTTATTTAGAAAGACATTCCCTTTCAAAGATGCATGGCAGAAATTCTGGCATCGTATCCTAAATATGACTGTTGGTTTGGTCACAAATGTTGGCCACTGCTAACAATATACTCAAGAGCTTTTCACTGGTTTTCATGATGCATATAGTAGAGCTTCCCCCTAATTTATTGACCAGAGCTGTGTTTATAGAGCTTATCATTTCTATGTTCTGCCCCAACACCCCACACTCCAAATGAGCTACTCTTTATCTGTTGTCACTTCGGACTTCATGGTGCTGCTGCTACTAACAGTAGCCACTCCTTGCAAGTCATGAACACTCTGTCACACAGGGGTTTTGATTTAACTTTTTGTAGCAGGCTTTTCTGATTAAACACACTATGAACTCTACCTTTCTTAGTGGCATAGTTATTTTCCTTCCAAGGATGTTCATTAAAAAAGCTTTCAAAATAAAATAGTACATTATGTTGGTATTCTTTTAGGCCCACAACCTTTCTATATTTTATACTTTTAAAGTTTCCCCTTTCTTTACTGTAATACTCATCTAAAGAATCCAAAATTGGTTTCCATTTGATTTTGTTTACTCTCTTTCTAAGTTCTCTTTTTCTGAGCTAAAATAACTTTTGATATGTATCTCTGAATGAGGGTTTCCAAAGAGTAGAAATGATATGATCCCTTACAAATGGAAGCTATGAACAGAATGTAGACCTTGGTAGAATTTTAGACAAAGTTTTCTTCAACTTTCTCCTTTTGCCATTGAGGTTTAGAGAGGCTAAGTGACCTGTACTAGGTTATATAAGTAAGTGATGGCATATTTGGGACCAGGAATCAGTCATCCTCTCTTCTCTCCCAGTTTTCTTTTCACTGGATCATGACACAGAATGATAAAATAGGAGAGCAGGAAGGGATGTTAGAGATCACTCTATCTAAACATATTATTTGAAAGATAAGAAAGTAATGCTAGGGAAATTTGGATATCTGGCATGATCATGATATTCTTGGCCTTCCAAAAAACATCTTTCATTCTTTTTAATCTCAAAATAAGAAGCTTTTCAGCAAATCTCCAGTCCCAGGGACTGGCCCTGGTGAGACAACTCACTGAGGAAATCTGTGGCTTACACCCACGTGTCTGTTAGGAAGCTGAGCCATCTTCATGAGTAGGCAGAAAAAGGAGGTGCACTAGGAAATCTCTCTCAACCAAAATATCACCCCACACATATCCTCTTTGGAAAACTAACTCTTCTGGGTTCTGAAGGCTTCTTTCGATCTTTCAGAGTTCCCTATTAAATTGCACATAACCCTAGAAAGAGAATCATTTTGAGTCGTTTCAGATGTTATTAGTGAATATTCAGATTTTCTCTGAGAGAAAGGCTTCCTTGATGTGCTTTTGTAGTAGAGGAAGGAAAAAAAGAGTCCTGAAATGAGATGTCTGTCTTCAAATCAAGCTCCCTAAACCATGCCTGGGACTGAGCTAGACTTAAAACCTTGCTGCTTTACATAGGCTGAGTTCTTAACATCAGCAGAAAGAAACACAATCACACTGAATATTTTTATTTAAATTATGCAAAAGTGTGGGTAGAATCCCTGGATTTCCTTCTCAAGCTCACTTTGCAACTACTAATGATCCCACATAGAGAAAAGGGGAAACATTGGAACTGATGCTTAAGTGAACAAATCTAAACACATTCTTGACTTTATTTAAAATCTACATATTTCTTCAATTCCAAGATATATTCCCACTTCCCTATATTAACATTCTGAAATCAAGATGTTTCTAATGGCTGGTGGTGTCTTACAATCATTGGCCGCCAGGTGGGCACTGTCACGTAGTTATCGCATGGATGGGCACCAGCTTGATCATTCACAGTGTTCATATTACCATTTCAATAGACGTATATGTACTGTTATTTGTTCACAGAGCAATGTAGTAATAAATACAACTGGTATTTAAGTTTAAATTTAACTAGCATTTGAAGTATCTTTAATGGATTATTCCACGATTTGGTATTAAAACATTAAGATAATGTGAATGCAGAGAAGCAGAGAAACAGAGCAGCAGGGTGTAAATTTGGTATGAGTGAAACAAGTATCTGTCATTGAAGGAATGATGACAATTTTACATTTTCTTTCAATGCAACAACCAAGTGCTTTATGGTATCTAGGAAAGGAAGATATCCACAGGTAGATGAAACTCTGCTGAATTTTGCCATTCATGTTCATCCAAAAGCTTTACCTACACTTCATCAGGCAAGAATGTGCCAATATCAGCACTTGCAGAATGAGTGTCAGCAGCTTGCAAGGAAATTGCAGGAACAATAGTGGAGCACCATCTTAAGAAATGCTGTATTCCCAGAGCTCTCGAAAACATAGAGGACAAGATCATATGTACTCTATGGTATGGCACAGATGTAAAACTAAAACATGGGCATGGAAATTCTGTAATGAATAATGATTCAAAAGAGTTAGACAATAAATTTGAAAAATCCTTAGGAATTAAATCAGTTTATTCCATTCATATTTCCCTTTTAGATATATGCATAATAGTGAAATATGATTAAAATATGTGCTTAAATAAGTCTAAAAATTTCTTTTAAAAACTATACAATAAAATTTATAAGTAATTAGGAAGTATTATAATTTAAGTACTTTTTCTTTTTTAGTGTTACATAAATAATGGTACATCTTATAATTGATGACATCTTAGATTCAGTGTTAATTAGTGGCAAAGCCTGGAAAAATCCAGATCTTCTAACTGTCAAATTCTTCCCACAATGTCTATTACATAGAATGTACTCAGTGAATAAAAGAATTGCTGAAGAAAAAAGAAGAAAAGAAACGATAATGATTACAAAATCTACCCAGGGCGAATTCTCAGTAGCAGAGAATAGCAATATCTATCAGAGAAGAAAGCCAGCCCTTAAGTAGATTGTCAAGTTACTTTGACACTTACAACTCAAAATTGACCACTTTTACCTGGTATCTGAATGTCTGCTGAAAGATGATCAGAGGCATAAACATGAATTATCTTGATTTTCTATTTAGAGGATGGATAATTACCTATGATGATTTTTTTAAATACCTGTGATGACTCAGGAGGCCAAGTACAGTTATGGAGTTAACCTTTTAGTTTGGTTGTTGTCAAGCAGCAGTAAATCAGATAAAGTTTGGAGGGCAAAGTCTTAGAGGATAAGAAGCCAGACAGAGGCTATAAGGCCATCAGAGGCTATAAGGCGCAGTTTGCTGGCACTTTCCAGTTTTGCCTCCACTTTGGACCATGCACAAATGCACTGTGAAGCATCATGGTACTGCGATGTTCAAATACAATTGATCCTTGAACAACACAGGTTTGAACTTCATGAATCCACTTATAAGAAGATTTTTTTCAATAAAAATTACCAGTGTGCACTGCCTCTCCTGCCTCCCCTTTCACCTTCTCCACCTCTTCCACCTCTGCCACTCCTGAGACAGCAAGACCAACCACTCCTTTTTCTCCTCCTCCTCAGCCTACTTAACATGAAGACATATTAACATGAGGACAAAGACCTTTATGATGCTCCACTTCTACTTAATGAATAGTAAATAACGCATATTTTCTCTTTCTTACAATTTTCTTAACATTTTCTTTCCTTTAGCTTACTTTATTGTAAGAATACAGTGTATAATATGTATAACATATAAAATACATGTTAATACTGTTTATATTATCAGTAAGGCTTCCAGGCAGTAGTAGGCTATTAGCAGTTAAGGTTTTTTTTTTTTTAACTTTTTAAATTTTTTCCATAAGTTGTTGGCATACAGGTAGTATTTGGTTACATGAGTAAGTTATTTAGTGGTGATTTGTGAGATTTTAGTGCACCCACCACCAGAGCAGTATACACTGTACCATATTTTTAGTCTTTTATCTCTTGCCCCCTTCCCAGTCTTCCCCTCAAGTCTCCAAAGTTCATTGTATCAGTCTTATGCCTTTGCATTCCCATAGCTTAGCTCCCACATATCAGTAAGAACATACGATGTTTGGTTTTCCATTCCTGAGTTACTTCACTTAGAATAATAGTCTCCAATCTCATCTGGGTTGCTGCAAATACCATTATTTCATTCCTTTTTATGGCTGAGTAGCATTCCATCATATAAATATACCACAGTTTCTTTATCCACTCATTGATTGATGGGCATTTGGGTTGATTCCAGGATTTTGCAATTGCACATTGTTCGTTAGCAGTTAAGTTTTGGGAGTCAAAAGTTGTTCGTGGATCTTCAGCTGCATCAGGGTTGAGATCCCTAACTCCCATGTTGTTCAAGGGCCAATTGTATCAGAGTGTTTTGAGATAACAAGTGCCAAAATGGAGAGGCAGAAGCCAGGAGCTCATTCCTGAAGAAGGTATGTTGGAAACAAAAAATTATACTATTTCCTTAGAATCAAGGTGCTCCAGAGAACAATTGGGGATTTATCTGAAGTTCAGCGAGTTTCTCATTCTCTTCAAATGGAAAAAAAGAAAGACATTGATTGTGCAACTATTATAGACCAGGTGTTTTATCTACATTATCTCACTTGAACTCTTTTAACAATCTTGCAAACAATGTATTTTTGTTATACTTTTAGATGACAGGAATTCAGGCTAAAACAGTGGAAGTAAGTTGACCTTGGTGTTACAGCATGAATGACAGAGTTTGAGAACTCTGCTGGACCCCAAAACTTATGCTCGCCACTCAACATGCTTTAGTCTCACACAGGGAGAAAGAGACATATAGGGTGTCATGTCAGGAAATACAGAAATGAAGAGTTTAAAAGTGGCGTGCTGCTGGAGGGTTCAATGTCATTCAAAGATTGGGGGAGAGTCATTACTTTCATATTAAAATCATAGACTACTATATGCACATCACATTGGCTAAAAATTTTAAAAGACAGAACATAACAAATGTTGCCAAGGATTTAGTGCAACTGGAACTCTCATACGCTGCTGGTGGGAATGCAAATTGACAAAACCACTTTGGAAAATGGTTTGGCAGTATTTAAAAACCTGATTATTTGCCTGTCTTATGAAATTTCAATCCTTGATATATTTCCAACAGAAATTGGCTCAGCAAAAGGCACAGAAGAATGGTTCATAGTTGCAATATTAGTAAGAAGCACAAACTGAATGAAATTCAAATGTTCATTAACAGAGGAAAGAATAAATTGGTACATGTTTATCCAACAGGATACTATTATTACTGTTACATACTATAACACGGATGAAACTCACAGACATGATGTAGAATGGCAGAAGCCAGATACAAGAGTTTGTTGAGTATGATTCCATTTGGTTCAAAAATAGGCAAAACAAATCCATGCTCTTAGAAGTCAAGATAATGATCACCCTTGGGGTGGAGATGGAGTAGTAGACAGTGACTGGAAGAGGACACAACAGGGCTTTTGGGCCTGCTGGTAATGTTCTGGGAGCTGATCGTGTGGTTTCTTCCAGTTTTTGACTGTTTATTGTGTTGTAGACTTAAGATTTGGGCAGTTTCTGGTATGGGTGTTATTGAGCAGCATGCAAAATTTTGATGAAATTTTGGGATAGAACAAAGTAGATCAAAGAATTTTGTATTTGTGATGGATTGTTTTGTTTTCAGAAACCATTTCATACCAGCTCTCACCTGATGCTGGGACCAGGGTTTGGCCTCAGAAATCAGAGAGGATTTGGTCCCTTCTCTACCTTCTTTGTGCATTGATATCAGTCCCATCAATGACCCTTATCAAGCTGAGAACAATGAGACCCCAGATGTCCTTAATGACCTAGAATTTGGCTCTCCAGAAGGTACCTGAACTTAGTCTACCCAGAGAAACTGAGGGTCCACAATAAAATAGCAGTGTCCTGTGGAGTGTTGAATATTAACATTCAATAGCAAGTTTACACATTGTGGAAACCAATTATGTTAAAGGAAAGACACAGAGAAACCCAAGAGCAATTCTATGACACAAATACATAATTCTGTTGCTGATGAGAAGTTTAAACCTTCCAGGAGCTGACTTGAATGGCCTTGCTCACTAGTACTTTTGTTTTTCACTGCATCTATTTAAATGCTACTTTTTATGACGTTTCTCTGGAACTAAAAGGAACTTTATAATTACTTATGTGTGGACCAGTACTTCAGTATAAGGTGGAAACCTACATCTTATAATTGCTCTCACATGGACTTTTCTGCTTTGTTCCTCCTCACTGGAGCAGATGCTAAGAGCATGGCAGATGTAGAAAAGTGTTGATCTTGATCTGAATAGGCCTTGGTTGAACTTGTGCCAGAACTCATGACTTCAAAAGATCTTTTGGAATAAGCAGAGTCAGATGAAACAAATTTGTTCTTTACTAAAGCAGAGCCAACATGTGAGTAGATGGCACAGTCACTTGGGGCCCAAGAAAGGTCTCTTTGATCTAGTGTCTGAGGGTAGGGAGCCTAGAGATCAGCCCTCTGTTAAGAATATCCAGAAATGGAGCAAGAAGACTGATTAAGATTCAAGTGGGTGGCACCACATACCCTTCAGTCTAGTTTTTTTTTTTTTTTTTTTTTCCTTTTTGTGGAGAACGGGGTCTCGCTATATTACCCAGGCAGGTCTCGAACTTCTGGGCTCAAGCTATCCTCCCGCCTCTGCCTCCCTGAGAGCTGGGATTACAGGCGTGAGCCACCGCGCCCGGCCAGTTTTTTTTTTTTTTAATTTTTAAATTTTGTGGGTATGTAGTAAGTGTATGTATTTATGGGGCACATGAGATGTTTTGATACAAGCATACAATGTGACATAATCACATCATGAAGAATGGGGTATCCATCTTTCTCAAGCATTTATCCTTTGTATTACAAACAACCCAGTTACACTCTTTTAGTTATTTTTAATGTACAATTAAGTTACTATTGACTATAGTTACCCTGTTTTGCTATCAAATATTAGGTCTTATTCATTCTTTCTATTTTTTTTACTCATTAACTGACCCCACCTCCTGCCACCAGTCCCGCATTACCCTGCCCAGCTTCTGGTAGCCAGCCTTCTACTCTCTATCTCCATGGGTTCAATTGTTTTGATTTTTAGATCTCACAAACAAGTAATAATATGTGATGTTTGTCTTTCTGTGCCTGACTTATTTCACTTAACATGATGATGTCCTGTTCCATCCATGTTGTTGCAATTAACAGGATCTCATTCTTTTTTTATGGCTGAATAGTATTCCATTGTGTATATGTACCACATTTTCTTTATGTGTTCATCTGCTGATGGACGCAAGGTTGCTTCCAAATCTTAGCTATTGTGAACAGTGCTGCCACAAACATGGGCCCCTCAGGTTAGTTTTGATAGAATGGCTACATGGTTACAAAAATGACTTATGTGGTATGATCCAGAATTTCATCTAGAAAGATAAAAACTAACGGTCTGTAAAATTTCAGTAAGATTGTTTAAATTTAGGAAAGTTACAGAAATCTAAAGACTCAATGGTTACTTTGGTCATGTGTTACAGGTTTGTAGCAGAAAGAGTCTGTTTCTTGTCTACTTTCCCCTCTAGACCACAAGATCCCTGATGTCAGGGAATTTATCTTATTCATTGTTTGGTCTCCTGGACTTTGAACATTACCTGATACATAGTAGATTCATCGTAAGTATTTGCTGAATAAGTAAGTGAATAAATTAATGAGTAAATGGATGAATAAAAATGATAAAATTATTCTCCATGAGAAATTTTCATTATCTTAATTTATACTCTGTGACTAGCTATCAAAGTCTTTAAAAACTGAATGCAAATCTTAGATTTCCATAACTCTTTATGGTGAACAAATGAGAAAGATATGCACTTTCCTCATATACATATGCACGCATGTTTGCCCACACTGACAAAGAACATGGGTAACTCATTCTATTGGAGGGAAAAAAATCAATCAAGAGTGTTTGTTTTCACTGTGAACATCACCAGGAACAAGATTGTTGCTGTGCATTTACTGATGAAATGTTTAAGGGGCAGCTGTAGATAATTCGTGTCTGTGCTTCCAGATCACAGAAACTGGCGTTCACTTTAGAGATAGCAACTGTTTGTTTCTATTTGTTTTAATCTCACACCCAAGCTTTACTTGCTCCAATGTCATTTTAATATTGTTTCCTTGCCAAGGTCAGCAGTGAAAACACCTGGTATTGGGATCAAAGGTTAATCACAGGCACAGTTTCCATCTAAATAGAGGTGAACATGGATACTACTGAATCTGCAGGAATCCGCTGTTGAGCAAAAAGCACTGGTCTAGGCATTGGGTGTGTATTATTTGTCTTTTGCTGCCTAGCAAATTATCCCAAAATCTTAGCAGCTTTATACAGAAATATTAATTATCTCACAGTCTATGGATCAGGAACACGGGCAAGGCTTAGTTGAGTCTTCTGACTAAGGGTTTCTCAGTGGGTCACAAACAAGGTACTGACGGGGACTGTAGTCATCTCAAGGCTTGATGGCTTATAATTTCACTCACATGGTTGTTGACAGGATTCAGTTCTTCATGGGCTGTTGGACTGAGGGCTTCAGTTTCTCTCTGGCTGTTGACCAGAGGCAGCCCTCAGTTTCTTGCCACATGAGCTTTTCCATAGGGCAGCTCACAACATGGCAACTGGCTTCATCAAAGTGAGCAAGCAAGAAGAACCAAAGAGAGAGTGCAAGCAAGATGGAAGTCACAGTCTTTGGCAACCTAGTCACTGAAGTGACATTGTATCACTTTTGCCATGTTCTACTCATTAGGAGCAAGTCACTAGGTCCAGCCCACACTTAAGGAGGGGGGATTACATGAAGGTGTGAATAGTAGGAAGAAGAGATCACTAGGAGCCATTTTAGAAACAGCCACCAAAGAAGACTTATATTTCAGTCAAGTGACAGTGATTACCAGCATGATACTGGTTATATTATTTTACTGTTTTGCCCTCAGTTCTCCCATTTGCAAAATGGGGAGTTGGACTGAATTGCCATTGGTGTTCACAAGATGTTAATAAGTTTGTCCTATCTCTGGGATTGAATTGTTGGACATAAATGCCATAGGGTATTAAACATTTTTCATTATGTTAGCTAAGCATTTTGGCCTCAAAGAATAAGGTCTTTCTCAAGTTACCACAAGGAAAGTGCTCATCTATAGTTAGGATCCAGGTGGTTTGAACTGAAATGGCAGGTAAAAGGTGATTCTATTAATTCACTTCTTTCATTATATCTGAGGAGGCCTTTCTCATGGCATTTTTGCATTGCTCTGGAAATCTACTCCATTCTCCTCTGCCTTCTGTCTGACTTCTCCTTAACACATGTCTTTTACTTACTCAGTTTCTACTTTCTTGCTATTTTAATTTGCCATGGTCCATCATGACCTGAATCCTATAATCTGACATTTCCGATATGCATCCTTTCAATAACTAATGTATTCCATATCTCCCAGGGTAAATTACTTAGAAAGACAATCTTAATGTTCTATGTCATCTTTTCATGTCAGGCTTTTTGGGAGATATGGAAGGTCAATACAGGCTCACTGTAAGTTATTGTACACCCATCCTCTAGTGTTTTGAATATCTTACACATGAAGGAACAAATCCCAGGACCACTTCTGATGAGCTCAAAATTCTTCCAATTCCATTTATAGCCTTTTTCTTCTTTATTATTGATTAAAAAAAAATAGTGTACAACAAGATAAAAATCTAGGGTTGAGTATAAGTCTATGATCTGTGTTCTAGACTCTATAATAAAGACAGGAATCTAAACAACAAGAAAAATTAATTCAAATGTCTTGAGTGATTTGTTCTATTGATGAATTTGGAAACTATGACTTTTTGACCTCTCCTCACCTTTACCTTACTCTGAAGTATGGTGGGCAGAGAATTATCTGAATTACATCCAGGGAGAAGGTTTCAATTGATTTCAAATGTTCTGAATGATTTCAGCTAAATTAAAACTTTTGCTAAGTCCCTGTTGACTTCCCAGTTTAGAGGAGAGGTCACAGTAGAAAATCCAGGTCATTGAGGACATACTTACTTTGTTCCGAAGTGAGAATGGAGAGTGCCTTTAGATACACACACACACACACACACACACACACACACACACACACAGGTCTTCTCTCCAATTAGGAATCAATCTGGCTTTATATTTCCCTACTTTTGTTGAAAACAGAAATTTCTAGCTTACAATGTAATTTCATTGATGTGCTACCCTTGTAATTAAATGAAGATTCAATGATTCTTTTGTTATCCTTGCTTGTTGATATTTATTTTCTTTTTAACATCTCCTGAGGATTCATTTCTTCCAGAAAATCTTTTGCAACTTGATTCCTTAGTTGGGCTGTAATCAATTACATGCTTTGGGAGCCCAAAGAGGGTTGAGTATTTTTAAATCCAGTCTCTTTATTTTACAGTTGAGAAAACTGAGGCCAAGTAAAACTAAGTGGCTTGCCCAACATCATGTAGCTAGTTAGTGGCAGAGCCATGACTGGAGTCCATGTTTTAATATAAGATTTAAAGACCTTTATACCTTAATTAGTCAACTAACAAAGTATTATTGAGTATCCCCTCTCTTCTCTATTGTAAGTTAGAACCTGTTATGGAGCTAAGATATATCAAGAGAAATTAGAAATAATCATTTCTTGCCAAAAGTTCTACTTGTAGTCCTCAAATATGTGGGATTTACATTTCACAGCAAGATCTCCCACTGTGGTAGTCATGGGTATCTATTGATCAAATGTCCAAAGTTCTACTACCATTCTTCAACCACATTCAAATATATCCTCTTACTACTGTTGGGGCACAAAGAATAATACCCCAAAAGTATGGTAGTTTGGCATTACTAGGAGAACCCTCTCCTGATGGTTAAGTGGGTTCTTTTCTATTTCCCAGGTGTCTTGGCTGGTTTGAGAAATAAAGGGAAAGAGGACAAGAGAGAGAAATTTAAAGCTGGGTGTCCAGGGAGACATCACATGTCGGCAGGATCCATGATGTTCCCCGAGCCATAAAACCAGCAAGTTTTTATTAGCGATTTTCAAAAGGGGAGGGAGTGCATGAATAGGATGTGGGTCACAGAGATCACATACTTCACAGGGTAGTAAAATATCACAAAGCAAGTGGAGGCTGGGTGAGATCACAGGACCACCAGATGGGGTGAAATTAAAATTGCTAATGAAGTTTCAGGCACGCATTGTCATTGATAACATCTTATGAGGAAACAGGGTTTGAGAATAGACAACCTATCTGACCAAAATTTATTAGGTGGGTATTTTCCTTGTCCTAATAAGCCTGGGAGCGCTACAGGAGACCGGGGCTTATTTCATCCTTTCGGCTTCAACCATAAAAGACTGCACACTTCTAAGGGGGCCATTTATAGGCCTACCCTCAGGGTGCATTCTCTTTCTCAGGGATGTTCCTTGCTGAGAAAAAGAATTCAGCGATATTTCTCCTATTTGCTTTTGAAAGAGGAGAAATATGGCTCTGTTCTGTCCGGCTCACCGGCGGCCAGAAGTCTTATCTCTGGTGTTCCCTGAACATTGCTGTTATCCTGTTTTTTCAAGATGCCCAGATTTCATATTGTTCAAACACACATGTTCTACAAACAATCTGTGCAGTTGACACAATCATCACAGGGTCCTGAGGCGACATTCATCCTCCTCAGCTTACGAAGAAGATGACAGAATTAAGAGATGAAAGTAAAGACAGGCATAGGAAATCACAAGGGTATTGATTGGGAAAGTGATAAGCATCCATGAAATCTTCACAATTTATGTTCAGAGATTGCAGTAAATACAGGCATAAGAAATTATAAAAGTGTTAATTTGGGGAACTAATAAATGTCCATGAAATCTTCATAATTTGTGTTCTTCTGCTGTGGCTTCAGCCGGTCCCTCCGTTCGAGGTCCCTGACTTCCCGCAACAGACATGCTGAGCACTTAGAATTAAAAGAAATTGGAAGGCTCTCCTCCCTCTCCCAAGTGCAGGGAGAAACTCTGGTATTTCCTTATCTGACTAAGGATATTTATTTTTTAAAAGAAATGCAAATGTCTTAGGAACCCTTCCTTGGGAATCTTGTCAAATAACCAGGAATGATTAATCATTGGAGAAGAGAAGAGACTAAAAGTCATCACCACACCTGGATAGACTTTTCATCTGTGCTTCTGAGGGCAGTTTTGAGAGATTACCTGGGAGACTTTATCTACATAAGAAGACAGTCTTTGTTCACAGTACAGTTCCACCCATCACCTTCCCATAGCTTCCCATTTAGTTTCCTAAGGAAATAATTTAAAAGATAATGTCTGTATCCCAGGCCCATTTATTTTCCCTAAAAGTCATGAACTACCTTTCTAAAATTGCCTACAGCACCCCACTTCACTCTCCCCTATGAAGAGAATAATTAAGCCTCAACCATCTGGCCCTTTTTGCCTCATATTTGCTGGACTCCTGTGTCCACGTGTATGTTAATAAATTTGTATTGTTAACAGAGAAAACAAACTCTGCAAAATATTTTAAACAGGTTTATTCTGAGCCAATATGAGTGATCATGGCCCAGGGAACACAGTCTCAAGAGGTCCTGAGAAAGTGCACCTACAGCAGTCATGTTACAGTTTAGTTTTGTACATTTTAGGGAGGCAGAAGTTACAGGCAAATATATAAATCAATACATGGAAGGTATATATCAATTTGGCCCCAAAAGGCAGGACATCTCTAAGTGCGGGCTTATAAGTCATAGGTAGGTTTTATGTATTCTTTAGTTGACAGCTGGTTGAGAGTTAAGCTATTGTCTAAAGACTTGAAGTCAGTAGAAAGGAATGCTTGAGTTAAGATGAGGGAGTTTGGGGGGCAAGACCCTTTTTAAGTAAATGAAGCCTCATAGGTAGCAGCCCTTAGAGAGAATAGATGGTAAATGTTTCTTTCCAGTCCTTAAAGGCATCAGACTCTCAGTTCATCTCTCCTAGATCCAGGAAAGACCTGGTTGTATTAATGGAGATTCTCTACAGAAGCAAATTTCTCCCATAAAAGACAGATTTGCAAGGTCATTTCAAAATATGTCAAAAATATATTTTGGCTATTTCTCATCTTGCAAGATGGAGGTGAAAAAGTTGAGAAGCCAGATACTAAAGACAAGAAACCCAAAGCCAAGAAGGCTGATGCTGGTGGCAAGGTGAAAAGGGTAGTTACCTCAAGGCTAAAATGCCAAGAAGGGGAAGTGCCATTGCAGCTGCAATCCTGTCCTTGACAGAAGAATTGGCAGATATTCCCGATCTGCTATGTATTCCAGAAAGGCCATGTACAAGCGGAAGTACTCAGCTGCTAAATCCAAGGTTGAAAAGAAAAAGGAGAAGGTTCTTGCAAGTGTTACAAAATCAGTTGGTAGTGACAAGAATGGTGGTACCCGGGTGCTTAAACTTCTCAAAATGACTAGATATTATCCTACTGAAGATGTGCCTCAAAAGCTGTTGAGCCATGGCTTCAGTCAGCATGGGAGAAAACTACGAGCCAGCATTCCCCGCTGGACTGTTCTAATCATCTTCACTGGATGCCATAGAGGCAAGACAGTGGTTTTCCTGAAGCAGCTGGGTAGTGGTTTGTTACTTGTGACTAGACCTCTGGTCCTCAATCGAATTCCTCTATGAAGAACACACCAGAAATTTGTCATTGCCACCTCAACCAAAATTCATATCAGCAATGTAAAAATTCCTAAACATCTTGCTGACATTTACAGCTGTGGAGGCCCAGACAGCAGGAAAGTGAGATCTTTGACACAGAAAAAGAGAAATGTTAGATAACAGAGCAGCGCAAGATCAATCAGAAAGCTGGGGACTCACAAAGTTTACCAAAAATCAAAGCTATTCCTCAGCTCCAGGGCTACCTGTGATCTGTATTTGCCCTGATTGTTGTGGGAAGTCAGGGACCCTGAACGGAGGGACCAGCTGAAGCCATGGCAGAAGAACATAAATTGTGACAATTTCATGGACATTTATTAGTTCCCCAAATTAATACTTTTATAATTTCTTACGCCTGTCTTTACTGCAATCTCTGAACATAAATTGTGAAGATTTCATGGACACTTATCACTTACCCAATCAATACCCTTGTGATTTCCTATGCCTGTCTTTAATCTCTTAATCCCGTCATCTTCGTAAGCTGAGGAGGATATATGTCACCTCAGGACCCTGTGATGATTGCATTAACTGCACAGATTGTTTGTAGAGCATGTGTGCTTGAACAATATGAAATCCGGGCATCTTGAAAAAAGAACAGGATGACAGCAATGTTCAGGGAGCAAGGGAGATAACTTTAAACTCTGACTGCCTGTGAGCCGGGTGAAACAGAGCCATATTTCTCTTCTTTCAAAAGCAAATGGTGAAATATCGCTGAATTCTTTTTCTCAGCAAGGAATATCCCTGAGAAAGAGAAGGCGTCCCTGAGGGGAGGCCTCTAAAATGGCTGCTTTGGGGATGGCTGTCTTTTACTGTCAAAGACAAAGGGATGAAATAAGCCCTGGTCTCCCGTAGCGCTCCCAGGCTTATTAGGAAGAGGAAATTTCCGCCTAATAAATTTTGGTCAGATGAGTTGTCTGCTCTCAAACCCTGTTTCCTGATAAGATGTTATCAGTGACAATGCGTGCCCGAAACTTCATTAGCAATTTTAATTTCGCCCCATCCTGTGGTCCTGTGATCTCGCCCTGCCTCCATTTGCTTTGTGATATTTTGTTACCTTGTGAAGCATGTGATCTCTGTGGCCCCCACCCTATTCGTACACTCCCTCCCCTTTTGAAAATCACTAATAAAAACTTGCTGGTTTTATGGCTCAGGGAGTATCACGGAACCTGCTGACTTGTGATGTCTCCCCCGGACACCCAGCTTTAAAATTTCTCTCTTTTGTACTCTTTCCCTTTATTTCTCAGACCAGCCAACACTTAGGGAAATAGAAAAGAACCCACATTGAATATCGGGGGTGGGGTTCACCTGACATCAGGAAAAGTGAGATCTTTGACACAGAAAAAGAGAAATACAAGATAACAGAGCAGTGCAAGATCAATCAGAAAGCTGTGGACTCACAAAGTTTACCAAAAATCAAAGCTATTCCTCAGCTCCAGGGCTACCTGCAATCTGTATTTGCCCTGATGAATGGAATTTATCCTCACAAGTTGGTGTTCTAAATTTCTTAAGGAGAACTTAAATAATCGATAACTATATATATATATATAGTTACATATATATATGGGTAAAATATTTTTATTTCCCTCAGGTCTGCTATCTGTCATGTAATGCTATACCAGAGTCAGTTTGGAAATTAAGCCATATACACCTGATTGGCTCAGTGGTTCATTTTACAGTTGAAAGTAGCAAACTATGTCCTTGTCCCAGTGGAGATGTTGTTAGAGATAGGCGATGACTCAGCAGAAGCCTTCATGGGCCATGACTGAAAATCAGATGGTCATTCTAAGCCCTCCTCACCCCTGCCTCTAGTCAACATTTTGATACAACATTGACGAGAAGGTGGGGCACCACAGGAAGTACAGAGGCTTAGTAATCCGTTAGCCTGTTGAAATGGGTATTTGGAGTCAGAAATTAAGTTAAAGTACAAAAAAATATAAAAGTGATAGTCTGTGTACCCATGAAACTGTGGATGGAAGTGTATTTCTGCTTTGTACTTTAGTGTAACATTCCCATCTGCCTTAGTTCATTTTGTATTACTATCAAGGAATACCTGAGGCTAGGAAATTTAGGAAGAAAAAAGGTTTACTAGCTCACAATTCTGCTGGTTGGAAAGTTCATGATTGAGCATTTCCATCTGTTGAGGGCTTCAGGAAGCTTCCTTTCATGGCAAAAGGCAAAGAGGAGCCAGCATGTGCAGAGACCACATGGTGAGAGAGGAAGCAAGAGAGAGAGAGAGGGGAAAGGTGCCAGGCTCTTTTAACAACCAGGTCTCTCAGGAGCTGATGGAGTGAGAAATCACTCAGTCCCAAGGGAGGGCATTAATCTATGCATGAGGAAAATACCCTCGTGATCCAAACGCCTCCCACTAGGCACTACCTCCCAATACCATCAAACTGGAGGCTAAATTTCAACATGAGATTTAGTGGGGACAAACAAACCATATCCAGATCATAGCTTCATCTAACAAAATGTTCCCTTTGGGCATCTCAGATAATTAATACAAATTTCTCCATTTGTAAGCTGAACAATGTATAGTATAAAAAATATTATTAAAAACTTTAAAAACCACTTGGTTTTGGATAATATGTAACATGTCACTATACTCCAATGTCCCACAATGTCCTCAACGAATGTTCTTTCAAGTATGTCTTGAGAATCTGTCACCAAAACAATCAAGGCAAAGAATTAAAGCAATTTAAAAATTTGCTAAAAGCAAAACATGTTCTAAAATCAAACTTAATCATTTCACAATAAATGGTGAAGGCCTGCCTAGGGAGGAACCTTCCCTCGATTAGTTGTCACATTCTTTTTGTAGCTTTGAGGGATGTTCTGTGATACACGGATTTTTTTTCTTTTGAGGTACTGTGATACAAGGTTTTTTGTTCCCTGTAAATACCCCACTTTTGGACATTTTTGCAAATAAATATTTAACCCACCTGTTTAAAATCAGTGATTGACCAAGTCAATTTTTCTCTCCTGCTGAGTTGCGGCAGCCTCACTTTTATGCATTACACCAGATATGTGAGGGTTCACTCAGCATGTCCATAGCAGAGTAACCAAAATTGGGACCTATTGTGCACGGCTGGCTAGCCCATCTGGAAAGCCTGGGACATGGATGTGATTCCTGTGGAATAAAATTTGCCATTTTAAATTTGCACCCCAGCCAGTCATATCAGCACTGTCTTCCTCAGTCAAGAATCCCCAGGAAAAAAGTGCTATAGGTTCACTCTCAGAAGTCAAAGAAGAACATATTTATCAAATGGAGGAAGAATTGTTCCTACCAAATAAATATTTCATCACTAGACCTTACATTACCCAATACAGTAAGAACTTATCAAGTATGTTCAGAAACTGCTTTGCTTACTGTCACATGTACTCCAAAGGAAGGATTTACATGGTAAACTTGAGTGAACACTCTAATATGAGCAGAATTGGCCGTCATAGTGACAAAAAAGGAAAATTTACATTCTTATAAAGGTATTTTGAAATTTCATTATTCATGTAGTTTATTTTGCCCTTAGTCTTTCCTCTATGGAAAAATGAAACTTATACAGTTTCGTGTTGATACTATGGTTGAGTTGCTAAATATGAGTATTATTATAATTTATAAATCATAATCTCTTTGTTGTCATTTTAGTCCCTCGAAAGGGCTTCTTGCTATTCCAATAAGATTTTTGTTCTTGCTTCTTCCCCCTACTGCTTCACCCTCCAATCAGTGTGTTTCTTTTGCATTGGTATTAATGTAACATAAGGGAAAGTGTGGGAAATGATATCTAAAAAAATTGAGTAAAGTTTTAAATATTGTTTTTGCTCCTATTTAGATCTAAGACAACAGGAACAAAAATATTTTTTAAATTGCAAAACATTGGTTATAAAAGGAAAGTAAGCCAGACTACAGAAACACACACACACACACACACACACACACAAACACACACACGAACGTAAACCTGGATGAACATCATACCATGGTGCTGCAAACCATATTTTCTGTCCAGGATGCTTGAGTATGTTACCATTTTCTTGCAGGCTTGGCATCTCAATATTAGGGTTATAGCTCATAAGCATGGTTTATAATGTAATTTTCTCCAAATTTATATTGGTGAAACCAAGTGACCAGAAAAAATATGAGTTAATTTGAAGGCTATAATCCAATATTAAAATGTTAATGGCATTGAAGAGCTTCTAATCCTTCCAAATGAGGTCATGACATATCAGAGATAATAAGCCATCTTGAAAAGATCCTAAGAACCAGGTCTCTGGGCAATGGTTTACAAACTAGACAGCATCCATTCAGAATATTTTCCATCCCAATTTAGAAAGCAAATAAATAATTACTATTTTGAGGGGAGAATTATAGCACTTAAGCATTCTGAGGGTTACGTATTTTAAGTGACTAATTCCTTATTGCCTGATTTTAAATTCTCAATATATCTACTTTAATCTTTGCTAGTTTAAAAAAATATTTAAGTATTCAATAAAGTGCACTAATTATACATATATAACTTGATAAATTTTTATGACTCAGATCAAAATATAGAACATTTCCAGTACTCTGGAAGGCTGCTTCATGTCCCTTTCCAGTCAATACCCCCTTTATTTATTTATTTATTTATTTATTTATTTGAGATGGAGTCTCACTTTGTTGCCCAGGTTGGAATATGGTGGTGTGATCTCGGCTCACTGCAACCTCCGCCTCCCAGGTTCAAGCAATTCTCCTGCCTCAGCCTCCTGAGTAGCTGGGATTACCGGTGTCCACCACCATGCCCGGCTACTTTCTTTTTGTATTTTTAGTAGAGGTGGGGTTTCACTATGTTGGCCAGGCTGGTCTCAAACTCCTGACCTCAGGTGATCCACCCACCTTGGCCTCCCAAAGTGCTGGAATTACAGGTGTGATCCACCGTGCCCGGCCCAATACCCTCTTTTTAGAGATAAAAAGTATTCTGACAGCTAAGCAATATTAATTAACTTTGCTTGTGCATGAATTTTGTACAAAGGAAATTATATAGTCTATGTCATTTTGGGTCTGGCTTCTTTCACTCATCAAGTCTGTGAGAGCTATCCATGTCACTGTATGTTTTTTGTAGTTCACTTTTATTGTTGTGTATTTTTCTATTATATGAATATATGACAATTGATATCTCTTTCTCCTATCGACAGGCATTAATGTTGTTTTCAGTTTAAGTTATTATGAATAAGGCTACTATGGGCAAGTTCGTATATGTCTTTGGAACACATATGCATTCATTTTTCTTGGTTATTTCCTAGGAGTTAATAGCTAGGTCATGTTTATCTTAAGTAGATGCTTATTTAGCTTAAGTAGTTACCATCAGTGTTTTAAAGTGGCTTTACCAATTTACATTCCTACTAATAATGCATATGAAAGGTTCAATTGCTTCACATCCTTGCCATCACTTGGTATTATCAATCTTATTAATTTTGGACCTTCTATTCAATGTACAGTAATATCTTATTGTGATTTAAGTTTGACTTTTCCTGAGATTTAAATAAGTTGTACACCTTTTTATGAACTAATGGACCATATGGATATTCTATTTGTAAAGTGCCTGTTCAAATCTATTGCCTGCTTCTAAATTTGGCTATTTGTCTTTTTTATATTTGTTTGTAGGGGTTCTTTATATATTCTGGATATGAGCCATTTTTTGGTAGATCTAAAAATGTTTCTCCATTTGTGGCTTGCCTTTTTACTACCGGAAAAGTATCTTTTGATGAACAGGAGTTCTTAATTTTAGTTAAGTTCAATTTATCAATCTTTTTTATGATTAGTGTTTTTAGTGCAATTTTAAAGAAAAATTTGTACCTTTTCTAGTTTTGCTTACCGGCCAACAAAAAAAAATATAAGAATTGAATCTAGCATTCTTACTGATGTGGACAATCAGAAAACTTTAAAATGCTATAAAACGCCACTGGAATAGCTAGAATTTTAAAGACTTTCGGGAAAAAAAAAGTTGGTGAGGATGTGGAGCAACCGGAAGTCCCATTGCTGATGTGAGTGTAAAATAATATATTCACTTTGGAAATCCATTTGTCAGTTTCCTATAAAGTTAAACGTACACCCACTCTGTGACCCAAAATTTCTACTTCCACGTATTTACTTAAGATAAACGAAAACATATGTCCACAAAAAGCCATGTATAAGAATGTTTACAACAATTTCATCTTTAATAACCCCAAATTGGAAATAAATGAAATATCTATCTACAGATCAGATAAGCAAACTGTGGTATATTCATACAATAGAATAATACTTAGTGATAAAAAGGAATTACTGATACAAACAGTAATATGAATAAGTCTCACAGACATGCTCAGGGAAAGATACCAGACACAGAGACTACATTTTGCATAATTTCGTTTATATGAAGTTGTAGAACTTGCAAATTAATATGTGGTAATAGAAATCAGAACAAGCTGACAACTTTCAGTTCTAGAAAATATTTTTCTTGCAGAGAAAACACACTCAAGAGTTGATGAACAATGCAGGGAGAAAAACTGTATTGTCTGAAAGACAAACACAAATCCTACTGGCAGATAGTTTCAGTTTCTCTTTGAGGACATCAAGATGGCAACTTTTATCATTAGCAGCCCGGGAAACAGAAACAATGTGTGTCTGTGTCAAATGCTTTATTCTCCAGCACTGAAGGACATTTGGAAGCTTTGGTTCATAGGAAACCAGCCAGTGTGGCTATTAGGGAGGTGACAGTCAAGAGGATGAAAGGACTGGAGGGGAAGCAGAGCCCAAGACAAAAGGAAAGAGGAAGGTCCTCTCTGCTACCCAGAGAGAGGTCAGTTATTAAATAGCTTCCAAAGACAGAATGCCAATTCTGAGACTTGTCCTAAGCAGATTTTTTTCATTCTCACCACTTGGTTACAATCATTACTGTGACACAGATTATACAAGCACTTGGTTGCTTATTGTTAGTATGTGCTATTGTGTGACCTTTGGACTGTTGAATTTCAGGTTTCAGCTTGCATTGATGCTTACTTCTCTTTTCTTAGTCTACTTTAATTAGGCCACAAGCAACGGGGCACTGTAATTTTTTCTATTCTAGGTACAGCTACAGATGGAATTATTTCCATGTTATGAGGAAATGAAAACTAAGGCAGAGAAAAAGTTGTGTCTGTGTTTTCCACTCCAATGTGGAGATCTTTTAGAAGGCCTAAGGTTCACTGTTAGCATCTTTGAGATACTTTGTCTTTTTCTATGAGTTCTACATGTAGGAGAGGTGGGCATGATGAAACTTATTCATTCAAGAGGTGAGGCTCAGAAACATCCGCTGAAGGATAAGAAAACTGAGTAAGTGCATACACTGTTGATAGGAATGTAAATTAGTATAGCCACTCTGGAAAACAGTATGTAGATTCCTCAAAAAACTAAAGATAGAACTACCATATGATCCAGCAACCCCATTGCTAGGTAGATACCCAAAAGAAAGAAAATCAGCATATTAAAGAAATGTCTGCACTTCCATGTTTATTGTAGTCCTATTCACAATAGTCTAGATATTGAATCAATGTAAGTGCCTATCAACAGATGAAAGGATAAAGAAAATATGGTATGCATACACAATAGAATACTATTCAGCCACAAAAAGAATGAAATCCAGTCATTTGCGGCAACATGGATGGAACTGGAAAACATTATGTTAAGTGAAATAAGCCAGGCACAGAAAGATAAATATTCCATGGTCTCACTCATATGTGGGAACTTAAAAAATTAATTGGAGTTGGTGAATAGAATGGTGGTGACAAGGCTGAGAAGAGTGGGGGAAGGAGAGCATGAAGAAAGGTTGGTCAATCAGTCCAAAAATACAATTCAATTATTTTATTTTATTTTAAATTTATTTTTTTTAAATTTATTTTATTTTATTTTTAAAGACATCACTCTGTTGCCCAGTCTGGAGTGCAGTGGCATGATCATAGCTCACTGCAGCCTCAGACTCCTGAACTCAAGTGATACTCCCACCTCAGCCTCCTGTGTAGCTAGGACTATAGATATGTAGCTAGGACTCTCACGCCTGGCTAATTTTTTAGTTTTTTTTAGGGATGGGGTCTTGCTATGTTGCCCAGACTGATCTCAAACTCCTGGCCTCAAGTGATCCTCCTGTGTCAGCCCCAAAGCACTGGGATTACAGGAGTGAGCCAGTGTGCCTGGTCCAAGAATATAGTCAGATAGAAGGAATAAGTTCAATAGCACAGTAAGGTGACTATAGTTAATAATTTGTTTTATATTTGAAAATGATTAGAAGAGAAGATATAAAATGTTCCCAACACAAAGAAATAAAAAATGTTTGAGATGATAGATATCCCAATTACCCTGATTTGGTCATTACACATTGCATGCATATATTATAATATCACATGTACCCCATAAATATGTACATCTATTATGGATCAATTTTTTAAAAAAACTACAATAACTAGAAAATATTAAAGAAAACAGCAAATTTAAAGCATCTCTAATACTCAAGAGTTGGCCTGGTCCTATTAGCTAATCCTTGGTGTTGCTAAGAGCTAGCTTGGCACTTACATCTAAACCATGGTGTTTTCTTGTTAAGCATAAACAATCTCACAGAGCACCAGATTCAGATAAGCCCACTCTGTGACCACGATGGATGAAGAGAAAATAAGACCACCTTGTATCATGTCTGAACACAAACAAAAGCATGAACATTGTTCAAACCACAAAAATGATCAAACGGCTTTCTATATTGGCTAATATACGTAACGGATGCTGCCTTATCAATGACAATGTTAGCCTCATACTAGTCTTCCTTCCTTTAGATAAGATTTATTATGATACTCAATAATAGAATTATCATTTCTTAACAGCATGTAATCTGGAATAAAGTCCTTCTTCCTGAACTTTCCTCCAAATCACGCACTACAAGTCCAAATACTGTGATAAGTCCTACACCTCTACTGAGATGCCCTATGGCTCCCCATGGTGTTCATTCACTCTCACTGTAATAAGTCAAAAAAGTCAACTTTCACTGGCTCTAAGTGTGCTCCTGAAGGTCTTTAGCTGAAGGACATTAACAGAAGCATAAAGAAATTGCGTGGAATTTCTAAGACAATGTGAATACCAAGAAAAATCACACCTTGAGGACCATCTGCATAGAGCTCAGTACCAAAACTCAATTATGTGCCATTTGAGAGACCTCTTGTACCTCAGTCATTTTTAGCCTGGCCTCTTGGCTACTAGAAGCAGAAAGAAACAAAACTTATATGTCTCATATGGAAACCTTGTAGTGAATATGTGCCTCACTTAGATAAAGACGCCCAGGGAAGAGGTGTATGGTGTCAATATTTAGTGGGTCAGAGATGATAGACATCTTTGTCAGAAAATGGGGCTCATGGAATCTGGAGAAAGACAGGTGGAATCATCACTGGGGTGACTGATGTAACGGAAAAGCATTAAGAGAAAGAGTGAGAGACTGAGTCCTCGAGTCCTTTCCATAACATTTACACCAGGAGAAAATGCTCTCTGTGCCTGAACCCTGGCCCCAGCCCAGACATACAAATGCCAGTTTCCTACAATGACTCTTGGTGAACAAATTCATTCCCAAGGCTCTAGGTTGTTTTGTGAAGACATTGTCCTTTTGACAGGACATTTACAGTTAAAGTGACTATGTGGTAGTTAAAAATCAGGTTCTGGAGTCAAAAATACCTGGGTTTAAATCCTAGCTGCGTCACTTATAAGTTATTGTTCTTGGGAAAGTTCCTAACCTCTTAGTGCTTCAATTTCTTTACCCAAATAACAGAGACAATAATAACTGTAACAACTGTGCCTACTTTGTAGGATTTTGTGTAGTGCTTGCATAATGTTTGGCACATGGTAAGCTTTCAATGAACCATAGCGATTGTTCATATAATTGGTCTATATTTGGAAGTATGATGATGTTACTTTTTCCTAGTATTTGAATATTTGTTTCAAGAGAGTTTTACATAGATGTCAAACATCCTTATGTAGTTACATGTGTACATATACACTCAAATACATATGTATACATATCCATACCCAGATGAACACTTGCATTCATGGGTTTTTCATGAATACTGGGCTGGTCCTTAGGTGGGTAAATGTTGTGAAATTATGGGGCTCAGGTTAGCTCGGGAATGAATACAAGCCTGCAAAAGGCTAAAGGTGACTTTGTAAATTTCCAAATCTTAGTGCTGATAAATTTTACTTGGCTTTTCCTGAGCTGTTTTCCTAAACTTAGAAGTTTGCTTCCTTAAATAATTTGACAGCCCCTCTTGTCATTTTACATTTTCCCACTAGTTCTTATCCCAGAAGTTATCGTGACTGTTAATATCAGCCCTCTCCAACAGTGTTTTGGTCACAAAGGCGGCAACGAGCCATGGTGAATAATTACTTAACTATTGTTAATTCTTGTCCCTCAAAAGGGAGCCTGGCTGAAAGAAGTCCCAATGGACCATAACTCCAAAGTCCACACAGTGATAATGTTTTCTATTAAAAAGAGTTTGGAATGACTGCTCGTAGAATCGGGGAAACCATCTCACACAGGGGAAGTGTGATGGAGGATAAGTCAGAGTGGAAAAAGACAGGGGCCTTACTCAATTATGCTTTAAAATAGCTTGTATTTGTGAATTTGACAAAAATATATGACCATATGAATCACTGCTAGGGCCCCTTCCAGGGCCTTGGAAGGATTCAGTAGAAGCATGGGGCCCTGAGGTTAAGCTGTTTTAGTAATGCTGCCTATGCCTCCAACTCTCCCAGGCACCGATAGAGTTTCAGTTGCAGTTGTCACTTGTTCGTCCAAAGGAATAGCTATTTTGTGCAGACTGGTGGGAGAACAGGTTTAGGATTGCCATTCTGGGTGTTGGGCATGGACTGTGTCTGTCTTATTAGCACTGAAGCCCCGGGGCCAGCCTAATGCCTTCCACAGAACAGGTGCTCAGTAAACATGTGCCGTATGAAGGAAGAAACCAAGAATTCCAACCCCAGGATGACAGGGATAGTGAATTCCAATGATTTATTGAGTGAGGGATAAATGATACAGAGAATGTGCACAGCATTAAAGTTTACAAAAGTCTTTCATGTACATAAGAGGTTGGCAAAACACAGCTCATGGATTGGTAGGTCAAATTTAGCCTGCTGACTTATCTTGTAAATCAAGTTTTATTGGAATACAGCCATGCTCATTTGTTTACCTATTGTCTAGACTGTTTTCCTGCTGAAATAGCAGAGGTGAGTAGCCACTGAGATTACATGGCTTGCAAAGGCTAAGATGTTTACTATCTGGACCTTTAGAAAAGTTTGTTGACACCTCGTGCATATTATCATATTTTGATTTTGAGCCTCATTTCATGCCTGTGAGGGAGGTCAGAACTTAATATCTCTTCCTGACAGATGAAAAAAAATTGAGATTCAGGTTAAATGTCTTTGACTGGAGAGTTGATGTTGAACCTAAGTACTGGGACTAATTCAGGTGTGCCACAAATGTAGGTTGCTAAACTACTTATAAATGAGCTCATACTGTGAACCTTTAGAAATGGAAAGCAGTTTTCAGAGGAGCTCAGTAAATGAAGCAATTCAGTGTTTCCCATGTTGGTGTGCTGCACCCATCAACTCAGCACCCATCAACTCGTCATTTACATCAGGTATAACTCCCAATGCAATCCCTCCCTCCTCCCCCCTCCCCATGATAGGCCCCAGTGTGTGATGTTCCCCTTCCCGAGTCCAAGTGATCTCATTGTTCAGTTCCCACCTATGAGTGAGAACATGCGGTGTTTGGTTTTCTGTTCTTGCAATAGTTTGCTGAGAATGATGGTTTCCAGCTGCATCCATGTCCCTACAAAGGACACAAACTCATCCTTTTTAATGGCTGCATAGTATTCCATGGTGTATATGTGCCACATTTTCTTAATCCAGTCTGTCACTGATGGACATTTAGGTTGATTCCAAGTCTTTGCTATTGTGAATAGTGCCACAATAAACATATGTGTGCATGTGTCTTTATAGCAGCATGATTTATAATCCTTTGGGTATATCCTCAGTAATGGGATGGCTGGGTCATATGGTACTTCTAGTTCTAGATCCTTGAGGAATCGCCATACTGTTTTCCATAATGGTTGAACTAGTTTACAATCCCACCAACAGTGTAAAAGTGTTCCTATTTCTCCACATCCTCTCCAGCACCTGTTGTTTCCTGACTTTTTAATGATCACCATTCTAACTGGTGTGAGATGGTATCTCATTGTGGTTTTGATTTGCATTTCTCTGATGGCCAGTGATGATGAGCATTTTTTCATGTGTCTGTTGGCTGTATGAATGTCTTCTTTTGAGAAATGTCTGTTCATATCCTTTGCCCACTTTTTGATGGGGTTGTTTGTTTTTTTCTTGTAAATTTGTTTGAGTTCGTTGTAGGTTCTGGATATTAGCCCTTTGTCAGATGAGTAGACTGCAACAATTTTCTCCCATTCTGTAGGTTGCCTGTTCACTCTGATGGTAGTTTCTTTTGCTTTGCAGAAGCTCTTTAGTTTAATGAGATCCCATTTGTCAATTTTGGCTTTTGTTGCCGTTGCTTTTGGTGTTTTAGACATGAAGTCCTTGCCCATATACATATGTAACAAACCTGCACGTTATGCACATATACCCTAGAACTTAAAGTATAATAATAATAATAATAATAATAAATAAGTATGTGATTAAAAAAAAAAAAGATTCAGTGTTTCACTAAGGCATTTGGGCAAGTTTTCATATTCCTCGGGCCTTAACACTTAAGTCTACCCCAGCCAACTTTCAACTGCAAATGTCTACTTTTAATGTTTAAGTGGAAGGCCACTCTCCTTATATGTAAGGCAGGCTGGAACTTCCATGAAACAATTCCTCCCAAGAGAGGTTAATTCCTGCCAGAAGTTGGTATATAAATACCCCAGCTCCCTTTCTCCTTTGGTTAAAAACCCTCAAGGCATAGGTTTCACACCGCTTCTCAGAGTTGCCCTGTAGGATTAAGCTCCAGTTTCCCACAGTGGAAGCTGGTTTGATAATGCATCCTTTATTGGCTGCCTTCTCTGTTTTGTCACATTTCCGCACTCTCCTACCAGTGTTATCTGCACCTCCCAAATAAACTACCTGCACTTGTATCCTTCTCTCAGATTCTGCATTTGGGGAAACCCAAGCAAAGACAGCTTTGGATAAATGGAGGCACTCTTACAGAGGAGCAAATATTTGGCCTCATTAAGATAGTTCACTGTGATGTTTCAAAGGGAAGGATCAGTTATTAGGATGGGGTTAATCTTTTGTACTTCATTCTATTAACCCAACTACTAGTTTGCTGATGAGGGCTCACTTTTCCTGCAGTCGCTGATCCTGGAATACGCTCACCTGCTTGGGGAGGAAAGTCTGCATCAGCCAAGACACACATGGCTGCTGCTGCTGAGGTGGAAAATACTGCAGTGTCATCAATCAATGCCTTCCACATGCTCTCGGCAGAAGGGCAATTAGTGTTATTCAGGATGAAAATGAATATAAGGCTGTGGATGAATGGGTTATTGAAGAGACTATCGAATCAGCCTGGTTGTTAGAAGTGGCCAGGGGCAGTGGGAAGGCCCCTTGTCTGTGCTGGGCAACAGCTAGTGCAGAGCAGCCTTCTGTCTCAGGCTTGGAAGGGGTCATTCAGCTGACAGAGAGATTAGTCATTTTTACCAGATCAGTCATTTTTACCACTTCCTCCCTTCTGGGTTATCCTCTCAACAGACTCAGCAAGTAGGGCACATCTACTCACAGGGCTGTGGCCATATTTTCTTTGATAAAAGCCAGAAAATTGAATCCCTTCAGTGTAGTGACATTATTTTTTGCAAGCTTTTCCTTTTTATCCTTGCCTTTGGCTGTCTCTCACTGTCTATATTTCTCCCTTTGGCTCTTTCTGCCCCTAACCTGTCTCTCTATTTCTGCTTCTGTCTCTCTTCCCTTCCTTTCTCTGTACCTAGTTTTCCTGTCCACTTCTCTTTCCTTTTCCGAGTTTCTCTCTTTCCCTCCCCACCTTCCTCTGCTCTGGTCCTTCTTTTGGTCTTTGGAATATTTTCTCATGTTCTGACATTCTTTAAGGTAGATTCATTTATTGAATCCTCGATATATCTCCAAAAGAAAGACAGTTATAATTAAAATCTTTCTGTTACTTGTGGGCAAATAACCCCATATAAAATCGGATTCACTTTCAAGTAAAATTCCCTCTTGGGCTTTAAAATCCTGACTCCTAAAGTTCCCCAGCTGGATAGACTGTCTGCTTCTCTGTCTTTAAACATTACCCAGGCACGCTGGGCACAGTGGCTCACGCCTGTAATCCCAGCACTTTGGGAGGCTGAGGTGGGCGGATCATGAGTTCAGGAGTTCAAGACCAGCCTGACCAATATGGTGAAACCCCATCTCTACTAAAAATACAAAAATTAGCCAGGCGTGGTGGTGCATGCCTGTAATCTCAGCTACTCGGGAGGCTGAGGCAGGAGAATTGCTTGAAGCTGGGAGGCAGAGGTTGCAGTGAGCCAAGATCACGCCACTGCACTCCAGCTTGGGTGACAGAGCAAGAGTCCGTCTCAAAAACAAACAAACAAACAAACATTACCCAGGCAGCAGGGTGCACAAAGTTTAGCCACCTTTTAGAAATAGGTGCCAAGTATTGTGTCCTGCTCTGTTTGCCTAGAGAGGCAGGAGAAAAAGTGGTAAAAGGTGAAAGGCAACTATAAAGATCTGCTGCTCACTGCCACCAGGGGCTGTGGTTTATTGGCCGTAGTTCACAGGTGGGCCTCTAACAGAGGAGAAGACATAAGCAGCTTTCACACCAGAATGGAGCCAAGATGTCCGCAGGCTTAGTGACTGGATCTGAGACATCCCTGATATCATCACAGGGTTGATACCTGGAACTTTCGAAAAACTCTTGGCTCTGTATTATCAGTCCAGAGGCAGAAGTACTAAAAACCTGCTGGAAAGCAGCAACAGGAGGAGAGAGAGGGAGAGAGCTCTGTCTCAAAGACTCAAAATGGTCTTATAAACCACAATTCCAAAGAAAGTAAAGAAATTGTGTGTTAAGAAAGACGGCTGACAAAATCACCACTCAAACACGAATTCACTCAGGATGAAATAAACATAATTTTAAAAAGTTTAGAAAAGACTTGATCATAAGTATGCCTAAGATATGTTGAAAAACTACATTTTCATAAACATAACAAAAATTATAAAACAAAGCAGACTTGAAAGAACAAGGGTGGATAGATATGAAAGGAAGCAAAACAAAACAGAATGAAACATATAGTTAATTGTGCTAAAGACTCAATAGATAAAATGAACTGAAATCCGGATACATTTGAATAGAGAACTTGTGAATCAGAAAACAGTGTTGAAGAATTTAAGCTGAATGTTACACAGATACTGATATCAAATATCGAAGAACAGTCACAATAAGGTTGAGGAATAAACAGGCATAATGTGAATTATGTGAGAAAAAAGAGAGTGGGAAGTTGAAGAGGCAATATTTAAGAAAATACTGAACATTTTCCATAATTGACAAAAGACATGAGTCTTCAAACCAAAGCACACTTTGAGACTGAGCAAGAGAAATAAAATTATACTCACCTTTAGACATACTGCAGTGGAAATGAAGAGCAGCAAGAATAAAGAGAAAATATCTTAAAAGCTACCAAATAAAAAAGACAGATATAACAAAACAATTAGAGAGCAGACTTCTGATTAACAATAGTTGCAAGGAGACAATGGAGTAACGTATTCAAGCGAGAAATTTATGTGCATATAAATTACTATTCAAGAGTGAAGGAAAACTTAAAATATTTTCACATTTACAAAGGCTATATTTATGATTCAGACTCTTGTTGAAAGAAATATTACACTATGTACATTATCAAGAAGAGAAGTGAACACAGAGGGAATGCTTAAGATGTGTGAAATCGCAATGAACAAATAAATTGGTAAAATATGCCAGTAAGTTTAATTAATGACTGAAAAACGTAATTGTTTTGTATAAACAAAAGTATAACTAAATTTCAAAGCAACAATAACATGATTGAGTTGTTCAGTGGATAGTTAGACCATGCTAAAATCTTTGCCTTTGGAAGGAAGATAAATAAAACTGATTAACATTGTATTGCTTAGAAAATGTATATGTAAATATGTTTTTAAAAGTTGATGAGTTCTAAAAAAACAATAAAATAAATATAAATTAGTTAAATTCACCCAGTGAAAGACATAGACTATCAGATTAGAGTAAAAATGAAAACCAAATCTGCCACCTTAATTTATAAGAGAAACTCCTAAAACAAAACTATACATAAAGGGTTAAAATAAAGACCTGAAAAAAGTACATCAGATCAATATTAACCAAATTAAAACTTGGATAGCAATGGCAATATATAAAATGAAATTTAATTAAAAGTATTGCTAGAAATAAAGAGAAACATCATATTAATAAAAGGAAAAATCCACCAGAAATAATAGAAAGAAAAAGGAACTTCTTAATGCGATAAAAGCTCTGTTAAAAACTTACAATAAGATGGGCACAGTGGCTCACAACTGTAATCCCAGCACTTTGGGAGACCAAGATGGGAAGATCACTTGAGACCAGGAGTTCAAGACCAGCCTGGGCAATATAGCAAGACCCTATCTCTAAAAAAAAAAAATTTAAAAATTACCTGGGTATGGTGGTGCATGCATGTAGTCCCAGCTACTCAGGAGGATCACTTGAGCCCAGGAGTTCAAGGCTGTAGTGATCTATGATTGTGGAAAATTGTGTATAAACATACATATAAATTAAACAATGTAAAATATGTACAAATTAAAGAACATATTTTTAAAAGAGAATTTAACATCATTCTTAAACAGAATTCTGCTTTTTGTCAAAGTCATACAATCTGCATATATGATTATTTGACTCATTGCACTTTACAGAAGTGTTTGCATCCGGATAAGGTGTTTGATTTTCAAAAAACCTAAAAAGTAGCTCAAAATTAGTTTAAGGAAACATAGGCTGAGATTTTTCACCTTGAACATCTCAACATCACACTCTTTCCATATGATTTTCTACCAGTAAATGAATTTTTCCAATTATTTAAAAAATTAATTATTGTCTAATTGACAGGTAAGTATTGCTTGTTTACATCAACACTAAGGCGTTTTGGAATGAAAGATATCACATACAAAATTAATAAGTGAGTGACTTAATAGGAAATTTGTGTAACATCAAAAACTAAAGTCAAAGGATTAATACTACAATATACAAGGAAATCAAGCAAATCAACAAGAAAAAGAAAGGAGAAATAGGAAAATGGGCAATTTGTATGAAAAAGAAAGACACAGAAAATTTTAAATGGGCAAACAAGAATAAGAAGACATGCTCAACCTCAGATAATGCAAAGTAAAACAGCAATACACCTTTATTCTCATTTTGTTGTCAAAAAAATAAGTCTGAAAATTCCAAGTATTTGTGAAAAGGTGAGGAAATCGAAATGCATGCACTACTGGCATGCAGTAGACTGGTGCAGTTATTGTGGACGAAAGCATTGGTATCCTAAGAGAAATTATGCAAATTCCCAATGAGCTGGCAATCCCACTCCTCTATATATGTGATAACACCTTCACACACACTTGTAATTGCATATGAATAAACTTGTTCATTGGAGCATTGTTGCCATCCATCACTAGGGAAATGGATAAATGAAATGCATACTATTCAGGAATTAGGAGCAATTGCATTGTGGAAAGATCTTAAAAATGCACTCTCAAGTTAAAAAAAAAAAAGAAATATGATATCTACAAGACAATACCATTATATGAATTTAAATACATACATTTTATAGTTTGCAAAAATGTATATATGTCAAAGGAGATATAACAAATATGTTCAAGTGGGTTTCTGGTTTGAGTGGAAATGGAGCCACAGGGCTGCTAACTGGTGATGAAAGAAAATAAAAGAAAGCAAAACAAGAGAGTGACTATGTACCACCCTGTGGTGACAGTATTCCCCCCAGTCTAGGGAAAGAAAGGACTCAAATTCTGTATCTGGAATTAAATAAAAAGTGACTAATTTTTGTCTGTTTTTGTTATCAGCCTTCATTCTTATTGAACTCTTTTATTCGTACCTGTAATTATTCATTATAATGTCTTAACTTTTAAGATAATATGCATGTTAATTGGGGTTAACTTTGTTTCCGTTCCCTCTTTTCATATATAACTTACTTTCCCTGTCTCATTAAATAGCCTTGCACTTTCATAATGTTTTAAAATATTTACATTGTGAGGGAACAAAAATTCTGTGCTAAAGAATTTTCTTTTGTGCTGCCATTAACCTTTTCAGTATAAATTCTACTATCACAGGCTACATAGGAGATGACAGAGTTTTAACTTAAAACCCATTGTAAACACATTGTATTGATGACATAGACTTCACACTGTGTGTCTATTAAATGAGTCCATAAACTTCACTAACAGAATTGCAGGATGTTTAAGTTTGAAGATACTGCTTGATCCATCGTTTCACAGAGAAAGAAGCTGAGGTTCAGAGGAGGTAATTGGCCTGCCTGACGACATACAGCTCTAGTTTTAGAGCCCAGACTAGAGCCATCTAGTGCCCTTTACATCTAACTTCCTTAGAGATGCATTTACCATGAAGCCACTAAAGCTTAAGCTTCAGGCCCCTCAATTGCAGAGGCCTCTTCCATGCCCCTGGCAGAACATGAGCAATGTGTTGTCATGGCCATATAGGTTTTGTAAAATCTGAAAAAGAAAGATATTTTAAACAGGATCAGTTAAGAACACTCTCTTTCCATTCTGACTTCTCCATCACACTTCCCCTCATGTAAAGGAGCATTGGAGTGGCCAAGGATATTGAACGTGTATAACTTCATATTACTTTTCCAAAAGAAGTCCCTACAAAACCTGGATCCACCTCACCTGCATTTATAATGTTAATAATACATGTTATTTATTATTCCATGACCATCCATGAACCTGCTATTTAATGCAGAAATTTGAACATACCAAAAACTTACTTTAACTCTGTACTCTGCCCCTCTCCCATCCTGCCTCTCCCTCAGAGATAGCCACTATATTAATATTGTGTTTATTGTCCCATTGTCTTTTTGTTTTGTTTGGACACGTGTCATAAGCTTTAATATAAATACATGTTTTGACTTGCACTGAACTTTGTGAAAGAATATTGTACTTGGTCTTCACTCAACATATTGTTGCAAGTAGTTGTGGTTCCATCATTTTCACTGCTGTTTAATATTCCATTGTGTGAATGTATCACAATTAGTTTACCCATTCTCCTGTCATGGGCATTTGGGTTGTTTCAAAAAGTTTTGCTATTTTGAAAGGTGCTGATATAAACATTTTTGTATATATTTTTGAATAACCATGTGCAAGAGTTTCCTTTGGGTATATACCTGGCAGTAGAATTGCTGTTTCACAGAGTTTAAAACTGTTCAACTTTATGATATAATGTTATGTTGTTTTCCAAATCATTTGGAACAATATACAATGTATGAGCGATACATTACATAAGAGACCTATTGCTTCATCTCCTTTTCAATACTTGATATTGTCAGGCTTCCTATTTTCCCAATTGTATGGGTGTAGAATGGTATCTCTTTGCAGTCTGGCTTTCTGTTTCTTTAATTACTAGTTAAGTTGTGCATCTCCTCATGTCATTTGCAATTCTTACGACACTCTTGTAAGTTAGGGATTATCATCACAATGTGATAGATACAGAAAATATGACCCAGAGAGGTTAAGTAACATATCCAAAGTTACCCAGCTAGTAAGTGGTAGACCAAGGATTCATACCTAGTGTAAGCAAAGTTCTCACAACAATTCTGTTACATTAACCACCTTATTTCTTTGCTACATATAGTATGGAATAAAGAATCTTGGAGAAGTTGCTGGTCCAGGTCTTGCAAGATTGAAAACCTAATCATTAGTAAGGCTTTCTTTCCACAAGATTGAATTAGTAGCCATTAACCCACCAAGGCTAATGTCTATGCCCTTTGGGTATTTGAATTTATCAAAACAAGTCTCTGCAGAAGTGAAATGACCTAATCTGTGTAGTTCTCTGGGTTTGTGAAGTGGGAACATCATTCTGTTTGCTTCATGATGAATTCTTGAACTAATACTTAAATCATTCCACAAATATAGAGTGAGGCTGAGGAACCAGGAGACACAGAGCTAAGAAAAAGTTGGCTTTTAATATCATTCTCTGAACCATTAATCTGTCAGGAAAGATGAAAAGATGTCATATTTTATTACAAAGGTGCCTAGAATATTCGATTAATCTAATTACTACAGTTATTATTATTTTTTAAAAAATCAGTGCTTCCTATGCCCTGGGCTCCATAATCCCTCCAGCCCATGAAGTGACTTAACTGGGGAGAGTGGTATTGGATCACCAGCCCTATCTGTTTCTACCCTGGGATGTTCCCAAGAAGCCACAGTCCAATCAAGGTGTCTGTGAGACACCTTGAAAGAAAGGGAGCTGTGTGGGACTACCAATTTTTATTTGTCTATCTCTCCGCTCTGCCTCAGGGATATAGGAACAGAGTAAACAAATGCTATAAATTCCTGCCCTAGGCACTGATTTTTGAAGGAATTGAAAAGACAAACAACAACTGCAACCCTGTAATTTTGGATGCAAAACAGTCATAGCTTCAAGGTGTCCTGCGTATCCTCAGTCCAGATGCTTTCAATAAGCAGCCAAGAGATAAAGAATGGGTTCCTTTGTGGGAAGTTTGAAAATAAATATGTCTGCATCTTCACTTTGTAATCTCTGGAAAGGGATGCTCACAGGTATTTAAACAAGCTGGCTCTGGGCAGCTGAAAAGGCAGGGAGAAAAGCCCACTTCATTTTTTTAAAAAAATAGCTTTAATGATAATTCATGTACTATAAAATTTACCTTTTGGAAATATACCTGTGATTTTTAGTATATTCACAGGATTGTGCAACCAGCATCACTATCTAATTTTAAAACACCCTAATCACCTCAAAAAGAAACCTTGTGCTGGTTAGCAGTCACTTGTATATTTTACATGGAAGTCCCTTATCAGATAAATGATTTGCAAATATTTTCCCCATTCTGTGGGTTGTCTTTTCACTTTCAGGATATTATTTTGAAGCACAAAAGTTTTTAATTTTGATAAGGTTCAATTTGTCTCTTTTTTCTATTGTCACTTATGCTTTTGGTGTCATATCTAATAAACCGTCATCTAATCATAGGTCAGGATTTACTTCTACGTTTTCTTTTAAGAGTTTCATAGTTTTATCTCTTATTTTTAGGTCTATAATCCATTTGGAGTTATTTTTGTATATGAGGTAGGTTAGGACTCCAAATTTAGTCTTTTGCGTGTAGATATGTAGTTGACCCAGCACCATTTGTTGAAAAGACTATTATTTCCCCATTTAATTTTCTTGGTATTCTTGTTGAAATGAATTGACCACAAATATAATGGTTAATTTCTAGACTCTCAATTCTGCTCCATTGATCTATATGTCTATTCATATGTGAGTATTACACTATTTTGATTACTGTAGCTTTGTAGTAAGTTTTGAAATCAAGAAATATTACTTTTCCATCTTTGTTCTTTTTCAGATTTTTTTTTTTTCTATTCTGAGTCCCTCGTACTTAAGGAAAATTGGCAATTGCCTTCAAACAGGCAATTTGGATTTTGATAGGGATTGCATTGAATCTGTAAGATCAATTTGGGGAGTATCGCCATCTTAACAATATTAAGCCTTTCGATCCATAAACATGGTCTGTCTTTTATTTACATTCTTTCAATGATGTTCTGTAGTTTTCGGCATACAAGTCTTGTGTTTCCTTTGTTAAATTTATTCCCAAGTATTTTATTCTTTTCGATGCTATTATAAATGGAGTGGTATTCTTAATTTCCTTTTTGGATTGTTTATAGCTAGTGTATAGAAATAAAATTAATTGCTGCATATTGATCTTGTATCCTGATCAAGTATCCTAATTACTGAACTCATGTATTAGTTCTAATAATTTTTTGTGGATCCCTTAGGATTTTCTATATACAAGATTATATCATCTGCTAATAGAGATAGCTTTACATCTTCCTTTTCAAACCGATGCCTTTATTTCTTTTCTTTGCCTAACTTCTCTGGCTAGAACTTCCACTACAAGGTTGACTAGAAGTAGCAAGAGCAGATATTCTTGTATTGTTTCTCATCTTAAGCAGAAACTTTCACCATCAAATATGATTTAACTGTCAGTTTTTTATAAGCGCCCTTCATTTGCTTGAGGAAGTTCTCTTCTATTCCTGGTTTGTTAAGTGTGTTTATTTAATTTTTAAAAAGTGTTAGATTTTGTCATGCTTTTTCTTTTGCTTGTTTGTTTGTTTTGTTTTGAGACAAGTTTTCACTCTGTCGCCCAGGCTGGAGTGCAGTGGTGCAATCTTGGCTCACTTCAACCTCTGCTTCCCAGGTTCAAGTGATTCTCCTGTCTCAGCCTCCCGAGTAACTGGAATTACAGACACGCACCACCACATCCGGCTAATTTTTGTGTTTCTAGTAGAGATGGAGTTTTGCCATTTTGGCAGGGCTTGTCTCAAACTCAAGAATCAAGTGATCTACCTGCCTCGGCCTCCCAAAGTGCTGGGATTACAGGCATGAGCCGCCACGCCCAGCTTTTTTAAAAAAAATTATTTTTTATTTTTTTACTTTAAGTTCTGGGATACATGTGCAGAACATGCAGGTTTTGTTACACAGGTATACGTGTGCCATGGTGGTTTGCTGCATCTATCAACCAGTCATCTAGGTTTTAAGGCCTGCGTGCATTAGCTATTGATGCTGATGCTCTCCCTCCCCTCACCCCGCTCCCGCTGACAGGCCCCGGTGTGTGATGTTCCCCTCCCTGTGTCCATGTGTTCTCATTGTTCAACTCCCACTTATGAGTGAGAACAAGTAGGAATGCTTTTACACTGTTGGTGGAATGTAAATTAGTTCAAACATTATGGAAGGCAGTGTGGCGATTCCTCAAGGATCTAGAACCAGAAATACCATTTGACCCAGTAATTCAATTACTGGGTGTATACCCAAAAGAATATAAATCATTCTACTATTAAGACACATGCACACGTATTTTTATTGCAGAACTATTTACAATAGCAAAGACATGGGACCAACCCAAATGCCCATCAATGATAGACTGGATAAAGAAAATGTGGTACATATACACCATGGAATATTATGCAGCCATAAAAAGGAATGAGATCATGTCTTTTGCAGGGGCATGGATGAAACTGGAAGCCATCATCCTCAGCAAACTAACACAGGAACAGAAAGTCAAATGCTTTCTATGCATCTATGAAGATGATCATGTGGATTTTGTCCTTCAGTCTATGAATATAATGTCTTAAATTAATTTACACATGTTAAGCCAAGTTTGCATTCCTGGAATAGGTTAGATTTGGTCGTGGTGTATAGTCCTTTTTGTATGTTGCTGGATTTAGTTTGCTAGTATTTTGTTGGGATTTTTTTTGTGTCTATATTCATTTGGGATATGGGTCTATAGTTTTATTAGTTTTATTTTTCTTTTCTTGTGATATCTTCTTTGGGTTTTAGTGTCAGGACCTCATAGAATGAGTTGTGAAGTGTTCCTTCTTCTGCTTTTTTTTTTTTTTTTTTTTTTTTTGGAAGGGTTTATGAATAATTGGCATTACTTTTTCTTCAAATGTTTGGTAGTATTTACCAGTGAAGACATTTGAGCTTGAACTTTTTCTTTGTAGACAGTTTTTATTATTATTATTTCAATCTCTTTACTCCTACTTAATAGGTCTATTAAGTTTTCAGTCATTTCTGGAGTTAGTTATGACAGTTTTTGTCTTTTTAGTATTGGTCCATTTTATCTAGGCTATGCTAATATGTTGGCACATAATTGTTCATAGAATATACTTATAATTTTTTTTATTTCTGTAAGGTTAGTGATGATGTCCCTTTTTTTCATTCCTGGTTTTAGAGTATTCTCCTTATTTCTCTTGGTCTGCATAGCTAAAGGTTTGTCAGTTTCATTGATCTTCTTAAATAACCCACTTTTGGTTTCATTGATTTTCTTTATTGTTTTTCTATTCTCTCTCTCATCTATTTCTGTTCTAATCTTTATTATTTCCTTCCTTCTGCTTGCTTTGGGATTAGCTTGCTCTTCTTTTGATAATTTTTGAGGTGGAAGATTAGGTTATTAACTTGAGATTGTCCTTTCTTAATATAAGCATTTACAACTGTAAATTTCTGAGTACTGCTTTAGCGGTATCTCGTAAGTTTTGGTATGTTGTATTTCCGTTCTCATTCACCTCAAAATATTTTCTAATTTCTATTGTGATTGTTTTCTTTGACCTACTGGTTATTTAGGAGTATGTTATTTATTTCTTACAAGTGTATGAATTTCCTAAATTTCCTTCTGTTATTGATTTCTAATTTCCTTTCACTGTGTTTGGAGAATGTACTTTGTATAATTTCTAGTTATAAAAAATTTATTGAGATGTGTTTTTGTGGCCCAACATATGGTCTGTTTTTGACAATGCTCCATGTGCACTTGACATGAACATGTATTCTGATTTCGTTGGATGAGGTATGTTAGGTCTAGTTTGTTTACAGTGTTGCTTGAACTTTTTATGTAGAAGTGAATTTTCAGATGTTCTTATATCACCATTCTGGAAGTGGTTTTTCACTACAGTTAACAGAAAATAGCTTTAGTGTGATGTCCTTAAATAAAGAACAAGGATTTTCCTTAGGTTGACAATGTAGGCAATAATAAAATAACTTACTTAGCTTGCACTTATCAGTTGTTCAGGAGGTGCCTGGTTAAGATGTAACCTTGTCATTGATCATTTCTGTTAAATGCTGTGGTATTTTCTTTGACAACTTCTCAAACTATACTTATTAGTTGAAGAAGTCAAATTATTTTCCTGGCAGTATCTAATGCCAAAAGCTATGATCAAATCTTTAAGAAACCCCTGAATATAAAAAATCAAAGACTGAACGTGTGATTTTGCCATCCAGAATACATTTGGCAATGTCTGGAGATATTTTTGGTTATCAGAACTGGAGAGTGGTACAAGCATCTAATCAGTAGAGGCCAGGGATGCTGCTGAACAACCTATGATGCACAGGGCAGTCCCCCATGACAAAGAATGATCTGGTTCAAAATATCAATAGTGGCAAGATTGAGAAACCTTGGTCAAAGATTAAATCTAATCTGTGAGATCAAAATGAAAGAAATTTTAAAATTTTGTTACCAAAACCATCAATCATATACTAGGTGTCTTTATTTTGTTTCATTGAGGAAAGGAATTCAGAGGCACAAGATAGAAATATGTTTTTGAAGGTGATAGATGACAAACTTGAGATTCAGGGTGTATTACCAAAATCAGCAAGAGATTAGCATAGGACAAACAGTGTTAATAGAAATAGTCTCTCTCTTTTTTTTTAGTGGTCACCATAATTTTATTTCTTTTTTAAAAAATACAATTTCAACTTTTACTTCACCTTCAGGGGGTACATGTACAGGTTTATTACATGGGTATGTTGCATGATGCTGAAGTTTGGGGTATGAATAATCCCATCACCCAGGTGGTGAGCATAGTACCCAATAGGTAGTTTTTCAGCCTTTGCTTGCTGCCCTCCCCCCGCCCCCCGCAGTAGTTCCTGGTATCTATTGATCCCATCTTTATGTCCATGTGTACTCAGTGCTTAGCTCCCACTTATAAGTGAGAACATGTGGTATTTGCTTTTCTTTTCCTGCATTAGTTCGCTAGGATAATGGCCTTCAGCTGCATCCATATTGCTGCAAAAGACATGATTTTGTTCTTTTATATGGCTGCTTAGTATTCCATAGTGTATATGTACCACATTTTCTTTATCCAATCCACTGTTGATGGGCACCTAGGCTGATTCCATATCTTTTCTACTGTGAATAGTGCTGTGATGAACATATAAGTGCATGTGTCTTTTTTGTAGAATGATTTATTTTCCTTTGGGTGTATATCCAGTAATGGGATTGCTGGGTCGAATGGTAGTTCTGTTTTAAGTTCTTTGAGAAATTTCAAAACTGCTTTCCACGGTGGCTGAACTAATTTGCATTCCCACTAACAGTGTGAAAGTGTTCCCATTTCTCCACAGCCTTGCCGGCATCTGTTATTTTTTGACTTTTTAATAATCGCCATTCTGACTAGTATGAGAAGGTATCTCGTAATGGTTTTGATTTGCATTTCTCTGATGATTAGTGATGAAGAGCATTTTTTTCATATGTTTCTTGGCCACTTGTATGTCTTTTTTTTTTTTTGAGAAACATCTGTTCACATCCTTTGCCCATTTTTAATAATTATTTTTATTTTATTTTATTTCATTTTAAGTTCCGGGGTGCATGTGCAGGATGTGCAGGTTTGTTACATAGGTAAATGTGTGCCATGGTGGTTTGCTGCACCTATCAACCCATCATCTAGGTATTAAGCCCCACGTGCATTAGCTATTGATCCTAATGCTCTCCCTCCCCCCACCCCCTGACAGTCCCCAATGTGTGTTGTTCCCTTCCCTGTGTCCATGTGTTCTCATTGTTCAGCTCCCACTTATAAGTGAGAACATGTGGTGTGTTTGGTTTTCTGTTCCTTTGTTAGCTTGCTGAGGATAATGGCTTCCAGTTCCATCCATATCCCTACAAAGGACATGATCTTATTCCTTTTTTATGGTCACATAGTATTCCGTGGTATATATGGACCACATTTGCTTTCTTTTTTTTTTTTTGAGACGGAGTCTCACTCTGTCACCCAGGCTAGAGTGCAATGGCATGATCTCAGCTCACTACAACCTCCACCTCCCAGGTTCAAGCGATTCTAACCACCTCAGTCTCCCAAGAAACTGGGATTACAGGCATGCACCACCATGCCTGGCTAATTTTTGTATTATTAGTAGAGATGGGGTTTCACCATGTTGGCCAGGCTGGTCTCAAACTGCTCACCTCAAGTGTTCCACCCACCACAGCCTCCCAAAGTGCTGGGATTACAGGCATGAGCCACCATGGCATTTTCTTTATCCGATCTATCATTGATGGGCATTTGGGTTGATTCCATGTCTTTGCTATTGTGAATAGTGCTACAATGAACATACGAGTGTATGTATCTTTATGATAGAGTGATTTATATTCCTTTGGGTATATACCCAGTAATGGGATTGCTAGGTCAAATGGTATTTCTGGTTCTGTGTCTTTGAGGAATTGCCACACTACCTTCCACAATGGTTGAACTAATTTACATTCCCACCAACAGTGTAAAAAGCGTTCCTATTTCTCCACAGCCTCACCAGCATCTGTTGTTTTTTGACTTTTTAATAATCGCCATTCTGACTGGCATGAGATGGTATCTCACTGGGGTTTTGATTTGCATTTCTCTAATGATCAGTGATGTTGAACTTTTTTTTCATATATTTGTTGGCCACATGAATGTATTCTTTTGAGAAGTGTCCTTTCATGTCCTTTCCCATTTTTAATGGGGTTATTTGCTTTTTTCTTTTAAATTTGTTTAAGCTTCTGGGTATGAGACCTTTGTGGATTCTGGGTATTAGACCTTTGTCAGATGGATAGATTGCAAAAATATTCTCCCATTCTGTAGGTTGTCTGTTCACTCTGATGATAGCTTCTTTTGCTGTGCAGAATCTCTTTAGTTTAACTAGATCCCATTTGTCAATTTTTGCTTTTGTTGCAATTGCTTTTGACGTTTCCGTCATGAAATCTTTGCCCATGCCTCCTGAATGGCATTGCCTAGATTTTCTTCTAGGGATTTTATAGTTTTGGGTTTTACATTTAAGTCTTTAATCCATCTTGAGTTAATTTTTGTATAAGGTGTAAAGAAGGGGTCCAGTTTCAATTCTCTGCATATGGCTAGCCAATTTTCCCAGCACCATTTATTAAATGGGAAATCATTTCCCCATTGCTTGTTTTGTCATATTTGTCAAAGATCAGATGGTTGTAGATGTGAAGTCTTATTTCTGAGATCTCTATTCTGTTCCATTGGTCTATGTGTCTATTTTTATACCAGTTCCATGCTATTTTGGTTACTGTAGCCTTGTAGAATAGTTTGAAGTCAGGTAGCGTGATGCCTCCAGCTTTGTTCTTTTTGCTTAGGATTGTCTTGGCTATACGCTTTGCCCATTTTTTAATGGGGTTGTTTATTGCTTTTTGATTTGTTTAAGTTCCTTATAGATTCTAGATATTAGATCTTTGTCTGATGCATATTTTGTGAATATTTTCTCCCATTCTGTAGGTTGCCTGCTTAGTCTGCTGATCATTTCTTATGTCGTGCAGAAGCTCTTTTGTTTAATTAGGTCCCACTTGTCAATTTTTGTTTTTGTTGCAATTGCTTTTGGGGACTTAGCCATAAATTATTTGCCAAAGCCTATATCAAGAAGGTATTTCCTAGGTTTTCTTCTAGGATTTTTGTAGTTTGAGGTATTACATTCAAATCTTTAGTTCATCTTAAGTTAATTTTTGCATATGGTAAAAGGTAGGGGTCTAGTTTCATTCTTCTGCATATGGCTAGCCAGTTATGCTAGCACCATTTATTGACTAGGTAGTCCTTTCCCCATGGCTTGTTTCTGTTAGCACTGTCAAAGATCAGATGATAGTAGCTGTGCAGCTTTATATCTGAGTTTTCTATTCTTTTTCTTGGTCTTCTTGTCTGTTTTTGTACCAATACCATGCTGTTTTGGTTATTGTGGCCTTATAGTGTAGTTTGAAGTCAGGTAACGTGATGCCTCCGGCTTTGTTTCATTTACTTAGGATTGCTTTGACTATTCAGGTTCTTTTTTGGTTCTATATGAATTTTAGAATAGTTTTTTCTAATTCTGTGAAAAATGACATTGATATTTTGATAAGAATACTGTTGAATGTGTATAATGCTTTGAACATTGTGGCCATTTATTGATTCTTCCAATCCATGAGCATGGAATGTTTTTCTATTTGTTTGTGTCATCTATGCTTTCTTTCAGCAGTGTTTTGTAATTCTCCTTGTTGGGAGCTTTCACTTCTGTGGTTAGATGTATTTCTAGGTATTTTATTTGTGTGTGTGTGTGTGTGTGTGTGTGTGTGTGTGTGTGTGTGTGGCTATTGTAAATGGGATTGTGTTCTGTAGGGACTACAGACGTGAGCCACCATGCCCAGCTAATTTTTTTATTTTTAGTAGAGATGGGATTTTGCCATGTTGGCCTGGTTGGTCTGGAACTCCTGTCCTCCAGTAATCTGCCTGCCTCAGCCTCCCAGAGTGCTGGGATTACAGGCGTGAGCCACCATGCCCGGCCTATAAATGCTTATTTTTTTATGCCACTGAGTTTAAGGATGGGTTGTTACTCAGCATTATTATGGCAATAGCTAACTGATATTCTTTCTTCATCTTTTACAGTGATTTTATCTTTTTGTTCTTGTCATCTAGAAGATATATTTAGAGACATTGTCTTTGAATATTATGAAAGTTAAAATAATCCTTTGGTCTCTTGATTTTGCTTATGGCATTTTGTTGCCATGAAAATATTTTTGCATGTATTTGTCTTTTTAAAGTGGTGCATTACTTATAATGGCTTTATGCACTATATATTTTTTTAAAGGACTCTGTTTTTTCCTAGTATTTTTGTAGTACCAAGTTTTTTGTTTAAAAGTTTAGTGCATGTTTATATTTATTTATATTTGCATGTTGCATGGCATTTATTTACATACATGTTCTGTCATATTTATGTTTGAATAGTGCACATTCATATTTACTTATATTTGTGAGAGATGCTGTAAAGAACCGAGACGGAGTCTCACCCTGTTGCCCAGGCTGGAGTACATTGGTGTGACCTTGGATCACTACAACCTCCGCCTCCCGGGTTCAAGCGATTCTCTTGCCTCAGCCTCCTGAGTAGCTGGGATTATGGGTGCGTGCCACCATGCCTGGCTGTACAGACGGGGTTTCACCATGTTGGCCAGGCTGGTCTCGAACTCCTGACCTCGTGATCCGCCCATCTTAGCCTCTCAAAGTGCTGAGATTACAGGCATGAGCCACGGCGCCCGGCCCCAAAATACATTTTTAAAGATACTACCCTGTTGTTCCAGCATCGTTTATTAGTCAATCCATCTTTTCCACACTGATTTAAAATGTTGTCTTTATCATCTACTAAATTATCATGTGTACTTAGATTTATTTCTGAAATTTCTCATGTGTTCAACTGATCCCTATACTCATGCATTACTTTTAATACTTTTATACTTTTGCAACATTTTAATATCTGATAGACCTAGTCCCCCCATTAGAACTTTTACATTTCAGAGATTTACTGGGTTTTCTTGCTTGTTAATTTTTTCATAAAAACTTTAGATTCGACTTCTATATTTTCTCCAAAAGTCCATAGAATTTTTATTGAGGATCTGCTAAATTTATAGATTAATTTAGGGAGAACCAACATTTTTATGATATTGAGTCATTCTATCCAAGGATATAGTATATATTTCTTTTATCCCTCAAGATCCTTTAAACATTTTCTTTATATAAATTTTGTATATTTCTTATTATTTCCAGGCATTTCATTTTTTTGGCTATTGTGGCTGTTGTAAGTAGGGTCTTCTCCAGTATATATATTTAGAGATGGGGTCTTGCTACATTGTCCAGGCTGGACTCAAACTCGTGGGATCAAGCAATCCTCCTGCCTCAGCCTCTGGAGTAGCTGGGACTACCATGTGTGCCACTGTGCCTGGCTTCTCCAGTACATCTTGTGATTAGTTGTTGTTTATTTGTGTGAAAGCTATTGTTTTCTGTATATTAACTTTATACCTAGAAACGTACTCAAATTTCCTATTATTTGTAACTTTTTTTAGTTCATTCTATTAGGTTTTCTAGCAAAACAAAATCTTTTATCCATAAGAAATGACAACTTGACTCACTCCTTTCCAGTTTTTACGACTTTTGATTTATTTTTCTGTCTAATTGTTTTGGCTAAAATTTGTTCTAAAAGTTAAACAGCAACGGTAATAAAAACTATCCTTGTCCTCGTTTTAATAGGGATGTTGCTAGCATTTTCTCATAAATCATAATGCCGACTCTTTGGATATATTTCATTATGATAAGAAAGTAAATTCATCACACTTATTTTATTTATTTATTTATTTATTTATTGAAACAAAGTCTCGTTCTGTCGCCCAGGCTGGAATGCAGTGGTGTGATCTCAGCTCACTGCAGGTTCTGCCCCCCCAATTCAAGTGATTCTCGTGCCTCAGCCACTCAAGTAGCTGGGATTACTCTCTAATGACAGTGAAGATTTTTGTGTATTAACTCTCTCATTCCCCTGAGGCAGGCTAACTTGAAATGCCCTCCTACTGAGGGACTGGCAGTGTCCCAAGTTCCCAGCCTGCCCTGTCCCAGGGCATTTATAGTAGGGGAGGGGCAATGGGGGGAGGATCCTATCTTGAATCTCCTCCCTCCTCTCCAGTCCCTTGATTGCCCCTTAGGTATTCCAATGTGTCTCTTCCGCCCCGCCCCCCAGCCCCACCGTGTTCCTAATAGGAGAGCTGCTCTTGGATTCTAAAATATCATTGTGAGGGGCTGAGTCTTCTTTGTCTGTGCTTTCCCAGAACTAGCATGAAGACTCTCAAAGAGCAGATGTTCAATTCATGTTTGGTGAATGATGTAATTCAGATGTTTGTCCCCTCCAAATGTCAGGTTGAGATGTAATTCCCAGTGTTGGAGGTGGGGCCTGGTGGGAGGTGTTTGGACCATTAAGGAGGGTCCCTCATGGCATGGTGGTGCCCTGGCCATAGTGAGTGACTTCTTACAAGATCTGGTCATTTGAAAGCATGTGGCACCTCCCATACCCGCTCTGCTTGGCTGTCTTCCACCCACTGTTGCCACGTGACATGCCTGCACCTTCTTCCCCTCCTGGCATGAGAAAAAGCTCCCCAAGGCCTCCCCAGAAGCAGTTGCTGGTGCCATGCTCATACAGCCTGGTGAACCGTGAGCGAAGTCAACCTCTTTTCTTTAGAAATTACCCAGTCTCAGGTATGCCTTTAGAGCAACACAAGAACTGCCTAGCACAAGGAACAAAAGAGCCAGTGAACAAGTGTTCTCCTTTATGATGATTTAATTTCTCCAACATTCTTGAATACACATAGCAACTGTGAGTATATAGCTTTTTATTTGATCACAACAAAAGACTTAAAGAAATAAGATTTTTAAATGTCAAAGGTTGCCAATCAAGTGACACTTTTTTCCCACCATCTTCTAATCCCAACTGATGCAGCGTTTGGTTGTTTCACAGTTTAAAGCCAATCCCTATTCCATTGCTATTTCTTCTTGCACTAGATCACAATCTAATAAGTAAAAATTTCCAATTCATTTTACAAAATACAAGAACATCACTCTTCAATGTGATAAACAGCAATAATTTTGTGAGGCACCTAATTCATGAATTTAGATTCTGAATCAAAGTCAATCTCTTTCAAAGGAACACACGGTAGACATAGAAGAAAAAGAGGGAATCTACAAGTGGCTTGCAAATAACCAGAACACGAGGACACATGTCTTGGGCTCCCTCTAGCCCCACCTCACCCCCAAATACTGAGATGGTGGACAGCCCTTTTCAATCTCTTAGTGAGGATTGCCTGAGACTTCACTACGGCTGAGAGGACCTGCTAACCCTGGCCCTGGCGCTAGCCCTGGCTGCTGCTCTGGCTCTGGCTTGTTCTTCCTCCTCTCTCAGAGCCTCCTCATACTGGGACTTGTAGGTACTGGCAACGGTATCATTGAGCTTGGCCACAAACTCCAGGACTTTCATTTTGCTGGTTTCAGCATGGGCCCTGGGACCCCACAGGAACTCACAGCGTGGAGGATCACTGCTGGGCACCTGCCGGTACTCCAGGTACCCCTCTCGCACCAAATCTTTGGTGAGAAGCTCCTGGGGCTCCCCATAGATGAAGTGCTTCCTACCCTTATACATCCCCAATGCATTCAGGCATTCCCACATCTCTTCCTCAGTGGCACGGTTGCCATGCATGAAGATGGTGCTCAGGAGAACCATCAGGAGCCCGCTCCGGGGAAAACCCCCATCATCGCCCAAGCTTCCTTGATCGGGAAAGTCCAGCTTGCTGACAAGCACATAGGACTGACGGCTGGGGTCCATTTCCTTCAGGTAGAGGCCAAAGACCACCTCTACGTTCTCAGCGCTTCTCCGGAGGATCTCAGGGAAGTGCTGCTTGTATGTTCTGTTGATAACCTTCAGCATGGCTTCCCTCGTAATGGGCTCTTTCCTTATATACTTGTTGAGCAGGAACTGCACCAATTCGCCCGTCTTCCTGTTCAGAAGATCTCTTCCTGTGCTCTCAGAGGAGGACGGGCCTTGGAAGGAGTTGGGACTTTCCCCCTTTTGGCCCTTGGCACCTTCCTCAGAACTTGTGAGTGACACAGCTGCAGCAGGAGAGCTGGGGTAGCTGGCTCTCTGGGACTCCTGAGGAATGCCCGCAGCGGGGAAGCTCTGGAGAGCACTCTGGCATGCAGGCGAGGAGGAGGATGGCAGCTTTTCCTTCTCTGCTGCGGTGGCTTGAGCACCCCTGAGACATCGGTCTTCACCTCGAGCCTGGCGGCGTTTTTCACGGGCACGGCGCTTACTCTCCTGACCGCGAGGCATGATGACTGTGCTCAGGGGCAGCAGGCAAGAGGGTGCAGGAGGTGGGCACCTGGAGCAGGAGGAACAGAGGGCGTGAGCCCCTCAGTGGGGAGATATCACCTTAAGGAGGCCCCCATGCAGGTGTCCTTGAGGACCCTGCTCCACAGCCCCACCTGGCTCCTGTTCTCCAGGGCAGCCTGTCCCCTGGGGACCCTGGGGAAGAAGTTACAGTGCTCCTTGCCCTGCAGCCTGCCAGCCCTGCCTGGGACCAAGATCCTCACTTCTCTGTTTCCTCTGAGGGGAAACTGAGGCATCTGGGCTTGACATCCCTGTCTGGGGCCTCAAACCTCTGACATAGGGAGGGATCCTGAGGTCCTCTTACTAATTTGGGGCCAGTGGCTCCACACTCCTCAGGGTCCTCACTATCTGAGGCCCTTCCCTTCAGGTCAAGGCCCTCACCTTCCTGAGACCCCGCCCTCACCCCAAGGGGAAAGAAAGCATGAGGCCCCTCCAGCCACCTCTGTTCATGGCCTTTTTGGACTGGTAGCAGGGTCTGGACTCTCAGAGCCTCTGATGTTCTGGGCTCGGTGGCCCTGTTAGTCCTCACTTAGGCAGGATATGAGACATGTCCCTCAGCCCACCAGATTCCTCCAGCCTCAGCCCCAGGCCCTGTCCACCCTGAGCCCCCATGGGCTAGAAGTGAGGGGCCCTCTATTTGACTCCCTCTCCCGGGGTTTCCCAGGCCTGAGAGGGAAGCCAGACTTTGTGGTGCTCCCAGATCCAGGTGAGTGCTCTCCTCAGCCTTCACTCAGAGTCTTAACCCTGACTCCCATCACTACCTGGAAAACACTCCTGTCTTAACCTGAGACTTATTCCCTCATACCAGCCCCTCCATTCTGAAATACCCCGAGGAAGTAGTGACGGTCACCTCAGCTGGCCACAAATGCTCATCATTTCCCAAGACTGGGAGCAGCGGAGATTTTCTGTGTTGGCCCCGCAGTTACACATGGGTGGTCCCCTCGGTCCTCAGGGTCCTCACCTTGACTCCTGGCAACAGCTTAACAACCTCCAGCAGCTGTCTTGAGGCTGTCCCTTTTACCCAGGCTCTTCACCTCCCTGAGATGCCCTGGGAGGAAATGCCACTCACCACGCCAATGTGCCTGGGTCTCCCAGGGGTGAGGGTAGGGGTGGTGCTCTATGTGGTCTACTTCTCCCTGGGAGGGGCTCCCTCTTCTCATTCAGTGTTCTCCCCTTGACTCCCACCAGGGACTAAGTCCTCCTTCCTATCCTGCCATGAATGGGGCCTCGCCCATTGGTGCAAAAGAGCCACTTCTCTGAGACACCACCCTGACCCCTTCAGGACACCAGGATCACCAAATGCTAATGGCTCTGCCCATGGTTTCCCAGGGCGCACAGCAGAGCTGAGACTTTATGTCCTCTCCTGTGTTTTGGAGTGGTCATTTTCCTCCCTCCTCATGCAGGATTTTTTTTTACCTTCACTCCCCACAGAGACTGGGACTCCTTTCTCTGCTGACCTGGGGCAGCCAGTCTTGCAACCAAAGCCCTCCTCTGCTGACACCCTCTGTGCAGCCCTGTCTGCTGAGGGCTCAGGATCTTCACTTTGCTACTTGACCAGTCCTGGGACTCCATCCTCAGCTCATCACAGGCAGCACCCTTCACAGCAAGGTCCTTGCTTCAATGGGACATCAGATTTGTACATTCAGGGTAAGCCACATCCTCTCAAGGCTGTTTAGGGCCTTCAAGGCGTGACAGCTGGGGTGGGACTCTAGGGGACCCCACTGCTCTACCTCAGGGTTCTGAACTTGCCTCAGGGTGGGACCTCCAACTCTTTGGGACGCGACTCAGGTCGCTTCACTGACCTAAGTCAGCCAGGTCCAGGCCCAAGGTCTCACGTCCCAAAGTTGCTAAAGGGAAAGTCAGGGCATGCCCAGTCTGGCTATGTCTGCACGGGGTCTCCCAGAGCTGACAACAGGGCAGCAGAAACCTGGCTCTCGGGCTCTCCCTGGCTCTCTTGCTTTTTTCTTTTTTTTTTTTTCTTTGTGACAGACACGGGGTCTCTGTCTGTCGCCACGTTCATGGCGTGACCATGGCTCACTGCAGCTTCCATCTGCTAGGCTCTCGCGATCCTCCCGCGTCAGCCTCCCGAGTCGCTGGGACCACAGGCGCCGGCCACCATGTCCCGCTAGTTTTTATTCTTTTCTTTCTTGGAGAAAGAGGGTCTTGCTTTGTTGCTCAGGCTGGTCTGGAACTGCTAGGCTAAGGTAATCCTCCCGCCTCAGCTTCCCAAAGCACTGGAATCACAGGTGTGCGCTACCACGCCCACCTCGTGGGCCTCCTGTGTTTGGGAGAGGTCTCCTCATCAGCATCAGGGGCCTCATTTCGATTAGGGCCTAGGTGTCCATCCCTCTGCAGAATCGGAGCCTCACCCTCACACCAAACCCTCCCCTCCCTGGTACCCTCTCAGAAATCAGCGCCACAGCCTGACTGGAGCCTCCCGCGGCTGAGGGAGGTGGGTGCCCGGGGGCGGAGGTTGGGGGACACAGGGTGGTCACCTTGGCTGCGTGCGGGTGGGCCTTTCAGTCCACGATCGGGGTCCTTACCTTGATACCCAACCAGTCCTGGGGTTCTGGTAGCCTGAGGTGGCGTCCCTCAGATGAAGATCTTCACCTTCCGGCAGCTTCCCTGGCGGGCGGAAGTCGGAGTGAGCCACATCCAACCAAGTCCCTGCGGGGTCGCCCAGGGGAGGGGCTCTGCTTAGGGCCTCTTTTTGCATAGAAGTCCTCTCCAGTGTACTCAGTGTCCTCTCCGGGACTCCAGTGAGTGTCCAGTTCTCCTCCCTCAGCTGACCTGTGCTTTTGCCTTTAGACAGAGTCACTACCCTCGTTAGAGCATCTAAGCAGAAAAAAGGGGATCCTCAGCTGAGGTCTTTGTTATGACTGACAAGATGAAGCATTTTTTTACTTTTGTTTTTATTTTTTGCTGATAACCATTCCCTTATGTCACTCAGGGTCCTCACCTTGATTCGAGTCAGTTTCTGGGGCTCCACTATGCACAGCTGGGGCTGCCCCCACCAGACCAAGATTCTCCCTTCCCTGAGACCCTCCAGGCCGAAATGACAGCCACCCAAACCTGACAGCTATTCCTGGGCATCCCGAGTCACAGGAGAGGTACGGATGGGGTGGCAGGAGTGGGGATGGGATGGTGTGGCGGCGGCAGTGCGGGAAAGGGGAGATGTGGGTTGGTGGAGGTAAGAGTTTTTGTGTCTTCCTCTGTTCTAGTGTGGATGTGTGGTTTTCTAATTCCTCCCTGAAATTCCTCACCTTGACACCTGACTAGTCCTGGAACTTGATCCTCATGGGACTTGAGGCTGCTCACCTCTGATCAAGGTTCTCACCTTCCTGAGACTACAGAGTTGTAATCAGGATGAGCCAAATCCACCAACGACTATTCCAGAATGACAAGGGCTGTCAGCCAGGGCAGGACTCTATGGGACCCCACTGTTCTGGCTTGTTCCTTCCTTTATTCTTCATTCAGGGTCATCACCTCGGTATCTATCAGAAGCTCACAGTCCTTCTACTGACCTGAGTTTGTCTTCCTGAAGTCTCTCATGCTCCTGAGAACGTTGAAGGATAATTGTGGAGACGCTCAGTCTCAGCCCTGCCTGTGGCCCTCTAAGTCTGAGAGCAGCCACAGGCTGGTCTGTGTTGGACCTCCAATATTCTGGGATGATGGTATCCTCAGCCCTCCTACATGGGGCTTCACATCTTGGTTCCTGTCTTGTTAATTGAAGGCTTCCTGGGAAATGCCAAAATCCCTGCAATCTCTTGAACAGTTTTTCTTCCGCAGACTTTGTGGAGAATGGCTCCTTGCCCTGAAGTGATGAGAGATCAGGAAGCTGTAGCTCAAGGCAGGGGGCCCAGGACAAGTGGTGGGCGGTCCAAATAAAGCCAGTTGGTCTATTCCATTTCTTCACCAGCCAGACTTAGCCTCTGCTGTAATTTCGGTTCTAATAGATTGGCTTTCTCCAAGGAAGGGTAGGGCCACATGATTTTGTGAGTCCCTGATATTTTCAGGTGATCTGACATCACATATGTAGATGATCATGTGGTCACTGAGTATTGTCTCTTTCTTTTCCTTATTCTTAGCTCTCATTTATTTTTGTATTCTTATTGCTCTGGCTATGTATTCCAAACCAGTAGTTTGTACACAATATTTTTCTTCGTATTACTTGATATGCAATTTGGAGTAGGGAGAAGAAAAGTGAATTAAGATACACAAGGTCTGTCTCAGGCTGAGATGAGTGTGACAGTATGGGAATAGTTTTATTTTAAATAAGCAATACTTGCTGAGTGTAGTCTCTCAAGCCTGTAATCCCAAGACTTTGGGAGGCTGAGGTGGGTGGATCACCTGAGGTCAGGAGTTCGAGACCAGCTTGGTCAACATGGTGAAACCCTGTCTCTACTGAAAAAATACAAAAATTAGCTGGACATGGTGATGGGTGCCTGTAATCCCAGCTTCTCGGGAGGTTGAGGCAGAAGAATTGCTTGAACCCAGGAAGTGGAGGTTGCAGTGAGCCGAGATTGTGCCATTGCACTCCAGAATGGGCGATAGAGTGAGACTCCATCTCAAGAAAAAAAAAAAAAAAGCAATACTTGCAGATGGTTAGCAAGAAAGTTTATTTTTTTCTTTCCGTGGCATTCCCCAACATGTTTCCCAATTAATATGAGCCCCTGTGACAAGTTTGACCACTCACAGTGATGTACATTAAGTTCTCAGAACGTTCCCCTGCCTTTGACTACAGGCCAGAGAGTCATGGTTCCTTTACTTCTTGTCTGGAGTGGGCATCATTTTTAATAATGGTGAATTAAATCAGTGTTAGTTGGTGCTGCTAATCTGTGCACCACAAATGACAGTTGTTTATTTGATGGTCCTATTGGGCATGACAAGTAAGGTAAGTACTAATAGTTGCCTAAAAGGCAGAATTTATTAACTCTGACACTTCCCCCCTCATTTGGCTATTCATGCTCTGGGTCTGTGGTTGTGAGAAACTGATCACATAGAGCTCAGGGAATTTTGTGGTTTTCTCTAATTGGTTCAGACAATGCAATAGACATGAGGGATGGCAAGACAGAGAGAGAGAGAAAAAAATAAAGAAAGAGAGGGAGACAGAGAGGGAGGGAGGGAGGGAGGGAGAGAGAGAGACAGAGAGAAAGAAAGAAAGAAAAGAAAGAAAGAAAGAAAGAAAGAAAGAAAGAAAGAAAGAAGAGAGGGATGGGGGAAGAGGAAAGAAAATAAAAGAAAGAACGAAGAGAGAGATAGAAAGAAAGAGAAAGGAGAGAGGGGTGGAGGAAGAGGAAGGAAGGAAGGAAAGAAGAAAGAAAGAGAAAGAAAGAGAAAGAAAAGAAAAGGAGGGAAGGAGGGAGGGAGGGAAGGAAGGGAGAGAGAAAGAAAGGGGGAGGGAAAAGAAAAGGAAGAAATGAAGGAAAGAAGGAAGGAAGGGATGGAGGGAAGGAGAAAGCAAGGAAGAAGGAAGGAAGGAAAGAAAGCTTTATAGAGAAGAAAAGGTCCCTGGCCCTAAGAAGCTTTATTAGTCCAATGCAGGAGTCAGCAAATGACAGCTTTCAGGCCAAATCTAGCTCACCATCTGTTTTTGCAAATGCAGATTTATTAGAACACAATCACACTCACTCATTTACATGTTATCTGTGACCGCTTTCATACTACAAAGGCAGAATCTAGTAATCGTGACAGACGCTGTATGTCATGCAATGCCTAAAATATTTATTCTCTGGCCCTTTACAGAAAATGTTTGTCAATTCCTGATTTAGTGGGATAGATCAGCATTTACACAAGTAAGTATAATTCAAAGCAGGATATGATAATAAAAGAAAAAATAGGAACCATGTAGAAAGTACTGTGTGAGTACAGGAGCATGGGAGGGCTTCATGGAGACAGAACACTGCAGCTGGGCTTTGGTGAATGGGTTGGATTCCGGCCAGCTGAGAGACAAGAGGACATTTTAGGTGAGGTGGTCCTCAACCCTGTCTGCTTATTGCAGTCGCTTGGAGAGTTTTGAAATAGAGATGTCTGGGTTCCCCCTCCTTGAGATTCTGACTCTGCTGTTCAGGGACAGGGCCTGGGCATCAGGATTTTTTTTTTTTTTAGACAGAGTCTTGCTCTGGAATGCAGTGGCCCAATCTCAGTTCACTGCAGCCTCTGCCTCCCGGATTCAAGTGATCCTCCCACCTCAATCCCCAGAGTAACTGGGACTACAGGTGCATATCACCATGCCTGACTAATTTTTGTATTCTTTTTTTATAGGGATGAGAGTTTCACCAGGTTGCTCAGGCTGGTCTCAAACTCCTAGGCTCAAGTGATCTTCCTGCCTTGGCCTCCCAAAGTGCTGGGCTTATAGGTGTGAACCACTGCACCTGGTGGGTATTAGGATTTTTTTAAACTCCACAGGTTATTCTAAGGGCAGCCCAGCTTGAAAAACACTGGGCCAAAGAAGTGTCAGGGAACAATTAGGAGTAAGGTGTGAATGGAGGGAGTCTCTGGGTGCAGAGGGAAGGGATAGTGCAGTGGGAGATAAGCCTGGGAAGTAGGGAGTCAAATCAAGGTCAGAGAAATTAGATTTTGTCATGGGAAATGGGGACAATAACAAAAGGGGGACAATGTGGGCATGACAGCAACATGATCAGAGGCATGTATAAGGAAGCATAATCTAGAAAAAAACCTAAAGAATAAAAATAAGAGCCTGTTAGGGTTTTTTTGCAAGAGTTTAAGCAAAACAAGGAGCGTATCTTGTTTAGGGCAGTGACGCGGTATGATTTGGCTGTGTCCCCACCCAAATCTCATCTTGAATTGTAGTTCCCATAATCCCCACGTGTCGTGGGAAGGACCCAGTTGAAGGTAATTGAATCAGGGGGTGGCTACCCTCTTGCTGCCCTCATGATAGTGAGTGAGTTCTTATGAGAGCTGATGTTTTTAGAAGGGGCTTTTCCCCTTTGGCACTTCTCCTTCCTGCCATCACGTGGAGGATGTGTTTGCTTCCCCTTCCACCATAAGTGTGAGTTTCCTGAGGCCTCCCCAGACCTGCAGAATTGTGAGTCAATTAAACCTCTTTTCTTTACAAATTACCCAGTCTTGGGTATGTCTTTATTAGCAGCATGAGAACAGACTAATACAGTAAATTGGTACCCGCAGAGACTGGGGTGCTACTATAAAGATACTTGAAAATGTGGAAGTGAATTTGGCTTCCAGGCAGAGGTTGGAACAGTTTGGAGGGCTCAGAAGGCAGGAAGATGTGGGAAAGTTTGGAACTTCCTAGAGACTTGTTGAATGGCTTTGACCAAAATGCTGATAGTGATATGGACAATGAAATCCAGGCTGAGGTGGTCTCAGATGGAGATGAGGAACTTTTTGGGAACTTGAATAAAGGTGACTCTTGCTATGCAAAGAGACTGGTGACATTTGGCCCCTGCCCTAGAGATCTGTGGAACTTTGAACTTGAAAGAGATGATTTAAGGTATCTGGCTGAATAAATTTCTAAACAGCAAAGTGTTAAAGGGGAAGCAAAGCATAAAAGTTTGGAAAATTTGCAGCTTGAGAATACAATAGAAAAGAAAAACCCATTTTCTGGGGAGAAATTCAAGCCTTCTGCAGAAATTTGCATAAGTAACAAAGAACCAAATGATAATCACCAAGACAATGGGGAAAATGTCTCCAGGGCATGTCAGAGACCTTTGTGGTAGCCCCTCCCATCACAGGACCCCCCTGCTGTGTGCAGCCTAGGGACTTGGTGCTCTGTGTCCCAGCCACTCCAGCCATGGCTAAAAGGGGCCAAGGTACAGCTCAGGCCCTGTCTTCAGAGGGTGCAAGCCCCAAGGCTTGGCAGCTTCTACATGATGTTAAGCTTGCGGGTGCACAGAGGTCAAGAATTGAAGTTTGAGAACCTCTGCCTAGATTTCAGAAGCTGTATGGAAACCCCTGGATGTCCAGGCAGAAGTTTTTTGCAGGGGCAGGGCCCTCATGGAGAACCTCTGCTACTGAAAAGGGAGGAGAATTCCCTCATCCCCCTCACAGGGCATGCAACAGGGATGTGGCTCACTTCTTCAGTGCTCTGCTACTCAAACCCCTAGGAGGAGCATGCAGATGGGCAGGTCATGGGGAGTGTTTTGGGGGTCCAACCCCATGGCAGTGTCTAGGGTTGTTTACAGCTCCTGAAATCTCAATGGGCATGTGTTACAGTATGCTCTTTCAGTTGTGTGTTAATCAGCTCAATTAGACCCTCTGCCTTATCAAAAGGATAGAGGGCTTTCTGTATCCTGGGTTCTTGCCCTGCTGTACCAGAAAAATCAGATCACATGTGGGCTTGCAGAATGAGTACAGGGTTTTATTGAGTGATGGAAATAGCTCTCAGTAGATGGATGGAGAGCCAGAAGGGGGATGGAGTGGGAAGGTGGTCTTCCCCTGGAGTCAGGCCACCCAGTAGCCAGATCCTCCTCTGACTGCCCTGGTCAAATTCCCCTTGGTGTCCACATTGTTCCACCACTGATGGCCTATTGGCATCTGCTGGTGTCTGTTGGTGTATTCTCCTGCTAGTGTGTTGCTCTTGACATCCAGCCACTTTGTGTCTCTCAAGTTTATATAGGCACGGGATGGGGACGTAGTGGGCCAGAGTGATCTTGGAAAATGCAACATTTGGATCCAAAAACAGGAGTGCCTGTTCTCACTTAGGTCTGCGGGCACATGCCTGAGGGTGGAGCCCTTAGCAGGGACCATGGCCTTCTCTACCCAGAACTTCCCTGCCCTGCTCCCATATTACTAGGGCAGTGCAGAAGGGAAATGTGGAGTTGGATCCCCCACACAGAATCCCCACTGGGGTACTGCCTAGTGGAGCTGTGAGAAGAGGGCCATAGTCCTCCAGACCCCAGAATGGTATATCCACCGACAGCTTGCACTGTGCACCTGGAAAAACCAGAGTCCCTCAACATCAGCCTGTGAAAGCAGCCAGGAGGGGGCTGTACCCTGCAAAGCCACAGAGGCAGAGCTGCCCAAGGCTGTGGGAGCCCACCTCTTGCATCAGTGTGACCTGGATGTAAGACATGAAGTCAAAGGAGATCATTTTGGAACTTTAAGGTGTAATGACTGCCCTATCAGATTTCAGACTTGCCTGGAGCCTGTAGCCCCTTTGTTTTGGCCAATTTCTCCCATTTGGAACTGGTGTATTTTTACCCAATGCCTCCAGCCCCAGTGTATCTAAGAAGTAATTAACTTGCTTTTGATTTTACAGGCTCATAGGCAGAAGAGACTTGCCTTGTCTCAGATAACACTTTGAACTTGGACTTTTGGGTTAATGCTAGAATGAGTTAAGACTTTGAAGGACTGTTGGGAAGGCATTATTGTGTTTTCAAATGTGAGGACATGAGATTTGGGAGGGTCCAGGGGTGGAATGATATGGTTTGGCTGTGTCCCCACCCAAACCTCATCCTGAATTGTAGTTCCCATAATCCCCAAGTGTTGTGGGAGGGACCTGGTGGGAGGTAATTGAATCATGGGGTTGGCTACCTCCATACTGTTCTCATGATAGTGAGTTCTCATGAGATCTGATGGTTTTTTAAGGGGCTTTTCCCCACTTCACTCTGCACTTCTCCTTGCTGCCACCATGTGAAGAAGGACGTGTTTGCTTCCCCTGTCACCATGATTGTAAGTTTCCTGAGGCCTCCCCAGCCATGCTGAACTGCGAGTCAATTAAACCTCTTTCCTTTATAAATTACCCAGTCTCAGGTATGTCTTTATTAGCAGCATGCGAATGGACTAATACAACATGTGACTTGGCAGATTCAGGAGTGAGGGTTAAAATTACAACAATTTAGGCATGGTATGGGCACCAATCCATGAGAATGGCCCCTACTATCCAGTCCTGGAGGTCCCTGCTCTGGAGGCATTACCCTTTTGTTTCTGAATCATGGAGAAATATGGAATCCTGGAGGAAAAGTTGAGGCTACAAGGAGGCACTTGGCCACTTGCATTAGCATCTATTTCCTGAATACAGCCCTTGGGAGATGGTCTCTTATACCCAAGACATTTTGGAAAGACTTTTACAGACCTTGGCGTCTAGTTGGAAGTGAGTGAGCTGAGTAGAAGGAGCCAGAGATGATGGTAAGGTTTTGAATTTAGACAATTGAGGGAATTTTTACAGCCATTAGAAGGCAAGAGGGACACAAAAAGATCTTGGAAAAGAATTGATCTCCTCCCTCTGATGAATGGGGCCTCACCCATTAGTGCAAGGAATCCACCTCCCTGAGACAGCACTCCCCCTTCAGGAAATGACTTCTGCTCCAAGAAAGGGGGTATGGTTTTAGAAATTCATTTGTTTTATATGAAAAAAAGCTCAACATCACTAATCATTAGAGAAATGCAAATCAAACCACAATGAGATACCATCTCATGCCAGTTAGAATGGTGATCATTAAAAAGTCAGGAAACAACAGATGCTGGCAAGGCTGTGGAGAAATAGAAACACTTTTACACTGTTGATGGGAGTGTAAATTGGTTCAACCATTGTGGAAGACAGTGTGGTGATTCCTCAAAGATCTAGAGGCAGAAATACCATTTTACCTGGCATTCCCATTACTGGGTATATGCCCAAAGGAATATAAATCACTCTATTATAAAGATACATGCACTCACATGTTCATTGCAGCACTATTCGCAATAGCAAAGACATGGATTCAACCTAAATGCCCATCAATGATAGACTGGATAAAGAAAATGTGGTATAGATACACCATGGAATACTATGCAGTCATAAAAAGGAATGAGATCATGTCCTTTGCAGGGACATGGATGGAGTTGGAAGCTGTTATCCTCAGCAAACTAATATAGGAACAGAAAACCAAACATGACATGTTCTCACTTGTGAGTGGGAGCTGAATGATGAGAACACATGGGCACGTTATGGGGAACAACACACACTGGGGCCTGTGGAGGGGATGTAGGGAGGGAGAGCATCAGGAAGAATAGCCAATGAATTCTTGGCTTCATACCTAGGTGATGGGATGATATGTGCAGCAAACCACCATGGCACACTTTTACCTATGTAACAAACCTGCACATCCTGCACATGTACCCTGGAACTTAAAAGTTGAAGAAAAAAAAAGAAATTCATTTGTTTTTGTGTTGAACATGAATTTAGTCCATATTCAAGGGACAGGAGTCCTGCTTTTATGTCATTTTCTTGACAAGATGTTAGCTTATCTCTTTTGTATTAGACTCATTGCTTATCAATGTTGAGCCCAATGAACGGGAATGGTCTCTGCCTGTTGTGTTACAACATAGTCCTGCATGGATTTGCCTTCCCTCTAGTGGAAGTGACTGATGAATCTGCTCACCTTATCCACATCTTCTCCAAGTCACTAAGTTTTCATTTCTTCAAACTCCTATGACTGTGTGGAGATACAAATCATAGCACTTTTCTTTAACTTCCTTATTTGTGAAATGAGGAGGTGTGTCTGGGCATTCTCTGCAGTGGCTTCCAACTCCAATAATTCATGCTTTTAAGAGAATATGAAATTCTCTATATTACAGTGTTTGTATTAATAAAGCTTTCTTTTCTGACGTGGTAGGCAGCATGCTTACAAAGAGAGAATCCAGGCTTTCTTTTTTTTTTTTTTTTCAAGATGGAGTCTCGCTCTGTCACCCAGGCTGGAGTGCAGTGGCGTGATCTCGGCTCACTGCAACTTCCGCCCCTCCAGGTTTAAGCAGTTCTCTGCCTCAGCCTCTGGAGTAGCTGGGATTACAGGCGCGTGCCACCACGCCCAGCTAATTTTTTGTATTTTTAATAGAGACAGGGTTTCACCATCTTGGCCAGGCTGGTCTTGAACTCCTGACCTTGTGATCAACCCGCCTCTGCCTCCCAAAGTGCTGGGATTACAGGCTTGAACCACCGAGCCCAGCTGAATCCAGGCTTTCTAACAGTAAAAAGTCATCTGGACTTTGGATAGAGTGTTGAGCAATTAACCTTGACCAACCTTAATTGTCAATTTGGCCTTTTATGGCTTGAATATCTCAAAGATTTTTGTCTACTTATCTTCCCATCTAATCCAGGAAAACTAGAGATACAGGGTCTACGTCAGACACAGTTGTGAATGATCTCCTTTATCTATTTGAAGCATTGACACTTTCAGAAAGCATTTACAATTTAATCATGGGCTGTATATGCCACACTTCGAGAGGGTGGGGTACATGGCAGAAGTGGTACGATATCTGGGAAACAGAGGGCTTTCTCCCAAGATGATTTCATGGTGGTGACTGCACGCTCAGGAGCTCCCTTGGCATGGCTGTCAGTGTGCCTCTCAAGGGGTTTTGTGACTGTGTCTCATAGACATCTCTGGTGTTACCTCTTCTCACCTGGAGTACAGGGAACTTGGACAGCCCTAATTTGCATCCACTGTAGCTATGTCATTCCTTTGTCATCAGCTTATTTTGTTCACAGCTTTGAGATTGTGGTATTTCTCGTGCTGCCTTATGTTTGCTGTTGAGTATTTTAAATATTCCCAGAGACTTGATCACTGGCTTAGTCATTGGGCAGACTTCAAATAAGTGGAATTGGTGACAAAGGGAGAAAGAATTTGCTTCCTGACAACTGATCCTGCAGGAATGGATAAATGAACTAAATGCCAACTCTCCTCACTGTCTCTGGAAAGCTAACTTTATAATCAAGTACTCTTTCTTCACAATAAGCAGAATCCAAGATAGAAAGAAAAGTAGGCTTCAGGTAGGCAGTAGGCTAAACATCTGGAACTTTCAGCTAGACTTCCTCACTTCGATTTATAATTTGTACAAGCTTTCCTGCTGTCTGATGCCTACGATTATCCCAGGAAACAGACACTCCCAAACTTTAGTGTTCAAGTCCTCAAGAGAGCAATTTAGAATAACTGTCAGTATTATAAAAGCATATGCTCTTTGTTTCTGCAGTTCTACATTTAAGAATTTTTCCGGCCGGGCGCGGTGGCTCAAGCCTGTAATCCCAGCACTTTGGGAGGCCGAGACGGGCGGATCACGAGGTCAGGAGATCGAGACCATCCTGGCTAACACGGTGAAACCCCGTCTCTACTAAAAAATACAAAAAAAACTAGCCGGGCGAGGTGGCGGGCGCCTGTAGTCCCAGCTACTCGGGAGGCTGAGGCAGGAGAATGGCGTGAACCCGGGAGGCGGAGCTTGCAGTGAGCTGAGATCCGGCCACTGCATTCTAGCCTGGGCGACAGAGAGAGACTCCGTCTCCAAAAAAAAAAAAAAAAAAAAAAAGAATTTTTCCTACAGCAACACTTGCTCATGCATGAAATTGTGTATGTTATTCATTGCAAGCTGGTTGATAATAGCCAAATATTGGAAACAACCTGAAAGTTCATCAACAGGGGACTAGGTAAATAAATTAGGGGCTACTATGCAGGTGTAAGAAATAATCAGGAAGTGCTTTATACAATAGTTCCCCCTTATCTGTGGAGGATAATGTTCCAAGACCCCCAGTGGATGCCTGAAACCACAAATAGTACTGAGCCCTATAGATACTATCTTTGTTTCCTAAACATACATATTTATGATGTTTAATTTATAAATTAGGAAAGGTAGCAAAATAACAACAAAAACTAACAAGAAAATCAAACAATTGTAACAACATACTGTAGTAAAAGTTATGTGAATGTGGTCTTTTTCTCTTAAAATATCTTATTGTACTGTACTTACCTTTTTTTGGACTGCAGTTGTCTGTGGGTAGCTGACATGGCAGAAAGTGAAACTGTGGATAAGGGGAGACTACTGTTTACTGATATGGAAAGATCTCTAAGATATGGTATTTAGTGAAGTAAACAGGGGGCAAACAATGTAGATGCTACCATTTCTGTAAAACGGTGGTGGGCTTCAGGAAAACACAGATTTGTATTTATTTGCATGTGTGTCAAAAGTGTCCAGTAGTATATACAAGTAAGAAACTAATAACAGCATAACAATGGTCACTCCTTGGAAGGGTTTGGTAATGGGTGCAAAAACTGTACAGAGGGGACAATGGTAGCTGAGTAAGTTTTCACTGGATTCCTTTCTAGGCTTTTGGTTTTGGACCATGAGAATGGCTTACATATTCAAAAGGTAAATACATATTTTAAAAATTTAATGAAACACCACACACCCAGCCTAAACACTGACATTGTTCCAGGTCAATAGAGGGTTGGGGAATCTGCATTTTGCAACAAGCAGCCTGGCCGATTCTGATGTAGACGGTCCAAGGAACCAAGGAACTGTGGGACACATAGCCACAGACTACATTCATGCAACAACTATTTTTTATTGAACGTTGGATACATGTATCTGTCCATTTCACAAATTATGCTTTATTATATTAAAGAATAAACCTCATTTCTTCTACAACTTGAACATCCAGCTTACTATACACGGGATTTGACTTAATGTCATACAGACCACTTACAACGTGATAGAAGCATTGGAAGCATTTCTTGAAAAATAACAATTCCACTCAAAGCACACTTTATAGATAGAGTTTTACATGGTCACAGAGTTAAGTTTGCACATTTAAAGGGAGCTGAATCATTCATATTACTATTGTGCATTTCTTATAAATAATTCATTTGTTCAAGGAGTCCAGGCAAAGCTAAGCCATGACATTATTTACACTAAGTACCACACCTGGAACTTGTTCTGAGTTATTTAACACAGAGTACATTTTTCAATGCAATAAATATTTACAGTTAATAGTAGCAAGTACAATTATAATTTATGAAATATGAGTCTAATATTTAAAACAAAACATAAAATTACATTAAAGAAGTTTGTGCCATTTATTTTTACAACTCACCAAATTGACTGTTTTATGAATTTTATTACCCAAAACCCTACCGACTTAAATGCAAGAAATGTCATGTTTGAATCAGTAAAGCCCAGATTGCAGAAAAAAAAAACTTTTTAGAAGATAATGAGTTTTACTTTCTTAATGTTGTGCATGTATTATTCATGTTATTAGCTAAAATGGAAGCAAAGTGATGAAAATCTGGATTCACAATATGCTCAAATTATATAGTGTACCTTCAACATTGAAGTTCTGAGTTATGCCGACATTTTTAAGCTTGTCTGGGAGTTAATGAGGCCTTGAATGTATGAGGTTTTACTGTCCGTTAAAATGATTCTTTTAAAATGTCATAAAATTATGTGAGTCCTTTCATGTCATTATATGACTCTGTGAGTGAATTTTAAATTTGGGGGAAAAAGGCAAATAATCTTATCTTCTAGAAATGTGAGTTCAGAGAGGGCAGAGAGACAGTGGTGTCTGTACTTAGAACAGGGCACCTAGGGCTAGGCACTCAGATACCTAAGTCCATATCTGAGTTTCTTATCTGTCCCCTTAGTCCAGGATATGCTTTTCTGTTAGAGGCTATTTATGTAGCCTGGGTCCCCAGACTCCAGGAAACCAACCATTGTCATATCTTACTCTATTTTGGGGAAAGTGGGGGCATAGGTGGTTCTACCTCTACCTGACACTTTTTCTCCAACGAATTCTGATTCAGAGAAGGATGGCTAGATTCGCTGTTCTCATTTGGGTCTTCTCTCTAACTTGGTCCTCAGCAAGTTTTTTCTCTCAGACACAGAACCAGGTGGGAAATTCTTCCCAGGGCTTCCAGTTGCAACTGAATTGTGTCTCTGAGTAGGGGAGAAGGAGGATGCAAACAACTGACGTAAGGGACTTTCCTCCTCACCCACTTTGTGCTGCATTTCAGCCTCTGCCCTCAACAATGCCTTAAACTGTGTGCCTCAATGCTCTTTGCATACATTCTTTGACGCTATCATTAGTTCAGGTCTCTGGACAAAACCTAGACTAGGGAGTGGAGTTTTCTACTAAGTACTGTGAACTTAATTTTTCACACAGGTGGGATTTGGGAAGCAATGCTAAGCAGTGGAATGGACATTGACATAGAGAGATCAGCTCCACACTTATACTCTGCAACTCCACTTCCCCATGTGACTTGAGGATCAGTAAGTAATCTCCCTGCCACGGCTTCATGTGTCCAGCACTGGACTTGGCACATTGTCATGTTTGGTGAAGATGAGCCCCTTCCTTTCCAGCACTTACAGAGCCACAGCACTCCATTCAGGTTTTGGTCAAATTTGATGTGTTTCTTGGCCAGTGTCTTTGCTCCCAAGAATCTCACCCTTCTTTGTCTTAGCCTTCCATTTCATTGCGGCCTTGAATGTTGTGCCCACCAATATGTCTCTCCTGGGGCAGCCAACAATGACCCTGTCCACTCCCTTGTGCCAAATTAAACAGGTTCACTTTGGGGACAAGAGAATATTCTGTAAAGTGGGGAAGTGGTGATCAGCACTGGTCTTCAATATCACTGAATAGCCCATGGGAATGAAGTATAGTTAGTTCACCTCGAAACAATATGAAATCAGATTAAGCTGAACCAGATTAAATTGCCTTTTTGTAGTTCAAAAATGGCCCAGTCTTAACAGTTTCATGTTTCAGCCTCATAGTTCCATGGGCCTTTTAATGTAATGGTAGATGGTCACATTTCCACAGTAAAGGATGTAAAAGCAGCTCTTTGGTCAGCAGGGAAGGCTTGGATGAAATGAGGTAATGAGTATAAAAGCACTTTATAGACCATGAACACTAGGTAAATGCAAAGTTTTTAAAAAAATTAGTCATGGACATGATTCCACAGTAATATTCTAACCCAGGGGTCCTTAAATTTAACATATGTGCAACATTGAAGCTTTTTAAAAATTTAGATAAATTCTACTGAATGAATTTCTAATGTGAAGTCACATAAGAGAAAAGTCTGTTCTCAGTGTGTTATTTGTTGATTGCTCTGAATATATTCAGCTGTACTTAAGGCTTGGCCCCCTGCAACCTAACAAAGGGTGTCTCTGAAGGCCAAAGTTACAGTAAGAGATTGTGAGATAGTGAAATTGTTGTGTGTTTGGGAAGTGTGTGTCTGGGTGTGGGCTAGGAGAAATGACCATCCAGATAAAGAATAAAGTAGAGCTTGGTAAGCCTTGGTTTCATTGAACAGTGTGCACAAAACCTAGGCCCATGAAAGCCTAGGCCCAAGAAAGATTCTTTAATCCCTTTGTTTTCAGCTGTTAATCCATTTCATGAAAATATAGCCAAAAATTAGACAAATGTACAAAAGGTGCTCCATCCCCCCAGAAACCCAGAGGTAATTCTAAGCTACTCTCTAACAATAGCTACCTCCTGTTGTGGATGTGAAGAGCACAAATGGTAAGAAAATTTGCACCCTTCCCATCTCACCATGATGCAAGTGGATGGCTCTTCCTTCAGCTCCCATACAGTCAGCTTCCCAGGGCGATGGTTTCTAGCTGGCTTCCAGGAACAGTGACTTAGCCACCTTTTAGTCCACAGATGATGCCATTCAATGTGTACTCCCCAAACAAAGTTAATTTCTATGACCAGAAGCTACTTGATGCATGAAGACACTCTGAAACCAATAACCAACTGCTACTTTTGACATAAATGAAGACTTTACAATGCAAGGATGCTCATGTGCTATCGTCAAGTTCGTTTATTTCTGTTCAGTGTTCATTTTCATAACAAGATGAGCTTGGTTCATCTGCAGCAGCCCCTAAACAGTTTATTTACCTAAGGGTTCTCCATCCTTCCAGATGAAACCAAATTCTTTGTGGACAAAGAGGGAAATCCAGAGCTTGTTAATGAGGCAGAAGGCAGGTTCAGTGCGAGAGTGAAGGCAGTCCAAAAACCAGGGTTCAGCCATCCACATTTATGGAGAGTCATCAAATCAACAACAGGGAGGGGCCCTGTCTTCACTAAGCAGGGAGTATCATCTTGCTAAAGAATATCACTCCCAATAGCAGCTGCACCTTCCCTGCCAGCAGCAGCCGTTGGTGGGAAGACTGCTTTGTTTATTGCTTAATCTATCACTGTTGAGCTGCCTGCCTCAGGGAGGCTCAATTTAAGATAGATTGAAAGGTAGTGTCTGTCAATTGAATAAACACAGATGGTTTTCCACAGCAAAAATTGATTTTTTTTTCTTGCCAAAGACATAAGTGCTAAACGTGATTATCTTTGGAAGCCAGGCGTGAAATGTCTCAGCTCCAGCCCCTGCCACACTCTGCTTTGGCAGAGAAGTGATACACGTGGGGACTTGGGTCTCTCTCACGTAATTTTAGGTTCTTGAGGTGGAATAAAATAATAAAATTTTGACTTCCCTAGAGAAGGGCCCAACTATGTCCTTCCTGGTAAGAAGGTCTAAATCAATCCATTAGTTGATTCACAAAATTGTTTTACCAGTCCTTGGTCACTGGCTGGCAAAGGCCTCCTCCAATCCTTTCATTTAAGAGTCTCAAAGAAGTAGTAAGATTCGGCTGGGCACGGTGCCTGTAATCCCAGCACTTTGGGAAGCCAAGGCAGGCGGATCACCTGAAGTCAGGAGTTCGAGACCAGCCTGACCAAAATGGAGAAACCCCGTCTCTACTAAAAAAATACAAAATTAGCCGGACATGGTGGCGCATGCCTGAAATCCCAGCTACTCAGGAGGCTGAGGCAGGAGACTCCCTTGAACCCAGAAGGTGGAGGTTGCAGTGAGCCCAGATAGTGCCATTGCACTCCAGTCTGGGCAACAAGAGCAAAACTCCATCTCAAAAAAAAAAAAAAAAAAGGTAATAAGATTCGCCTAAGGACACACAGCTACACCTAGACCTCCATCTCCTCACTCTTTGTCCAGAAGCTAGGAAGGAGACCACACACAATCTATGCCATGATGTTAACTGAAGGAGACATGAAGATGAGCTCTACTCCCAAAATGTCCCTGGAAGCAGGTGGATCAGAGATGCCTGAACAAGTTATGCTAGGTATTCAAAAGGCTATACATATTAGCAACTAACTAAGTGTAGAGTCATTTATAATCAAGGGTTTTGAAGAAAGCCAAGGGCAAATTGTGGAACACTAGTTCAAGATAATAGATGCATGGAGGTTGAAGAAGGGAGAATAGGAAGAGTACCCTTTGTATAATGAGAAGACTCAGCAATATGTTTTCTTATGTCTCTTTCGGCTCTAACTCCAAAACATAGCAAGCTTGCGGAACATCATTCATGCAAAGTATTCCAAGGGGCCCCTTGAAGCAACAGAATGGTCTGTCTCCTTTCATACCACTAATGTGAATACGAATATAGAATAGTGGTTGAAGGACTTCCAAAGAGTTGTTGTTGCAGGGGTAGCAGAAGTGAGGCTACTGTGACTAAGTGGGCTACAGAAATGCTGCAGAGACAGAACTGGAGACGATGAAGAGACTCAGAATTTTAGCGATAGACAAGACCTTAGCACTGTCTTCTCAGTCTAGCGATGAAAACATGAGTCTAGACAAGTGAAATTGATAGCCAGAGTGATATAGCTAGAGGCAGAGTTGGACTGTCAAGCTAGAAATCTTGATTCTTTAAGCTGTACTATCTGTCTTGTTTTCAAACTGTTCTATGTAATTATGGACTACCAGGAAAGCAGGTGTGTATAATACAAAAGAGCACGTAGCAAGCAGAATTGAAGAAGTTTCACCCCGTCTTGGTCCTAACTCCTAAAGCTCAAATAGACAGTGGGCACTTCTTCATATCAAGAATCTTTTCATATGTGCCATGTGAAAATGAGAGCCAACTGTTTGTGTCTCATCTGGATAGAGAAAACCTAAATTTAAATTGTCTTAGGATTTTAATGTGTAAGGGCACATTTGTAAAATTTGAATTTATTTGAAAGTGGGTTAATATGTTTGCAACCTGTCAAAATTGCCCTCTCTTTGAGTGAAGAAAAACTTCATTCAGGGTTTCTAAAGTAAGGGAATCAAATCTTTTTAAAGCCAACTACATTCACTTAGAAAAAGAAAAATATTTCAGCCAAGTCTTTTTCTGCACATGGGCTCTTTCATAAATACTCTTCTTAAGTAGAAACAAGTCTGTAGCTGTTTTTCAATCAGTTCTTAAAGACCCCTGTGACTTTCTTATACATATTCAGACAAAAAATACTTGTTACTGAAATTTTATTCACTTCCTCCCACAAACGTTGGCAGAAGCATACACTAAATATAAACGTGTTCCTATTTCTACTCAGATACAATCCCTTCTTTCTTTTTATTTTATTTTTTATTATTTATTTATTTATTTTTGAGACTGAGTCTCACTCTGTTGCCCAGGCTGGAGTGCAGTGGCGCTATCTCAGCTCACTGCAAGCTCTGCCTCCCGGGTTCATGCCATTCTCTTGCCTCAGCCTCCCGAGTAGCTGGGACTACAGGTGGCCCGCCACCACGCCCGGCTATTTTTTGTATTTTTAGTAGAGACAGGGTTTCACCATGTTAGCCAGGATGGTCTCGATCTCCTGACCTCGTGATCTGCTCAATCCCTTCCTTCTTAGAGTGAAACTACTGATTCAGTATAGCAGTCAAAGACAAATCTAAGTAAAATACACTTGACTCAAAACCTATGTATCAAGAATAAATACTGTACTTTATGCATTTATAGATATTTGATTAATTAATAGCATGATTAATTTTTTTCCTAAAAGTATTTCTCTTCTAGGGTGGAATGGCACCCTGGATAATTAAAACTGTAGCAGCAAACAAGACCTCCATCAAGTAAGAATTCAGAGTGTGAAATATCACACATAGCCACACGTGGATCTTTATATATTTGTCAATGTGTTTGGTTGTATTTTTGCTTTAAAAGTATGTATTTAGCATTTCTCCTAGGTCCTCAGTAACATCTTTTTTTAAAAAATAAATGCTTAGAGAATTGTTTTATATTAAGCTAGCTTCCATTGTTAGCAACTTGGAGAGTGTCCCTCATACATGGAGCTCTTTCACAGGATTGACTTTTCATATTAGGAGTGCAAATGAAAGTTATTCCTTGGTTTATATATTACAGATATTCCTGAAAACAAAGTCAAGTCATATTTCTAAAGTACTAGCGTCGGCTTAAAGAAATGACAAGGTGAAGTCTTTCACAAAGTAAGAATTCAATGTATGATTTCTCTGCTATATAAATCTGGTTGTTCATACAGTTTCTATGACATAATTGGTCACAACCGTTTAACAGGGCTTGATGCTTAAAAAATAATTTTCTACTTGTTCCCTTTTCTAAAAAGGGAAGGTTTGCTTCACATCAGAAGAAACGTTCACAAGTTGAAATGAAAAACTTAAGACTTGATGGCTTCTTTCGAAATATAATGGTGATCCATCACTTGGGTCTCCCCACCCCTACCCCCACCTACACCACTCACGAGCATTCTGAAGGGTCTTTGGAGGGCACAGATACAACAATGGATGCAAGGGTTCCTGTCTAGCCATAAAGCAAAACCATCCTTCAGGGCGCGAAGTCAAGGGTCAATCTAGACATACCGCTCGTGACAGATGTTTCCATTGATGAGACTAAAGGTGGCCACGGAGGGGTTGGTGCTCTTGAGGGAGGTCATGCAGGTTGTACTCCTTCCAGTGCTGTGAGACCGGATGATCAGACCAGGCTGGCAACAGAGGAGCTGAGTGTTGAACTGTTTCCTGAAACTCTTGCTCAGCAGATAGAGGGCAAAGGGGTTCACGCAGGAGTTGGTGAAGGCCAGGAGGCGGGCACAGATGCTGGTGACAAAGTGGAGCATGGAGGTGTCCACCTCAGAGTAGTGGTAGGAGCGGTACAGGTAAATGACATGATTGGGGAGCCAGCAGAAGGCAAACAGGCCCACAAACACCAGCACTGTCTTGGCAAGTCGCTTCCGGGATTCAATCTAAGGAGAGAGTCACATGGAGAGAGAAAGAAGAAGCAAGGGACAGTGTCAGAAGAATGCAGAGAGACAAAGATTCAGGCAGAGAAAGAGACAGGGAAAAACAATTAGGGCAATAGATGAATTCACAAAGCCACAGAAAAAGAGTTCAATAGGAGAGGACAAGAGAGAATCCAGTAAAATGAGAGAAAGGCAACAGAAACAGACAGAAAAGGAAAAAAAAAAAAAAGAGTCAGAAACACAGAAATGGATGAGCCAGGAAGCAGAAACCCATGAGGAAGAATAGAGTTAGAACACACCACTGAGAACAGATCTTTAAACAAAGTTGATTACATATTTGACTGGATTGCAACATGAAATTCTAATAAGTGCCCCCTTTTTCCTCAGGAGAGCATTGGTGCAGTTTATCAGCCCTATGACTTCATGTCTTTCTTTTCTCCACAGTTAATAATTTTTTATTCCCTCTGATGCTCAAAAAGAGCAGCCAGCTTTGTTCTTCTTCATTGGCTAAACCAAGATAACTCTCTATTATGATTTTAAAATCTTGAGTTATCTCTGGACTATAGTCTATAGAAAGGGACTGTGGCAAAGAGGGATGGGCATCTCCTTTTTCTCCCAACTCCATCCACTACCTCAATGGGAAACATGTTTCTCCATAAAGAGTTTGGGGTACAATGGATGTTGGCTAATGAGAGGTTTTTCAAGTAGGAAGGTAGTTTCATTGGAAATTGCCACTCTTCCCCCACAATTGAGACAAATACATAAGTAATGAACTTTAAAGGGTAAGGTCTTTAAGTGAGTCAGCTGTTCACTGAAATGGAGTGGGGAGTGTTTCTGCTTTTCCATCATAGATGCTACATGATCTACACCTGGGCTAGAAGGCAAGCCCTGACAAAGAAGAGGAAGCCAGAGCCCTTGCTTTCTACCATTTGTTTGTACCTCAAGGATGACATTATGGGGTGTTATAGGGAATAAGAGAGAGAGTCTAATCATATGGAGGGCATCTTGCATGCTGGGCACTATAGGCCTTACATATACTCTCTCTTGTAATCTTCCAATAGTTCTACAATGTAGGGATTATAAGCCTATTTGATAGGTAAGAAAACTAAGTCCCAGAGAGGCTGAGTACATCATGAAGCTTGGACTTGAGCCCAAATCAGTGTGAGCCCATCCTAATCAAACTACTTCTTTTTCTTCAACTGACCTCACTTTCCAGCCTCCTCTGCTTTGTCTCCATGTGGTAATCCTCTTTCTAGGCAAACAATGTGACTGGAGTTTAAAGAAGTCACATCCCATGAGCCTCAAAGCTTTATTTATTTATTTTTAAAATACAACTCTTTTTCAGATTATTTCTCAAAAAGAAACCCACACTGGAAATCTTTCAGGTTCACAACACCTCCCTAGCTTAGGTCTTTAACAGGAGAGTAAGATTATAAAGAACACCTTGGGTTTCCATGGCCAGGCGTTTCCATTTAGCATCTGGCCGCACATCACCCACCTTATCTAATTGCAGATTCAAGTGTCATGGCTTGTCAGTGGGGTCCAAAAGAAATGCAAGGAATTATATCCCCAAGGAGGAAATGAATCAATCCTAAGCACCTACCTGCTTCTTGACATGCATATTCCCTTCCACGGGAAGATTGTAAGCACTCTGGATCAG